>NW_026947494.1:70720245-71320245 GCF_034190915.1 Cavia porcellus | reverse complement strand
GCAGATCACTGGAATTAAGACGGCACTTGAACACAGAAAGGCATAAAGAATGGGAACAAGTAGAATTCCCCTCTGGAAGCAATATACTACTTGACACAAGGCACGCACTGTTAGACTGTCAACACATTTCTGTATAGTTTCATACGGTAATGACTTACCTAAGACAATGTGAAATAAAATAGAACAAAGCTTTTCATCTCAAGGGTGAACTGAAAAGTCAAGAAAGATGTTAAAGGCTAGGTATGGTGGCGCATGCCCATAATCCCAGCACCCTGAAGGCTGAGGCAGGAGGATCACTGAGAGTTTGAGGCCAGCCTGGGCTACACAGTGAACTCAAAGCCAGCCTGAACTACACAGTGAAACCTTGTTTCAAAAAGTCAAAAAATAAAATAAAATAAAATAAAATAAAAAAATAGATAACCCAATACATAAATCATATTTTCAAACACTATGACTATGCAATTTGACACTGTGCTTTCTGATAGAGAATTAGCAGTTTGATCATCGGCTGTCCTATTTTTTAAATTGTCTTCATTTATGGTTTTAATATCACATTTGAAAGCTGTTTTAACTAAAAGAAGCTTAAAAAGTTACAAAATACATAAATGTTGGATGCCATCTTAGCAGAAGGACCATTTGACCAGTGCCTAAGCATAGGCCTAAAGTTTCAAATATAATTAGTTTTTCACTGAGTCCTAAAAACATTGATGGCCATGGCAACAGTCATCATGTTTATATGGCTCTTTATAACATGCATTTCATTAGCACAAAATTCAGGTGCGTGAATTAAGCTTTCAGAGAATCAGCGACTCAAATGTTTGATCACAACTTTTGTTTATAGGAAGACACTTGTCAATCCACTTTGTGCTGGAGAGTATGTGATCATAATGAAAGAAAGGAAGAAAAGAAAGAAAAGGAGAGAAAGTCAAAGAAAAAGAAAGGAGAGGAAGAAAATATTAGAAAAGAAAAGAAAGAAGATGAAAAGAAAGAGAAGAAAGAAAGACACTGTAAGAGTAGAGCTCACATATCATACTGTGGGTTCACACTGGGTTCATGGATTTACTGTGTGAAAACATGTGGACTCTGAGACAAAAAGGGAAAGGAAAAAAGTTGAAAACATTCACTGTTAAGATAAGCATTATGTCAATATTGTTCTTTTAAAATAATAAGCTTTCTTTCTCTGTAATAGTGAGACTACATGGATGCCCCACGGTTCATGAGAGCTGGCATCAGGCACTTGTATAGCAGAGTCATTCTCTATACGATGTGTTCAGTTTTAGATGAGGACAGCTCTTTAGACTTTTCCCTAGGCATCATCCTTCCATCTGATCTTATCTACTGAGGAAGGTGGTGCAGGAGACCCTGGGGAGCTGCTGACCTTAGACACAGCAACCTGTGGGAGCCATTTTATGTCTGTGAGCTTTTAAAATGACCTAAAATGTGTCTGACCACAGAAGGGGACAAATCCCAGGAGGAGTATGACCTTGGAATGTGGCCAAGGTATCTCAGATTAAAAATCCACGCTGTGTTTAACTCTGAATGTTCATGCCAAAAGTCTGGATGCCCAGTTTCAGTGAGATGGCCGGCTTTTCCAAGGAAAAGGGATGTCCCTCCTCACCTGATTCTCATGACTTTAGTATCCTAGGGTGTTTTTGGCTTTTTACTTTTTATTTTTGCAAAACTTTTCTAGAATGCCTCTGCCCACTTTCTGTCCTAGTAAACACCTAACTGTAAATGGATTTATATACACATCAATTTTCATGTATCTAGGAGGATTTAAAGATTGTAATTTTCTCTCATTCATCTTCTAGTAGTTTTGTGGCTCTGGAATGTGAACAGACTTGATTTATCTATGCAGATTTGTGGACATTTCCTTCTTATTAAATGTATTTCTGGTTGTAAAATACCATGTGGCAAGAAAAGAAAAGAAAAGAAAAGAAAAGAAATATAAAACTATTCAACTAAATGTTTATTTGGGTTGGACTTTTAATGGATATTTTAATTTACATGGAGTTTTTTTTTAATTAGAAGCAATAGCCAATTTACTATTTTTTCTAGTAACTAAAAGGATTCATTGCCCATCACCTTAGGTAAAGCCTTATTCATATTTGAGGTTAATTTACATACTGTACTAATAGAACTACTCAAACAATAAAATGTAGAAGAGTGTCCTTGCATTTGGTCACACAGAGATTGCTGAATGAGAAGGTATGCTTGTGAGACAACCATTAAACACTGGTTCAACTGTAAAGTTCAACAGAGTGGGAGTCCTGGACATTGAAAATTATTTTACGATTTGTGGAACTGCTATACTGCCCCCAACATTTCAGTGCTATGGAAAACAAAGCAGCATTATTTATTATTAAACCTTATGCACAGCAAAGTAACTGATGGGAACTGCTGTTCTCTAGGACTTATTTTTGGATACAAAATGTTATGCTTTTTATTCTCTTCTTAAGCAATGCCATGAGGTGATATTAATGTGGGTTAGTGTTTCCAAAATGATAACCTTCTCCAGGAAAAAGTGTTAATTGGCTGTTTAGAGCAGGATTAAAATCTTGCTAATTGGCCATGTGTATACTGATACTTGCAACTATGTGGCCCTTTATTCCTTGGTAATAAAATAATCCAAATTGCAATCTCAAATCAAGTGGCTTTTAAAAGAATGCTAAAAATGTGGACTACTCCAAGGCAAGACATTTCTTGCAAGTTATGAAAAATGTACTTTGCTCAGGGGTAAAATGTGGTTTAATGATATGGAAATAAGTTTGCAGTTCCTCTATATCTACAATTTTGTGTCTAAAACATATTTAATACTTCTGGTATAATTATAGGACCACAAGATGACAGCTGCAATAAATGGAAAAATTCAGTTGCATTGATCACATGGAAGAACAGAGAGAAATGCACACTGTTCAAGTTTAGAGCCTATCTTAAAGGAATGAGAAAGAAACCTATCCAGCAGTTTTTAAATTTAAAACCATCTGATCATTTTTCTGTACCTACACTTATAAAAGCTAATAGTATTTTCCAGTAACAATTTATTTTCTGAAAAATAAATGTCCTTTGAAAAGACAAAAGTCAGAACTTTTTGAAAAGCTGCACTATATTTTATTTCCTCTTTCACAGGCCAGCGATACTATAATCGAAGGGTCCTTATCCCCCCAAATTCTCCTGGTTGCTGACTATGGGTGACATACACATTTCTTGGGCCAGACTTGGGGGTTGGGGCTGAAAGAACTAAAGAGAAGACTTTGAGATTAAGTTTGTACCTTTCATTTTCACTCAAGGGTGATGTCCTTAGGGAGATTTTCCTTAGTAAGTCTACTGAAAGGTCCATTCTTCCTCTAACAGGCATGTTTTTCACGGCATAATCACCATCTGCAATTATTCAGGGCAGGGCCCCGCGAACATTTATATGCTCATGAACTTCCCAAAGAACTTGTTAAAATGTGTTTTTGATTCAGGAGATCTGGAGAGAGGTGGGGACACTGCATCCCTAACAAACTTCAAGGTGATGCCAGTGTGGCTGGGGGATAATCTCGAGTTTGAGCAGTGCCGCCCAACAGAATGCGTTTCCTGTTTGTTGGCCATCCCTGGCCAGAATCTAAACTCAGTACCCAGGATCTCTCACAAGTTTATTTGTTTACTACTTCCTTCTCAGTGCCAATCTCAGGCCCGCTGAAGAAGGGCCTTCAGAGAGGAGATCTGGGCTGAAGCCTGAGCACACCACGCCGCTAGGTGAGGCTTCATGAAGGACTTGTCTGTTATTCATGGGTGCTATGGCTGGCCGCACCGTACACCTGCAGCCTCAGGCTATTCTTCATTAAGAGACAAAGGGAATGGAAATGTTTCTACCCACCCAACATGAAAGTCCACTGAATATTGTGGGAATCCAAGCATGATTTTTGGCCTTCAAGATACTTCAGAGTCCAGCAAAAAACTTCCATGGTACTTTAAAAATTACTTAGAAGTTCTTGCCATATTAATAACTTAAGAAGTAACTGATTGGAAATAACAGCATAACAATAAATTTTGTGACATGAACCAAAAGCAGTGCTTACAGGAATGTATATACCTACTAAATTTATTAGAAAAAAGTCAGCTCTAAAATCAACAATCTAAGATTTTACTTTAGGACAGTATAGAAGGAAGAGCAATTTAAGTATTCACCAAGCAAAATAAATTAACTATAAATCAGAGGAGGAATCAATGAAACTGAGAACAGAAAAACAACTGAAAAAAATTAACAAATTAAAGGCTGGTTCTCTGAAATTTCCATAAAAGTGACAGACTTTTAGATATGCTAATCAGCCAAAAGAAGAGAACTCAAGTTATTAGTACCAGAAATAAAAGAGGTATCACCATTACTGACCCAAAGGACAATACTAAAAGCCCCCCAAAGAGAATAATATGAATAACTTCATTCTCACAAATTTGATAATTTAGATAAACTGCAATAATATTTTGAAATTCAAAAGCAACCAAAACCCCCACAGAGAGAAATAGATAGTCCAAATAATTCTATATCTGTTAAATACATTAAATCAATAATTAACAATGTTCCAAAAAGAAATCATCAATTCCATAAAGTACCTACTAAAAAATTACATCACTTCTCCATAATATCTTTGAAATTAGAGATGGAAGAACTCACGGCTCATATAATGGAGGCTTACTGTAATACAAAACCAGAATAAAAAATAAGTAAAACTATACTGCAGTATCTGTCATGAACATGAATTTAAATTCCTCAGTAAAATGTTCATAAATTTAATCTAACAGTGTATAACACAGCCATACACCCAACCAAGAGGGATGTATTTCAGATATGCAAGAGTGGTCCAAAACTAGAAAAATTTTCAAAGCAATTCAATACATCAATAAGATAATGAACAAAAATCATATGGTCATATCTACAGAACAGATAAAAGCATGTTACAAAGTATAATACCTATTCATAATAGGAGTATTCAGCACACTAGGGATAGGAAGGGTTCTTTTCAATCTGACTTTTAAAAACAATCCTACAATGAATGTACTTAGTGGTAAGAAACTGAATACATTCCTGCTAGGATCAGAAACAAAACAAGAATGTGCCAGCTTATTCCTCCTGTTCAATACTGTATTAGATGCCTGAGCTAATGGAACATAAGGCAAGAAGAAGTTTTTCATGTTAGAAAAGAAAAAATAAAATCGATCGTATTTAGATGACGTGACTATGCCTGTAGAAAATCTGAAAACGTTAAATATTTAAATTCCTGAAAATAATAAGTGGATATAACAAATATGTAGGATACAATGATTTTCTATATATCAGCAGTGAAAAACTGGAATTTGAAAAACAGCACTCCAAAAAATTAAATACTTAAGTGTAAATCTATCAAGGCAGGTAGAAATCCTATATACAGAAAATTACAAAACTTTGATGAAAAACATGAACTGGGATTTTAATAAGTGGAGAAACACTCCATGTTCATAAATTGGAACATTGTCAAGATGCCAAGTTCTTCTCAACTTTATCTACAGATTCACTGAAATCACAGCAAGCTATTACATAGATATTGACAATATTGTCCCAAAACTTCTATGGAGAGACAAAGACCTAGGATAGGCAATATGACCAAAGAAATAAGTGAGAGGAGTCACACTAGTGGGCTTCAAAAGTTACCATGAGGGTGCAATCATGAAGGCAGAACATACTGTTGAAAGACACAAATCACCGGAATAGAACAGAGAATCCAGAAGACGCAAAATAGATCGCTCATTTTTGTCAAAGCAGCAGGCAATTCAGTGGAAAAAGCTAAGTCTTTTCAATACAGTGCAGAAGCAATCAGAAATCTTTATTCATATACACAAGAAAAGAAAACAGTATCTGTTGGGCAGTATTGGTCAGAGTATTAATGGTACAGCTATGGTAGAAAATGGATAGTTTCTTACTAAATCACACAATTAACAATCATCCTCCTGGGAATTAAATAACTAATTTTATATCATATTCACATCAAAACTTGCACACAAATATTTATAGGACATTTAGTCATAATCATCAAAATGTCCTTCATTAAGTGACTGGACACATAAACTATGAGAAATGAACCATCAAGGCATGGAAAGACAGGGAGAAAAACTTAATTCACATTGTTAAGTGAAAGGAGTCAGTCATCCAAGGCTACATATTATTTTGTTCTAATTATGTGACATTCTGAGAAAGGAAAAGACTAGAGAACTGGTATTCATTGATTCTAAGGTATAAAACAGGTAAAGTGAAGGGGATTATTTTAGGGTGGTGAAACTATCCTGTATGATACTATAATGGAGAATCCAGTACAGTAAACATTTAAAACAAATGGGGAAGGTGGGAGAATCTCAGGATAAAATATGTAATGTGACAAAAAGATATTAATTTATAGAAAATGTATGAAACAATCTCATTGAAAGGAGTGGGATAAGAGACCGAGCTAAGTAACTGTAGGAAGAAGTGAGATCTGTAAGAGTAAAGCTAAAAGGATGAACATGAGCGCTTTAGCACAGTTGACAAGGCTGTTTCCTGTGGGGACAGGGTTTATAATTCTGATATTAGTGCCATGGGAAGGATGAGTGAGGTAACCTGAGGGGATGGTGGGGACCAGATTTATTGATCTGTGATCTGAAGCTACAGCAAGCAAAGCAAGGGAAGGAAGCTCTGTGGCAACGATAAGAGTTGAAATACACAGAAGTATTCATATATATATATATATATATATATATACCTAAGCCAACGTTCATCCCTGCATCTCATTGTTCTAGCAGCTAAGTGATCCTTGAAGCCACGAAAGCCCAGAGCAGTGGACTACCCAGCATCCTGATCTTAATTTCTGATACCATTCTTCAATAAAAGAAGCCAGGATTCCTCAAAGAAATGACAGTTTCTAGGACAGGAGCAGAAAACACACAAGCTGGACCAGCAGCCATTTGTCATGGCAGAGAGTTAGAAAGTGTACAAAATATCAAAATGACCAATAACAGTAACACAGGGAGAGATATGATTGCTGGAGTGACGTAAGAGAGTTGAAAGAGCTCCCATTGACCAAAGTTGGAACAATTTGAAAAGAAAGAAAAGGTAGCTGTTGAATCATAACCCAAAGTATGAAAATACTCCCAAATTTATAATGATAAAAGTCAATAACTGAATAAATGAATAATGATGGGAAATATTAGACAAGTCTCTAGTGCAGAGGAATTTCAAATGTTTTACCTAGACATTCACTTTCAAGGAGGATACACCATTCCTTATATGTGGTAATTTAGTTGCTTAGTAATTTTTGTTTGCTTCTTTGTTTGTTAGAGACAGGGTTTTGCAATGTAGTCCAGGTTGGCCTTGAACTCACTATGTAGCCTAGGCTCTCCTAGAACTTGTGGCAATCCTGTTGCCTCAGCCTCTTGAGTGCTGAGATTACAGGCATGAGCTACCATGCCCGGTTACATATACTGATTTTCTCCCACAAAGAACATCATGGAAAGGGAGGCCCCCCCCCAAAAAAAAGTAACTTTAGAATGGGGAAGAATGGGTACCCGACAAACACTCTGAGGTAGGAGATCTAGGCTGCATCGCCAGGGAGAACATCAGTCAATACTCATGGTTGTCATAGTAACCCTTGAAAAGAAGTGATCAGAATGGCACCTTCAGGTATCAGATGCATTATCCCAGTCAAACCATGATGAAGAATTTGACATATGCCAATGGAGGAAAAATCTAGAATATTTCTAACCAGAGCTTCTCAAAACTATAAAGGTCATCAAAAACAAGAAAAGTCTAGAAATTGTATGGTTGGGAGTAGTCTAAAGGAGATATGATGAGTGAATGTAATGGATCCTGGCCAGAATCCTGAAACAGAAAGGGATGCTAGGGAAAAGCTGAGAGCTTCCAAGTGAAGTAAGACTTCAGATAACAGTAAAATATCAATATTTGCTTACTTATTATGACACATATCTTAGTAATGTAGGATGAGAAATTAGGTCTGAGGTATTTGTAGAATCACAAAGATTTCATAATAAAACATTTTCCTGAAATAAAATACTTACTGAAAATAAAGACTTAATTTTACTTTTCAAAATTTGAATGGTAAGCTCACAAAGAATCACCTGTGTGTTTCCAAAGTTATGTCCCTTGTAGCTGTTAGTATGATTGTATTCATCCAAATATTTAAAGGATTAAATCAGAATGTGCACAGAGAAGATCATTCTTATATAGACCTCTGAAAGGCTGAATAAAGATATGTTGCTTTAAAATTTGCTGCTTACTTATAGCACAATTCCATAGGAGAGTATGAAAAATATTGTAAATCTCCACAAAGAAGAATTGTCTCATAAGGATCTTCAGCTTCTTGAGCTACTGTAAAGGAATCTAAGGGAATTTTTTCATAGACACAGACTTCTGAACACTGCTCAGACCACAAAAATCAAGTGGAGATGAAAATGTGCAACCAAACACTAGGACAATGCCTTTGTCTTTCCCCACGATGACTGGACCTTCACATGCTTAACTGTCCTTTTGACCAAGTAGCCAGTCTCCTGGTCTTCCTGCTGTATTCCAAAACTTTTAATTTTATATAGAAAGAAGTTATCTGCATGTTGTAAATCTCACATACATGACTCAAAGGCTAACAATGCCAAACACTTGATTTTTGTCACTTCTCAAGTGTTCACTTTGTTGGAATTGGACAGAATATTTCAGAGAAGAAGGAGCTAAATGTTTCCTAAACATTGGTGGATTCTATTTACCATAATATCTGACCAGTTTTGTTATTTGCTTATGAGACAGATTCTGGTAACTTCTAGAGGTTCCATGATTATTGGATATTTCTTCTCCCTAATCTGTTTACAGGTAGAGATCAGAGATTTCCTGAGCTACTTGTCCATTCTGAAAAAAATGGACTGAGTGAAAAAATTGAGTGAAAAAAATATATAACCTGAATGCCAAGAAGCTTTGTTTTCCATGAGGGATGAGGGTCTATTGTTGGCCAGGAATGACAGAAGGCTGGGTCCTATCATTAATCATGCTGAAAGCAAACAAACTTCCAATGTGCCTTTTACCTGTGGATTCTCCGGTAAGAGGGTCCACCCATTTGTACCTCACAGAAGTCTGTTAACTAGCTAATCTATTTTTTTTCTCCTATCCAGACTACCCTTTGGTGAATTTTAAAAATTTTGGTACTACAATTTTAGTAAAACTTAGTAATTTCTTAGTTTCCACAGAAATACAAGGGTTCCTTTTCAGGATGATTAAGTTTTTATTGTTTTGTGGAAAGAAAAGCATGAGGGATGTTTTGAGTATATGTGGGTAGGCTGTGGAAGGAGTATGTGTGTTCCCAGGAACATTTGGGCTTCCTAAGACTCTGTGAGCAGTAAGGTAATTCTGGCTTCTGGATTCACCCACTTGAGTCATTTCTGAGCCAAAATTTGAAAATCAGAGCCAAGGACAGGAATTGTACATCATTTATTCTTCAGAGGAAAATCTATTTGTATTGGACTCAACTCCCAAAGAAGGATGTCTAAAAATTGCAATTGAAGTTGCAAAATGAAGGCAAAATTAATTTTAATCCACCTTAATTTAAAATTCAGATACTATGCTCCAGAAATATTTTAAAGTAGAAAGAAATGTTACAAAAGGAGGCAAAAACATGTAGCTTTCCAACACCGAAAGGCTAGGAATTCTTGTCATCACCCAGAGCTTTATATCTTGTAAAAATCTTTATCTTTCTGGCCTCAAGGCTAGATCTGAATGCTGGAGAAGTGGATTTTTTGGTTTTAGTGAGGGAACATGCAGAGACATTTGAGTGAATGCCACAGTTCATGATTCATTTCAGTAGTATTTGGGACTAAGTTCAAGACGTTCCTGAACTATGGAAATCTTTTCCCAGATATTTCTTTAATTTTTGTTACAACCAAGGCAGCAGCTTCTGACATACTGAGCACATGTATACTTCATGGACTCCTTAGTCAGAGTGAATCGTTCTCAGAAACCCCTTTAAGTCACCTGAAGACCTTCAGGAATCAAGTAATACTCGATTGTCCAAGAAAAGGGAAATGTACTAGTAGATGGTAACTCTTAAGAACTATTTATCTTTTCTCTGTGATCAAATGTGCAGATGATTTTGTGGGTTTGGGGATTTTTTTCTCCTTTTTCGGGTTCTATCATAGACCAGACTCAGAAAAGTAATTCCCTCTTAGAATAGCAAAACATCCTAAAAAGTGGAACATAGTACATCAAAAAGGGTGTGATTTACTATTTGCTACTAGTGCACTGGTATAAGTTAAGCAAGAATTCTTCAGTTAAATCTCTTTGATTTTTTTGGCAGCATTCCTTGGTAAACTGGCATTGTACACAGTGAGAGAAAAAGAGTGACCACAAGCTTGGTTTCTGCCCTGGCGAAAGTTCTGCAAGGGTCAGAAGAACTGACCTGGGTTACATTAGATTCACCACAGTAGCAACCACAAATCGATTTTATGGCTCAAATTTGTTCTTTTAAATACTGGATGAGAACAGATGATTTCTGATCTTTCCCATTTCTAGGACGATAGTTCAGCAGACACAGATTGCATGAATACAGAGGAATGAATGAACAGCAATATGAACAACATGAACAGCAATATAAACAAGTTTTTTGTAGGCAATTCTGGCCTACAAAGGAGAGAAATGGCTCCCGAATTCTAGACCAGATTTCTTTTTGTGTTGGAAGGCTTATGAAACACAAAAAGAAAAAGCCTTCCAAGCATGTCTTTATTAGATTTTATTAGGTTTAGAAATAGACATTTCAAAACATAATTTCTACAAAAGATATATTAGTGTAAGATCTATTTGTTGGATAACGTATTAAGACCATTAAAATGTGCCTAATGTGTCATTTACCTTGAATATCTATGGCATGTTCTGAATATCTATAGCATGTTCTGAATATCCATAGCGTGTTCATATTACATATTATTACTTTAGAAATTATAAAGATACATCTTATCAGCCTGAATTTTATTGTGAGCATAACGATGTAAACTCTGTGGTCCAGGGGGGGCAGAACAGAAGGTCTTATCATTTGTACCTTGAGTCAAAGGCATCTGTAGACATTAATTGATTTGGATCAACACAGTTCTCCTAACATAGTGGGAGAAAGGGAAGCAGCACATACATGAAGGCAGCCACAGTCATTCAGATGGTCACCAAGATCCATGCACACTTTATGAGAAGGCAGAAAAGACAGGATCCCGGTTATGTGCAGCCAGCAAGTAGTAAAGGGATTAGGTGCTTTAGGAGAAGAAAAGAAAATCGCTTCAAAGACTAGAGTGAAAATTTGTTTGAAAAATTTCATTCTATGACAACCAACGAATTTTTTATTATGTGCCATGCACTCTGCCAGGTAGAAGGGAATAATGAGAGTTTTGGACTAGTTCTGTATTTTCTCCTAGAAATGCAAGCAAACATGAATGATCCACATTGAGACATTCAGAGAATGTTCTGAATTCCAAGTCCCTTTAGTGTATTAAATTTTGAATTTTTAGGACAAGACACATTAATAATTTAGCTTTGAAGTGAACTAAAGTGAAATGATATAGTATTAAAAGCATCACAAACACTGCTAAAATATTTATGGAGACTGTATTTTGACTAAAGGATTGCATTTACAGGATGATGTATGTCCTGGTTCCCAAGATCTCAGTTCACAAAAACATCAATTCAGATACTAACTTTCAATTCATTGTGGTTTTTTTATTATGAAAATATTTTCTATACAGAATCCTTTTCATTACTACAGTTATGCAAATAGAAGATGATCAAATAATTTCTTTATAAACATGAAGATCTATAAGAGAGACAGTGATGGAACAGCGAATTTACTGCACCATAACTGCATCAAGCAAGAACACACACACAAGTGAGCCTATATTTGGCAGTTCTGGGACTTGAACTCAAAGCCTTGCTCGTGCTGGCAAGTGCTCTACCACTGAGATGTACTCTTAACTCCAAGAAAGTATAAATATGAGCAGGCATGTGTGGATGCTCAACACTCCCTCAAATTTCTTAATTTTCTTCACCACACTTTGGTTATAATGAATGTATTATTCCCTTTCTCAATCGCATGAAGCAGAGAATCAAGAAGGCTTTGGAACAGCATGCCCACCTTGCCTGCAGTTTGTTCATACAGTTAGTGGGATCACAGCACTGCACATAATCCAGTAAGATCACACCATCAAAGATACATATAGTCAAGGATCTGAAGGATTATCTACTGTGATAGGTTCAGTCTCTTTTAGCTTGTACATCACAAAACTTCTGGAAGAAAGAAAATATGTTTGTCATCTAAAGCAAACATAAAGCGAGACAGCATACTAAGATGTGCAGGCCTGATGAACACTTTCCAGTCTCAGCCACAGGCTGCTTCACTGTTGCAGTGGAGGAATATTTGGAGAAAGCCTATACATCTTGTGAAAGCCTCTCTACTTGATTTTGCCTGCTCTTAGTATTTTGTTCTGATTGTACAGAGTAATGAGGGGCTGCTTAGATGACCTTAAGTGGGGAGCAGATGATAAAATTAAACTTAGGGGGTGAGGTGTCCAAAGGTTCCCAACAACCATGATGCACACAGGTGCTGGAATCATACTCTGAAACTTAACACCAGCAGTCAGTTCAGATTATCCTCTCTTGAGTAAGAGTTCTTTTGTTTTCTCTATAGGAAGGTGGGAAAGGCATGACTGACAAGTACCTAAAATCTCCATTGCCTTCCACAGGTTCAGCCAGTATCAGAAGAGCATGCAGTAGCACAGAAGGCAAGTCCAAGCCCTGATCTTTAGAGGTTATGCTTCTGTCACTGCCTTTCTTAAAATTACGGTGAAAGTTTTGACATGTCACAGAAATTTTAGAATATTAGACATAATATCTTTCTTCTCAATCATCCTTAATGTTAGCGAGGTTGACTTGGATTTCTTTTTTTAACTTGCTCTGAAATAATTCTTTAATCCTTAGGTGAATATATGGATAAATCATATCATTTGAGAGCAGAAGAATTAAATTAAATTAAATTCTACTTCACACCACCACCACAACAAGGTACTTTGTGCCAAATGTGGTTTGCTTGGTTTGTATTTATAGGGAATCTATTTTTCTGGACCTTTTTTTGAGTGTGATAGTATTCTCAGGGTCTTTCTTTATCTTCCAGTTCTCTCATGGATGAAAACAAAATAAACTTTTTTTTTTTTTGGGTCTTTTTCCTTTTTATCAGTACCAGGGATCGAACTCACAACTGCCTGCTTTCAAGGCAGGCGCTTATGCCGCTGAGCTAAACCCCCAGCTCCAAAATAAACTTTTGTAAAGACAATTTTTAAAGATTATTAAATTCATTGCCAGGAGACAGATCTTCACTTAAGAATAGTGTTTGAGTAAAAGCAACGGAAGAAAAATGAAAATAATCTTGTTTCTATTAAGGGCTGTATCCATGTACAAAGGCCTCTAAATAGAATTCTATAGAATTAATGGTGCTTTGATATTTGTTACAGAAACTATACTAGACGGCTGTCACGATAGTGAACAGTTCCTGTATTTCTATGGTAATTTATTTCAGAGAATTTTGTCATGTTGGTTAAAATGAAATGTCAATTAGTGCATATAATTTAGAAATTATACTCAAGCCTTCCAGAATTTTAAGTAAAACTCAGATGTTCTCCCAACAGAATAAAAAATTAATTTTCTCCAAGGGAGCATTACCACATTTCAAGAAAAGCTCCTTAATTTCTATTTAAAGACCAAAAGGAGTCACCTAATTTTGTGACTTGGAAACAGTACAAAGCAACATATTTTTAGTCATAACTACTACATCAAACAAATACATTTTATTATAAACAAACAAAAAAAAATGCCCCAAGAGTGCTCAACCATGTAATCTAGCCGTCTAACAAATTCTTTACTGTGGTTGACTAGTCCTTTGGGAGATGCCACTCTGCTGCCTCAAAATCAAGGAATTGGCTCATAGCAAGTCAAGCATTTCTTAAAAACAAAACTACATGAAATGCCACAAAACCCGGGGTTTGCAGCTGACTAAATTTCACAACAAGAGGGACTTCCTTGAATGGACTTCTTTCGCAAATATCAGGAGACACATTCTGACTACTTGATTACTAAGAATTAAACATTTATTTTCATAGTACCACCAGGTCATCTTGTGTCATCTGGATACCAGGCAACCCATTTCTCATACCTCTGTGCTTTATGTTTCTTAAAAGAAATGTCACTGATTACATGATTCTTACGTTATCTTCAGTGTCTTTAAAAACAGTTCAGCTCTAATTTGGAACTTTCAAAAAGCCAGACAAGTCTTTCAGGAACCTGATTTCTGAAGAAACCTAGAGCAGTTCACACAGCTATGGTTTCAAGCCAAATCATTCCTGGGGCCGGGAAATGTTTGAGGCAGGTACAGGGATCTTGGGGATGGAAGGGGCACAGTAGCGTGCTGCGGTCGGAGTTCTGGGCAGGTAAAGCCAGAAGGGCATAGAGGGAAGCAGTGACTTGAGGAAAGGTATAAGAAGTCCACTTACTGTCTTAGAGCCTGAGTTCCTAAAATGTAATATGGGAAAAATAAAACTCGGGCTTGTCACGGAGACAAAAAAATTAAATACAATCATGTGTTACTTAACGATGGAGACAGTTTGTTAGAATGGTGGCCTCAGCGATTTTTTTTTTTGTTGTGTGTAACAATCTCCATAGCCTGCACTTACACAGCCCTGAACGGTTTGGATCAATCATCACTCAGTATGGTCTTCTGGTGTAGACAAATACCCAGCAAAAGCCAGACGTCTGAGTAGCAGGTGCAATGGCACTGCCTATGCCTTTGTGATAAACCTGGTTTCGGCAGGAAAGTACCGTATCAGAGTGATAGAAGGAATACTGTAGTAGACACACAGACCACTCATTTCTCATCATTACCAGGTAATGACACATGCTCCATTGCGCAGTGTACCACCGGGTGATGATAATTTTGAGCTCCTTTATAATCTTATGGGCCCACCCTGATGTATACAATCTCCTGCAGATGGAAATGCCATGGTGGTCGCAGGCATGATGGTAGGATATACGCAAAAATCTTGGCATACATTACAATCTTACAACATGTTGACTACTGTCACTATAGCCATTAGCTGGAGAGCGTTCTAATGTACTTACAACCTTATTTTTATATCTGGAAGGAATCATCACGAGAACAGATGTGAAGGGCAGCAGCCGAGTGTCCACTAAGTAGACTGTGGATGGCTTATTAAGTTAGAGAGAAAGTGGTGGCTCTCTTTTTCTCTGCTGGTCTGGCTCTACAATCTAAACATGCCAAAGCAAAATGAGAAAGTCCTGTGAATGTGTCAGGGATGGTGGTGAGGGTGAAGAGCTGGAAAAAGTGCTTCTATGTATCCGAGATCATCACTGAACATTACCACACACATTATTCTCTGCTGTCCAAGTTATTGATGATAACATCGCCTTACCATAACATCACTTGAGAAAAAGCAACTGGACCTACTGGGCATGTAAAAAGTAGAGCCTTACTTTTTACCCATCTGGCTGCATACCGTGAAGGCTTCATGAGTAGCTAACATACAATGTGAGTAACACATCAGCCAAAGAAAGCACACCCTCAGTTGGTTAGTTTATTCAATAAATAATTATTGCAGGTCTCAGAGAAGAAGACCTCGTGCTGGAGCTGTGAGAGGGGTGGATTATGCTGAGGGAAAGAGGGAGGAAAAGCTGAGCTATGAAGATTCAGAATGATGCATATCAAGACTGTAGGATTTCACCTCTGACAAAGTGTTTATGAAGTGACACAAATGACAGAGTGCCAACTTTTGGGGCTTATAAATGAGGACCTAGCAAATGGGATGACTATCTTCACATCACCATGTCATAAGAGAAAGAATACTGTGACACTAGTGAACTTAGAAGTCCATCTCTGGATAAAGCACTGTCTTCTAAAGAAAATGAATTTTGCTTAATGAGAAAAACCCTCATCCAGTTTCCATGTGTTTGTGGGGGAGCAGTAAGAACTCTAGGATTAACCTCATACCAGCCTTGGTGGACACACATGAACCACGACATGGAGGACAGTCCAGTTCAAGGAAAATGGTGTGGACATTAAACAACAGAACAGGTGCATCTGAAGTCACTGCTGCCACTGTCGTAGACCTTGGCCACCACCTTAATTCTATGGCATCCTGTATGTTGGACAAGAAAGGCTTGCTCCTCAGAGGAAGAAACTGATGCTCAGAGAGTTGTAGTAATTTGCTTGCATTCATGTGAGTGTGCAGTTGAGACTAAAACTTGTATATTCTTCCACTGCAGTGGTGATTTTCAGATACTGTAGTTCACATCTGGGGAGCATGGTTTGTCAAGAACAGGATTACTTTTATTTCGCAGTTTTTAGGCCCCCTCTAGTGCCATTAGGATGGCACAGGTATAGAATAAGGTGATGGCATTAACATGAATCTTACTTGAGAAATCTCGATTTCACTAATCTCCCGAAGCGTTCTATGCCTTGCTTCCTATTGTGTTTACTTCCACTGGACATGCAGCATGGTCATGCCAGAAAACAATAAGAAAATAAAATTTTAGGAGAGCACTTCTCGTTGGTTCATATTTGTTCAACAATTCCTTAGATGTGGCTGTGGTTTCACAAGAGCCATGGGTAACCTAGGAAAATGTGATGAGATGGGATCCTCCAAGTCTGCTGGCTTTGGAAATAGTAAGTTCACAGGCACCACACTCACACCATCATACTGATTCCACTAGATAATAACTCATTTTGTCTACACAATCAATGTCACTATTTTGGAAAAATATTTAAAATGACAGATTCAAATTCAATATAAACAAAAGCTCTTAACCGACTCCTGGGAGTTAGAATGGTCTGTTACACGAAGAAGACAGTGTCCATGGCTGACAGCAGCAATGCACAGGGTTGGCCAAAACAGTAAGGAGAGGGGCAGGAGGTATTGTTTCACGGGGTACTTGTTTCAGCAGCACAGATAGTAACGCTGCACGGGGAAAGAGCCACCTGGAGGATGTCACTATTATTTCAGTCTTCAACTGTCTCACACATGCTTTATTTACTAATGGGATCCAGGGTGCACGAGACACATGCCCACCTAAATCAGAAAGTCAATTTTTTAAAGTATAGGGCATTATATATTACTTGCAAACATCCTTCCCAAATAAAATCATTAGATAAAGATAAACCATTAGGTTAAAAGAAAAGTGCTTAAATGAGAGGAAAACACAAGCAGATGGTCACAGGTTAGAATGCACCTGGTTTACATTTTTCTTTTTCATTGCATCTGCTTGGTGATTCTCATCACTTTCTAAGCAAAGCCATTAAGTATCTCAGCAGAGCCCAGGTTCAGTGTTAGGCTCTGGGGCAACAACTACAGAGTTTAAAGCTCCTGTCTGAAGTTCATTCCACCTGTTCAACACGTGACTATCTAGCACCCAGGCTTCTGTTGCCAGTCAGCAGTGAATCTCAGACAGAAGGCTGTACCTTAAATTTTCTGGCCCCAATTTTCTTACTAGTAAAATAAAGGACTACAATTGTAGGACCTATTTAGCCTTCATAGATGGTGCTTTTTTTTTTTTTGTACCAGGGATTGAATTTATAACCTCATGCTTGCCAGGCAGGCACTTACACTGCTGAACTAAACCCCCAGCCTATAGATCACTTCTAAAGTCAATTATTAATCCATTGTGTAACCCATCAAAATGTTAAAAATGTACTTTAAAAATGACTGGTTTTATGGTTTTTTTTTTTTTTAGCATAACTAATGACCAAAATGCTTAGAGGGGGCCAGGGTACAGCCCAGTGGCACAACGCCTACCTGGCAAGTGTGAAGCCCTGAGTTTGAGTGCAGGTACCAAAATAATCTTTGGAATATTATATTTTAATGCAAGTTCATATTGCATCTATTTCTGATCATGTTCTGTGTTTAAAAATAATCAGGGGCTTACAAAATATTCCTCAATGCTTTACTCTTGTATTGGAACTAATCACCATGAGAGTCTTGTACAATAAAAACTATAATTTTAAAAGCCAGTTTTAATATGTTAATATAAGCAAAAACTTTTATAGACAAGGAGTTTATATGGAAATCATTGTTCATTTTCTGTTAATTGGTTCTAAATACCCTGTAATAATGTCGTTCTCTTGAATGGTTTTATAGTGTCTTGATATGTTTGGTACTACAATATAAGAAGTTATACTCAAAGATTTCAAGGAAAGAGATACTATGGTAACTATTTTTATGTCAGGATCTTGTGGTGAAACACTATTTTGCTTAAATGGTTATGTTTTGACCTGCGCTGTTCTGTTGTTATGCCCTCTTTTATCTCAATCCCCTTTTTTTGAATTATTTACTTTTTTCTTTTTATTTTTTTAATTAAGGGAAAAATAAACAAAAAATAGCAGGATACATTATAATAACCTACTTTGATTTCCTATTAACTTGATTTGAAATCCTGTATTGCCCTCACCGTCTTGTTTTGGCTGATTTTCCTCTATTCTGCTTTGCTTGATAGTACCAAGTTTGAAAGTATAGGCAACAACTGTGAAGACAATAAGATGCATTATGACGCCCATTCCGATTGACTATTATTTTCTTTTAAAATCCTGTAATGTCTCCAGTGCTTTGGTTTTATTCTTTACTGTTTAGTTAAATTTTATTATAACTGCCAATTCTTCTTAAAATAGCAAGAGGCAGTATGGTAACCATTGTTGATCACCTTGTATTTTGTTTTTACATTATCTATTATGTCCATCCTTTTGATTTGACTGACTCTGTTCTGATATGTCACATTTGGTTTTACTCTCTTCAAAAAAAGTAATAAGAACTGTGGGAGTAATAAAACCCAAAACCTGTAATTGTCATTGTGCAAAAGAAAAGAAAAGAAAGTGCTCTAAAAGTTATAACTGCATATATGTTTGAGTGTATAAGATAGATAATCATATTACTGAGTGTTTTTTGGATCATTGAACAAAACTGTTTGCACTCTCACTGTTTGAAATTCCACTTTATATGCTTCAATTTTGTAACTTGAACAACTATTTCTAAGATGAGAATATGTAATCTATTAGCTAGTGATTTCTTACTGTTTATTTTTTAAATTTTGTATTACTTGTACCCTTTTTCTGTTTTTTCCTTTTTCTGCTTAAATAAAAAAAGCCAGTTTTAGTTTTTTATCAGAAATGTCATACATGAGAACTTTATTTGAATAATTAGGCAAAGCATGGCATGTAATATTCCTGTGAAAATTATTCATCTCTGTATTGTTTTTTAAAATTGCCACAAAATACACCACATTATGCTCATGAGAAACTTAGCAAACTGAAACCACAAAGAAGACATCTGATTGACTTAAAAATAATTGGTATCTTTCCACTTAATCTACATTAATGTAAACAATAAATCTTGTCTTAAACAAAGATTGTGTAAATCTTCATTCATCTTTTATGACAAGAGAGCACAGGGTGGAGTTAAATGAATGGAGAGCAGTCATGAGGTCAGGTTTAAAAGCCTTGCAGGTCAAATGTCTGACATCACTAAACATTAAAAAAGCAACAAAAAAGAGGACGCCCTAACATGGTAATTTCTGCTTTAGTCAAACTACCAGAATCCAGCTGAGGCTTCCAGAAAAAGAAAACACCATAATTTAGTAACAGAAACAAGCAAAGGCAAATGACAATATCCTTTGAGATGTATTCACTAGCATTTTAATAGGTTTGAATTACGTAGACTTGAAAATAATTTTGAAGCTTTGAAAGTGACAACAGCTTGGCACTGATAAAAAGATGAAGAACAACATATATTTTTATTTTAGATATGCATTGATCCCCCCAAATGGAAATTCTTTGTCATCTAAAAAGATTATTCATAGATCCAAAGAGCTGATCGGGGTCATTAATAACAATAGTAAACTGATCATCATTCCAATGGGACCTGACAAGTTTCTTTTCAAAGTGGATACTAATGTATTGATGCCTGTGAAGTTCATTACAGCGGTAATAAATCATTAGTCCCTGCACAATGATTTATAAGTTGCTTGAAATTCATTATAATAGACTGTCAAAGAGCCTCACTGGCATAAAACGGGCCTTTTGGTGCCTCTACCCACAATGTGATGGTTTAGCATGGTTTTGCACCACCACTGTCCCAATAAGATCTACCATAATTAGGCTTATCTCTTATTTAAACACTAAATTTTAATAGGTCACATCCTTAGTCCTGCAGTGAATTACTATGCCTTCTCAAAGACTTTAAAAATTCTTTTCATCATTTATTCTACACAGGTGCACTGTTGCCTAAATCTCATTTAGCTATTTCTAGTTGCAATTACTCCCTTAAGATTATTTGCATGTCTGATAATATGTGCAGTAAACACATTCCCAGCCCTTAACATTCTGTGCTGAAATCGTAATGAAGTGATTCAAACCCAAACATGGGCCGAAATGTTTACTTCAAAACACATGTAACAATGTTTTCCTATGAAAGTAGTGTTTTTATAAGAATTATACATATTTAGAGGTACTCTTATTCCTCCAGAAAAAGAAAAAGCTAAAGTTACAACAGTATTAACCTTTTTCAGGAAATAAGAGGGATTTTCCAAAAGGGTAAGGGAAGTTCAACATTCCAATCAATGAATAGGTCTCAGATGCCATGTGCTTAGTTTGGTTACAGACAATGGAGAATAACACATTCTGCATTGTTTCTATATTATACTGGGAAACACAGCAGCATAAAGAACTCATGACTATTAGTACTCTAAATAAATCACTTACTGTACAATTTTCTTTGGTTATAGTAGTCAGGTTGGAATCTACCTCCTGCTCCGTCCAGCTGAAAATCTGATACGTGTATACTTATTTCCAAAGCCTTTCTACAGGATGACTTAAACTAGCTGTTAAATCCCACTTTTACTTTATCAACTTTTTGTCATTATGCTGGTTGTTGAACCTGTTCTCACCAAGTGATCTGGTTTTAAAGGGAGTAGTACTTAACATGAAAATATTTTACTGTATAAGTGTGTGGGGGGCACCATGCCCTATCAATGCAAACATCACCAAAACTCAATTTTCAGGTCAGATTCACGTATTGCCTGTCCTTGGCTAAGGTTTCTGTGACTCACTATTGTGGCTTCATGACGCAGACTGCAGGAGTCTGGGGTTAACAAGAGCCATTCCTCCCTCAAGTGCGACAGGTTAGCGTGATGTGCTCCTGTGCTGACTTTTGGAGGTTGACTGCAGGTATCAGTCCCTAATGCCTGTGCTTCAGGCAGGACTGAGAGCCTATAAAATTTGGCTTTCGTTTCATTAGTATAAAAACAATATATCCTCAACCATGAAGCTGTTCCTAGAGTAGAACCATGGGATCCCTTTTGGGATATCAAATCATGACACCATCTACAACATATACTTGAGATTGGAACCTGGAAGAAAATCACATGTTGAAGGTTCAGTGTCTCCACATACTTGTACATCTGTTACCATTTATTCCAGATGATCACTCAAAGTGCACTCCATCAAATGATTGCTACAGCAGAGTGAGAAAGGAAACAGATTCTGGGATATTTCTGGAGAGCAACCTGCATTATCTGGGTGTGAATCTGTCTCAGTATTCCCGACAAGATTCACACAGCTCACCATCACATATGATGGTATGGACAAGCTGTTTTGAAGAAAACTAGAAATCTTATGGTAGCCATTGCTGATTTCCTGTTGTCTTGTTTGAAGTCCTGTGTTGCTTGCATTGTTATGTTTTGATTTGCTTTGTTCTGGTTGGTCTTGTTTTATTCTCTTTAAAATAAAAAAAAAGACTCACAACTTTCACTCGACAGAATGTGGACATCTCTACTCTGCCACATGTGTCTGATACCTAATACTGTCATGAAAGGGCTAGGTGTTAAGAGCTGCAACAACAGAGATAGTGTCATAAAGTTTTACTTGAAAGTGGAACTAATTTGGTTAATAATCAAATTATTTTATTCTATTATTTGCTGCTGTAAATGACATCAGTTGAAATCATTGATATCACAGATCTATCACAGGGGAAACTATTTCTTCCCTGATGAGACCCAACCAGTGCTGCAATGTGGGTGTCATACAAATGTGTCTTAAAAGCATTTCTTTTTTATTTTAAAAAATCAAAACAGAAAAAAGGCTAGAAACAATACAGAATTTCAAAAAAATAGTAGGAAATTAACACTAATCAATACATTGCATAGTTATCTTAGTAGTTGTTTGGGTTACAAGATATAGGCACCAAAAAAAGATCAAACTATCACACAATGGAAGTTCTTTTGGATGAACTAACAGAGATTAATAGTATAGCAATCTATCATGTGTGTGTGTGTGTGTGTGTGTGTGTGTGTGTGCATGTATATTCTTTTCCCTTCTTCCTTCTCCCTTTTCCCCATCCCAGTTCTTCCCTTTTGAGCGCTTTCTTTCCTTTTTGCCTTTCATTATCACAATGTCTACTGTACAACGAAATGGCTTTCTTTTAATTTCCTTTTTATAAAATTTATTTACTCATGTAAGGCCACAAATTTTTCCATAAGTAGAATATGATCTACATTTTACATGTTCTTATATGGCATACTTCACACTCTTATTTTTGAGAAAGTCTCCAAAGAGAAAATGTAAGAAAAAATAGCAGCATGGAATATAGCTAGTAATAAACATTAGTAAGTTTAACAAAATGTGTAGAGGATGTACAAAGATGACTTGCTTCAAACACTGCTGATGGCAAAGAGTGAGAAAAGGTAAATGTGTACCATGCACTACAGAAAAGGATTCAACATCAGGAGGATGCCAGCTTTCTTTGGGTTAGTTTATCGGTGTGGGGCAACACTAACAGGCAACTACTAGGATGGTTTCTGTTTTGTTTTACAGGGTCAGGCAACTGTCCTAAAGCACAGATAGACGAACTATCAGAAATAGCAAAGAATAATAAAGAAGGATTAAGAGCATTACGTCCTAAAACACCTTCACACACCTGAAAATTGAAACACTAGAGGATTGGTACAGGAAGAGGAAGAACATAAAATGTGGAAATGGCCCCAACTGTGTATTTAACTTTACTTATAATAGTGAATCACATAATCCACTGAATCCAAACTAGAGAGTTAAGGAAGGCTTGCTTAATACACGCCACTGACTGGTAAGCAGATGAAAAATAAATTATATCCATACCACTCAGTAATAGACTAAATTCTCTCACATATACTAGGATAAATTCTAACAGCAACTATACCTCTAAAAACAAAATACAGTGTGGTTTCGATACTATGAAAAATATCCTTAGATATTTTTATCTCTTAGGTTAGCCAAAATTCAAAAGTCTGATAAGGCTAAGGGAAGAAGACAGCTCCTTATCTAGATAATGACGATGCAAATTAGTGCCGCACACCAGAATGCATTGGACATATCTATAAAATGAATGACACAGGAGGAAGAGAACAGTAGGGGAAATAAAAAGGATCGAGACGCCATATGTGTAGGTACCAGTGTCCCGTGATGAATGTATTTATCATGTATAACAAACACATACCAAGAAAAAACACTAAAAATTGACAATACAGATTTACATTTTTAATACAGAAATTCCATCATGGTATTTGCCCACATATACAGTAATACGCATGGATCTTCCTTAAAGCATTTCTCATAATTATGAGCAAAGTAAAAACAAAATACATTTTGATAGCAGATTCGATCACTGGGTTGTGAGGAATTAACACAATAGAACACAACAGAACAATGGAGAAGAAGGAAGCAGCAGAGGCCACGGGAAAGCCGTCAGTGGAAAAAGGAAAGGAGTGCAGGGCAAATGGTAAGCAGCTTCTGTGAAAAAAGGTGTGGAGGGCAGGTGAGGGAGTAGGACTCCACATGCTGTGTGAGGAAGGAGAAACATAACGCGGTGGTTACGGGTTCCCCTGGGGAGTAGAAACAGAAAGATAAAGCACAACAAGGAACAACTTCTCATTCTGAACTATGTAAATGCACTACAAATTCAAGCAATAAAAATTTAAAGAGAAAGTTTGAAAACAATAAAATGACATTTATATTATGAAGTTTCCCCATAGGTGTCTTTGAAGATCTCATGTCTTAGGATGGAGCTTATTCAATGGAGGCCATGGTCTAAAATGTACATTACTGTGACCAAAGATTGGATCTAGCAAAATCTCAAGGCTCGTGTATTTTGTAACCAGTTTAATCCTGGTACTTTGTTTTTCAACAATGAAAGGTACATTATTAGTTACTAGGAGTTCAAGTTTCAAACTATGGCTAAACTGATCTCTTATCATTGTAAAAATAAGATTTCCAGTTAAGGACCTCAAAAGCTATGTATGTTTTCACGTATGACTTACTATTTTCCACATATGTGTTATCTACAAAGGTTGGGTGTGAACACTGACAAATAGTTTTAGATAATTTTGTTGTTGGAAAATCAGGCAAATGGAGTGTAGTTGCCCTGCACACTGTATAAGATACTTTTTATCCATAATTTTGATAAACTTTTTTGTTTTTATTAGCAAGATATGTGGATAATACTGTCATTTAATAAGTGAAAATGTCTGCACCAACTATGGTTCACATTCCACATTGGTGGGAATTCATAGAGGAAACTAATGTGGCTATCAGATTGAGAGTACTTAAATATAGCAGAAGACTTAGGACATTCACCAACAATGAAACAGACAGTGTCATACAGAACTGGAGAGGGACAGATGCTTGATGTGAGGACACAGAACCCATTCATTTGAGAGCATTTTGAGCTGAGTTTGAAGACTGCTATATTAACCAGCTTTTGCATCATTGAGGCACAGTACGAGACACTCAGAACTGTGAGGACTGGGGCTCAGTTTAGCTCATAGCTTTCGGCAGTCAAATCCATGGTGAGCCAGCTTCGAGCAAGAAGCTTCTTTGTGGAAGAACACAGTAGAACAAAGTTTATGGCAACTGGAAAACAGAGCAGGTGAACAGATGCAGAGAGGGATTGGTGAGGGGTAATAGACAGTACCCAAGACAGAGCCTCTGTGACCCTCACGCACACACCCCCAGAAGCTTTGCTAGCTGCTAGGCACTTCTTAACGCAATGAAGTTGACATTTCATGATTAATGGCCACAGTTGTTAAATTTTAGTAACCACAGGAAAGAAAACAAGAAAATTCCAAACAAAATAATCTCAGGTAGGCAGAAGTATAGTGGAAGTATTTATAAAATGACTAAGTAATTAATTTTATTGACACTTCTGGATATGTAAGAAATATGTTGAGAAATACAGAATATAAGGCTGTAATGAGACACAGGCATTAGGCACTTAGGGAAGGTGGGCAGCACTGTCCACTGGGTCACACAGTTCCAAAGTCCCCATCCTACCTCATGGCAACTCTTCCCAAAGATCATAACTCCTACTGAAAAGCAAGGAAGACTGGAAAAGATTTCTGAGCACTGAAGTCATATAATAAAACTAGATTTTAAAAGAACTATTCCAGCAAATTGTATGCAAAAGAATGGAAGGAGAATAAATACTTTAAGATCTGAACATCACTCCAGAGAGAGACAGTCGCTTACTTTCTCATGTTTGTAGTTGGTAAACACCCCCTTCCCTGGGTTTCTGTGCTTGGAGTAGATAAGAAGCAGTCCTGTAAAAGGCACAGTAGAGACGGGAACTTGGAGACCCGGGAGCAGAAATGATGACAGTCAGGTGACAGGCGCTGGCAGCTAGGAGAGTAGTAATAACACAGATGAAGCCAGAAGGAGGATGTTGGTGTAGTGAGGGAAGCATGTTTGGGATGCTAGAAGAAAACCCCAAAGGGGATATTTTATCATCATTCAGGAGGTCTGGAATAGAGCTGAAATGAGAGCTGTGCAGGTGACACGGATGCGTTTGCCCCTATGTGAGGTCATGGTTAAAACCATGGCTCTAACTGGAATCTTGAGGTGAGGTACACACATTCAGGCCTGCCGTGCTCCAGAGAGTGGGAATCAGCTCCAGCGGAAAGGATCTTAGAGATCAGCACGTTCACTGGACCAAACGCGCTTATGTCAGAGGCCCTCCCTTCCTTTTACCGGGACATCACATGGGAAGAGCAGGACCAGGGGTCTCCAGAGAAGCAGTGCCCATCTTTAAGGCTGTGGCAGAAGAGGGAAGAGACAGAAAAAATACCTGAAGAAACAGGAAGGATTAGGACCGGTGGTTAGCTGCCTTTTAACAGAATAAGACACTGAAACACGTTAGTAGATAGAAGGAAGTTAGCTCAAAGTGAGAGACGAGACAAAAAGTAGATATGATAGTCTAAAGAAAAAGAAGAGAGACTCCAACGGAAAAGAGCAGAAGGAGGACCGTGCACACGCAGTTAGAGAAGGGGGACGGAGAGCTGAGAAACTACAGAAGGAAGGGCAGGGTCTCAGTTCAAGTAGTTGTCACCGTACCTTTGTACCTTGTATTCCACTGCCCCAAATCACACCTCTATACTGCCTGAGTAGAGAGGGGAAACAGGTGAAAACACAGAGTAACTTTAGGAATGCTGAAAGAGTTGGTTTGTTTTTTTCTTTTGAGACACTATGATTTCCTCATAAAGTGGAAGTTACGCTCCCTGCGGAATTGTGAAGCTGGGAACAGAGAGCCTTCAAACAGGATTTTAAGTTTCGAATTCTGCTTTTTCACAGATGATTTATGGTATCTGTAGACTTTGCCCAGAGCAGGGGCTAAGCTCTGTGTGTCTGGCAAACAGTGCTTCACAGAGAACACGGACTACAGAGTTTTATGTACACAAGTTGCTCTACTACAAATGTCACACCCAGAGTCTACTTCTTAGCTTTCCAGACCACCCTGTTCACAGCATGCTACAGCTGAGAGTAGACAATGACAGTGATACTGCCAGAGAAGGACAAACAGGTCCCCATTCCTAGGAGGAAACCATTTTAAAGACCTTTATCTTCAAGCCTTTCAACTATTATTACAATGTACCATTGTTATAACTGCGTCTTAAGAATAGAACATATTGGTTCTCAAAATTTCTTAATTTTATGGCATGTGTTAGCACAGAAAACAATGGTGACTTCATTTCCAGAAGGTACAAGGCTCTAAAGGAGGTAGATGTCACTGGAAGGTGGGTTTACGAGTATGTGCATCTGGGGCAGGGTTGTGTCAAATCACTAAGGGACATTTCATGTCTTCATTTAGAATAATAACTTCTTTTCCTGCTGACTGTCTGTTATATTTTTTCTGATGGGTACAATAGTAATTAAATGGCACAAACATAAACTTGTTCTGCCCTGATGCTGTATTGAAATCCATATGACTATAATTGAATGATGTTACCTATGTTGTATTCAACAGAGGGATGCATGCGGCTTTGGGCTCCCTTGAATGTGTCCCACAGTGACAAGAACTCTGCCTATGCATCCTCTGATGTATTTAATTAGCTATACACAGATAAAAATCACATGTCCTGATTACATGTCATTCAGATACAGGTTGGATATGCCATTGTCTTGTCTAAATCTATGAATTGTGTTGTTCCCAAAAGATGTTTTTCGGAGAAGTGTTACAGTGGGAATCAACTTCTTATTGTGTATAGTCTCTTTTTTTATACCCCTAGATTGGCTATGACCTTGGATAAGTTACTTATTCTTAATTTACTTACCTATAAGATAGAGCTCCTTATTTCTCAAGAGAATTGTAAGGGCAATTGTGCAGGAAAGACATAGAAATACAAATAGAAGCAAGAGTAAAATAAAGTGTTACAGATCTATGTAATTACCTCGCCTTAGAAACACCCGGTAGCAGGTGAACTTGCTGGTCCAACACCATATGTGTGAGGTCAAATAAAGGTAGTGAGTGCACAGAAACCCTCTATTATGCGACATTATTGATTTATGCATTCCAGTTTCATTTAACCCAGCAGTATCTCTGCCCTGTGTGTACACTAATTATGTAAAGTTGTAATTTTTCATGGGAAACATGACTTATTCTTCATATTGTTAAAATTTCCTTCTCTCTCTCTCTATTTCTCTCTCTCTCTCTCTCACTCTCTCTCTGTCATACACACACAAGATATTGGGAAATAATCAAGATTTTAATGTATTCTCATCTTTGCCTGGCTATAAGAATTTTTTTTCTTTTTCTCAAAGGCACTGTTTTTCTTTATTTCCTGAAATTACTACTGATTCCAAATTTTACCATTGCTGATGATCCCTGTGTATAGTGCCACCTGGGAAACGTGTACCGTATTGTATAGTGACAGTATTGCCAAACTCTTTTCAGAACTGAACATGTAATGCAAAACTACAGCATACACCCCCTTTTAGTTCATGTTCCTAAAAAAGTCTGCTGCCACAAATTTAGTCAATTATTATCTTTTTTAGGGTGAGATAACTTAATAAAACAATAAAACAAATCAGCATCCCTTCTTTTTTGGAATTCCTTAGCTCCTTGTGGTGGATTTTCTTTACTCTATAAATACCAACAAAGTACATTATAAGATTAACTTGATTTTACATAGAAGAAAGTACCAGAACCTTCAGATACCTCAAGCTACAGCTGAACTTTGCCTCAATTTCAGAACTGTCTAAGGCGGCAAAGTGAAGCCTCCAGGAACAAAAGGAGCGAACCGTAATGTGTGCATTCCAAGGGCTCCTGTTTGGTGTTGAGTAATAAAACTGAGGTCTGCTAGGCAGCAGTAGGAGGACGTTCCCTTACCACGTAGGGCTGTATGCGCTGTTATTATGTAAGTCAAAAACAAGGATCATATTCGGCCAAAAAAATTAAAAAATAACCCAAACCAAAACCACAACAAAAATCCACAAAAACATCAGAATAAAATGGGATGCGCTTTAGCTTATTGGAAACTTGGTTTGTAAGAATTTATACTTTATTTTTAATTATGTTGAAAATCTTCCTAAATTGCATTCGAGAGCTTTGAAATAATAGTGGGAAGGCCACTGCCAATGTTTTTTGAAAAGTGAAACCCTTGTGACTCTGGAGATCACGAGTCAGACTGGGATTCAGCAAATATTTGTGCGCCCTGGGTGCAGGTGCCAAACAGACACTACCTCTCTCTAGCTGCAGTGGGGCACCGCTATTAACCCACCTCACAGATGGGGCTCTTCGAGGTTAACAGTTATCTAAGCCTAAAAAGAAGTTGAGCTTAAAAACAGAGGTGCTCTAACTTTACTCCTGGGGCTTACCCCTTTTTAAATTACTTTAAAAGAGTAAGAAAAAAAGGCTAAATTAGTATTCGTTTTGACACAACGATGTATTTTTCTTTTTGGCAGTGTTTGGGATCAGAATGATATATTCTTGAGAGAATAACTGACATTAGCTCATTTGATAGTTATTTGTTTTTCCTATTCTATGCATTATTAACAATTCTGTTTATTTTGAGGTTCTGATTATTTAGATTATTAGATAGTTTAATAATCTTACTAAACTAGTGTGGAAAACTTTCGAAAATACTCAAGAGAGTTGATTTGAATAAACAATAAGATTCTAGTTCTTTATGCATGAGACTAATTATAAATTTATAACAATTACCAATCACCTGTTTTATATATTTTATAAAATATAAAGATTGAGCATCAACAAACTGTATAGAAGAGGAGCAATCTTTGGAGAGTTGTAAGTCCTGAAAGGTGCTACCCTCGTGCTGACTGTGAAACCTAACAACTGTTAAGCACTAAAGCACTTAGTTCTCGGTCTCCCTTAAACAATAACCTTACTTGACTGCATTTTTGCTAACTTGAGGATTGTGTGATTCTGCTTCACTCAAAAGCTTCTCTTCAGCAACTGTCCTGAGCAAGAAGATGGCACTATTCCTTTTCTTTTCTTTATTCTTTTTTTTTTTGCCTGCGTAACATTGCAAAGTTTTTTGATTGGGACTGCTTTGGAAAGATCACTGGAGGGGAAGACTAAGTTTTAATGGTTGCTTTCATTTCTCTCAACCTTAGTTTCTCTGTCTGCAAAAATGGAGTTTAAGACATCCACCTTAGACGGATGCTGTGAAAATTAAATGCTATAGTGCCATTGTGAAGCTTCTAGAGGTGAGCCTGACGCTTAGTAGGTGACTTGTAAGTTATTTAAGAGTGGTCTGAAATACATACAGATTATTTCAAAAAAGATTTGTAGAATCTAAATGTTAGACTTCTACTTCCCCTTTATTCCCACGTCTGCTTTCTGTGTTTGACTATGTTGAACACAGGGCAAAAGTTCTCCTGCTGCAATGTAGGTGACTGCTCAGGCCACAGCCAGGCGGAGACAAGAGTGGCAGAGCCCTGGGCACGTTAGGCTGCAGACAGTTTGGCAGGAAGGGACATCACTCCCAGAGAGGGACAATAGCTGTGCTGAAAGGACCTGGTAGCAGCTGATAATGTGAAACTTCTTGAACTGGCCTCAGAATACCATGTTACTCTTTCTTCTCTCTCTTCTTCGTTTTAAATCTGTGTTTTTTAAACCAGTGATAGAAATGCCACTTCACGGTGTTTACCCACACGCTGCGCTTAGTACAGCCCACAGCACGGCTCCCCTGATAACTTGAATATGAATAGGCGAGATGCTGACCACTCTTCTGCATCAGATTCAGAATTTCTGGGGTTTATCTTAGCAGCCTACTCCTGAATTAGGGACAAAATGTGTTTTATCTTAAACAGCACACAGGCACATATGACACTTCTTCAGTCTTCTATTTGTTAGATCATTTCATTTCTTCTTCTAGTCTATGCTCGGAATGTTCGTAATTCTTAGAATGCCACTTTTGGAGTTAATTAAACATTCCTAACAACTGCGTTCACCTTCTAATTCACAATTGGTAGTTTGAAACATCAGTACAATTATACCTAGATTAGGTAATCTTTTCCTAAAGATAGAAATTTCTAGAAGCAAACTTATCTACAAGAAATTGTCCTGTTTCTCTTAAATTACGACCACCATTTCACTATTTCTCTCTTAGGTTTTACTCTGTAAACATGTTTATTTTATTTTAATGGAATATTTGATTTATTTTTCCTACAACATTTTTATTTGGATGGAAAAATTCAGAGATTGGATATAGAATTCCTGGGTAATACAGCATGAATTAATGTGTCGGAAAAAGAATACACTGTAAAGCCCTAGTCTTTAGGACACATTCAGGAGGACATAACCCACACATCACAGGAGCATGTCAACTCTAGGCATCTCTGGAACTCAGCGTATGCAGAAATATCTCTCTCAAAATCAAACTGTAACATCAACTAAAACTCTGTAATGTGTTCTCTACTTCTTTTTGACCTTAAGTTGTTGCTTATTTGAAGATTCTGGCAACTGCCAGCGATGGAATATTCATGAGCTATAGTCATTCCAAGACTAAAATGTTAGATTCTGCCACATTTTCATAGATGGCTGTAGAAGCAGAATCTCATTTAAATAGAAGTCTTTAAAAACACACACACACACATCCTACCTATATGAGTCAGAAACGATTGTGGCTGAACTGTGAATGTAATTGCCGTGAATGATAAATCCTGTTCACCTCTTACCTTGCATATCTCTTTCTCTAATTTTTATTCTAATGGATTGGTAATCCATCAAAAGATTTACCAGCTCCTGACTGTTTCTATGTAGAAAAGTTTTAAATTAAAAATTTTCATATTAAAAGAAAATAGTTATTCTGAGTATAATATTCATTTTCCATAATCAAGGGATAATCTAAAATAATCTAATAATAGGGTCCTAAACAATAGCTGTGTCATAACATTTTGAGCATAGATTTGATAAAATCATCAAAATATTTACAGGCATCTTTCTCTATTAAAAGTCCTTTACCTGGGAGGCACATGGTAAACACATACAGGTTGAATTTCATAAATCTTTGCAAATATTAGAAGGAGTTTTCAATTTGGCTCCCTCTGTAGCAACAAAGGATTATTACAAGTATAGTCTTTTTATGTTCAAGTAGGATTCTGCTGCATTAAACTCTCTGGACTTTCAATTTTTGCAAAATACTGACAGTGACTAATGCTTAATTTATTTATATGTTTGATTATTCATATATAGCTTTAACAAGATGGCTCTCACCTCTCCAAGCTATCTTTTTATCTTTTAGTCATGCTTGAAATCTATACAGTTTAGTCTGGACAAGTTACAATTAACTTAATAACATAACTGTTAAGGCTTTAAAGCTCAAAGTCAATTTATTCTATGGAACTTCTGGTTTTGAAAAACCAACTCAGTTTTTCTGTTTGAAGGAGTTTTGAAGAGCCATCAGAGGATCACACCTTAAGCTTCAGGAGATGTATCCTGGGTGCCCAAGAGAAAGTTTCTGGCATGGGAGTATTGGGGCCCACTCCAGTAAGTAACATGATTAGTTTGGCTCATAATTTTGCCAGAGCCCCAGCTGTACCTTCCCTCTCTAATCCAGTTTCTCTTCTCACAGGAGGAGAGTCCTGTGATTCCTTTGCAATGGAAACTGTAGTGGTGGATGCCTGCCAGCACTCTCAGGAGGATTTAGAGGTGTTTAGCCCCTTCTGTGTGTTCACTGATGCCCACTCAAAGAGCCTATTACTTCACCAAGGTTCAATGTTGAAAACTGATCATTTCAATTCAGATTCTATTCCTGTTTATTAAGCATTGACAGTATTACACACTAAGATTACATGCAGGATTACACATTTAATTTTAAGGTTACTCAGTGAAAGACATACTGTCATTCCCTTTAAAGGAAATCGAGGCTCTGAAAGTCCAGTGACCTGGCTGAGCAAACACAGTGAGATGTAAGGCCACAGTGGAATGGTCATTTCTCATCTTCCCACGTTCACACTGCTGATTAACGATAGTACAAACTTTTACTCTTCACAGGGAAAACCCAGCCCTTCCAATCATCACTGTAGGAAAAATACTAATCATCAACATAGACAGATACCTTCATTTTTGAATTTTTAGCCAGAATCTGGGCTTTGCATATCAGTCCTTTTAAAAGATATAAATTCTATGTCTTTTGATAAGTGTTTTCTGACTCACTCAATCAAAACAGTATCTGATCTCACATACAACTGTGATAAAAAGCTCAGGTGAGAACTTCACACTGAAAATGGGAAAGCTTGGTCTGTGATGCAATTCCCAAAGAGGGAAAAACCCACTCTCCTAATTTGAGTTAAGGGGAAGATGTAAAACCAAAGTCCAGCACCCTTAGTGAAGTAAAGATCTGCAGCTACAGCTGGAAATTTCCAGCCCCAGAGAAAACACTGTCAGGGAGTATTGTTAATGGAAAATCACAAGCTTGTTTGACTACACTGATGTATTTCAACAAATATACTCCAGCGCCCTTGTCCAGGTGGACTCTGATAGTGCCACAATCGTCACTTTAGGAGGTGGTCATTTTGTTGCTACCTACATGAATATTTACCCTGTATAAAATTCTTTCCATTTGGAGGGATCAATAACATTCCCATTTGATTCTTCCTCTTACAATGAACTTGTTCTCATTTACTTTCAGGCAATAAAGTACCTACAGTTCTCCCAATAGAATAAAAATTGGCTTAGCATAACTATTTTCGAACCAGAGATTGTTAGCATAAAAACATCATGTTCTGAAATTTCAGAAATGATATATTATATATAGAAGAGTTATTAAAAAGTGATGGTTGCATGCGGGTAATGCAACTCCTTCTATGCGCGAATAGATGAATACATATGTACTACACTCTGTATAGAAAGCATATTGTACAGGAAGCTTTCCATGTGTAGAGGTAAGGGTAACACCAAAGTGTAGAAAGTGGTGGCCAAAATGAAATAACACAGGGCATCATTAATTGGGATTAAACTGTTTCTACTTTGAGCTGATTTTAACTTTTTTTTTCAATTTTTGGTTGTTTACATTTTCTGTGAGCCTAGGCAGAAGATATGATTTACTTTACATTGAAAAATGCTCATACAATATAACTATTTCAAATACGTACTGTTAGTAGCTGCTGACACTATCTATTTATGTCACCTGAGTATATATTTCTTGGGGCAAGTGACCTGCAAAGCAATGCAATATGGTCCATAATTTAATCACTGCAAATGAGGAAAGTCTAGGAATCACAGGGGGAAAAGTGTGTATATGGACAATATATTATGATAAAATTAAATAAGATAAAATGAAGATAATGTGTAACTGCTAAAGTTTCTGTAAATATTTAGACCTTTGTTGAATTTTTATAAGCACCAAAGTACAAGATTTTAACAATTCATGCTTCCTTTGTATTTCAGAGTCAATAGAATGTTTGTAGAGCTCATGTAACTAGAAAGAATCCAGTATTTCAACCTCATTCTTTGATGGCATCAGTAGAATTTTTCAATTCGATCTGAAGCCATTCTTAATTAGAAACCACTAATGGAATAGTTTATCAAATATTTTACTTCTTGCTTCAAAAATCCACACAGGATTGTTTGGCGACTTTGCTTTGAAGAAAGTGTCTTTTATTACTTATTTTAGTACAACACATTAAAATCAAATATCTCCTGTAGCAAAACGATTCAAGTCCCTGGAACTCAAATAATTTTCTAATAAAAAATGCATGAGACAAATAAATGCACTTTATGTTCCACAAGAAAAGGCAGTTTCAACAGGCTAATGCTCAGAGAAATTCATTTTATCAACCAGCCATTTCATTCTTTGGTGCTGTTACAAGCTCCTTCCAGTTGCTAGGCAACCATAATTCATAGTACCTTTTAATGGATACTCCGCTACTGCTGAGAACATTAAGGTGAAGAGAATAAATGCCTTGGGTGAATCTTGAAATCTTTCATTATGCATGTCATTCTATTTCTGTAATGCTATAATGCTGAAATGTTTCTGTGGCAGGAAGCCGGGTTGTAGTGATTGCGTCTCCACTCATATATGTTTTGTAAGCAGAGCAGCACGCACTTGTCTAAAATGAGTTATTTCAAACATGATTGAAATTGGACTTTTCTACTCCTAAATGTAGTAAATAAATCTAAAGAAAGAAAGAATAGGTTTAGAGTAAAATGTCTCGAAATTTCCAAGAAGAATGAGGAAATCTTACAGCACAAATCAAAAGTAATCAAGCTGGTTCAAGCTTGATCAGGATGGTTTATAAATATGTGGGACATATAAGTCAAAATGTAAAAATATAACAATAGAGAGAATATGCTGCAAGCTTTCAAATAACCTGGGCACACTTCACAAACAGATATAGGGATGCTAGAGACATTCATGTGTCCCAAGTTTTATTGAATAGAATTGGAATATGCAATGTCAGTTGCTAGTTTGTTGTCAAGTGGGAAATGCATTGTATATTAATACAATGTTGCCTATACTGCATGGTATACTATTTTAAAATTCTGAACATTAGTCTCACACACATACATAATACAAAAAAATTACCCATATATGTTTATAAACAGATTCATCTCATTGTAAAAAATAAATCTAGGGTTTTAACACAGGAAAATCTTTGTTAGGATAAATGTTCATTTCCTCCTTAATTTATGGTATGCATTCCTTTCAATGCAAAACTAATTGTCTTTATTTGATAGACTCTATCGTTTACTATTATTGGTTTCACTACTTGATCACCATTAATTTCTGGACAAAAAACTGCCTATACCATCGTGCACAAATGAAAAGGAAACAGTTCAATCCAACATGCACACGTTATTTCAAACCAAGTTATTAATTATGGCAGTTGGAGGGCAAATCTATAAAAGAACCATTTGGTTCCCCCTGACTCTCTGAATCTGAATCTCTGAAAACTGGATGTTTGTGGGGCAAGTACTCCATTTGGAAACTCAAGTCAAGAAAGCAATTTCAGATCTGGAGGCTTTGCCAGACCTAGAATTTGAGTATTGCTTTAGTTTTTATTTTGTATCAGGGGACATTTATTTCAAATATGAACTTTATATGCTTTGTGAAAAGACAAGTTAATTTATGATGATGTTTTGTCAAAAGGAGGGATATAAATCTTTCTGTCCTCTGGTCATCCAGATTACTTAAATTCATTTCTTTCAATAGCTTTTAAAATTATAGCTACCACCTCACAGTGAAATGTGCTTCTTGTTCCTTTCTTATTCCACGCTTATGCCCAAGGAAATGCTGAAATCTCCTTTAGAAGTGTATGAAACTTTAGCAAATTTTTCATGAATGCCTATGAACTCTACTCAGTATCCACTTGCTTAGAAGTGCTAGCTATACTAGATCTGGGTGTCACCCTATTATGAAGCCTTAAAAATGACTTTATACTGCTCTCTGCTCTCATTAAAAGCTGGCTGACAGTAAAGCCTGAATTTCAAAAATGAAAGCAGCTGCCCAAAATAAAAATAATCGGTTACCATTTTCTAAAAAAAAAAAAAAAGTCATTGAGTGGGGCTTAACCTTTTGTGAAAAATCTTACCTGAGCAAACACAGTTCCTAAGGTTCCTTCTAGGCACTGATCACAGAAATTAAGAATTGTAGAATTAGGTGGGAGTGGTGAGACTAGAGGCCCCGAGGGAAGACAAGGTTTGCTAAGAATTGGTGCTGCTGAAGCAGTGTTAAAAAAATGCTCTGAGATGCGTGCTGAGGGAGTTCAGTGTATTAAAGAGGTGCAGTGGACACTGTTGTTTCAGATCTGGAGTTGAAGTTGAGGGTCTTGGTCTCATGCCATCATTAAAGACCCCATGGTAAATGTACTTCTTATAGAAGGAGGCGGGTCAGCCAAAGCTTCTGGACAAATTCCAGCTGTGTAATTACATCCTATGTAAATTACCTCTGTAGTTTCAACTGGATAAGGTATTTTTCACTTTCATCCAAAATTCAGATACAGTTTTTCTCTGCACTAGTAAGCAGCTGCAGCAGTTCCTCTTCCCCGTGGTATTCAGAAGTGGACTCAGTCGGCTCTTCCATCAACTCCAGAATATTCATCTTTGCTTTCCAAGTTTAATAAGGGATCTTTCTGAGTACTCGCTAATATTTACATTACTAAAAGTCTCATTGAATCGGGGGTACATGGTCAACAGAGAATTCTTGAACAGGGAGTGACCTTGAGGATCACATCATCATGCATCCTTCATTTCAAGGGAGAAGCTGAATTGCTAATGAGTTAACATATATTGCAGGCCTATTATGTGCATTTGCAGATGTTTAACTGACAGACTGATCAAACCCACAGAAAGGTATAGCAGTAGACTCACAGCTCTCAAACATGGGCCCCAGCGGAGTAACTAGGGCTCTTGCTGCTGTGTGGTTCTTTTCTGTAAATGTTTCCAGTGGGATGAATCTCTTACTTAATTCCTGACTATAAGGTCAGATGAGCAAGGGGTAAAAAAAAATGAGCCCCACAAACAGTATAAAACTGCATTTAAGCAATTAAGAAAGATTATATGTTCAGAGCCCGCTGTGGTGGCGCACACCTGTCATCCCAGCACTTGAGAGGCCAGGCTGGGAGCATCACCAGTCAGTACAGCCTGGGCAACTTAGTCAGATCCTGTCTCAAAAACAATGTCTAAAAGTGGGCAGGTTGACAGTATAGCTCTGTGTGGAAGTACTGGCCCCAGATTGTGTCTTAGAAAGAAAAGATGCATGATTGGCCCCAAAAACACAAGTATTCAAAGGCACTCATTTGAATATACTCATCTGAATACAAGAAGCACACTAAAATTCTGGACCTACAAAATACTACACAATGGAATAGAAATGTATGCAATGTTTTAAAATTATTAATTATTAAATGTGATTTTTTAATATTTTGATTAATTATGCCTGTCTTTTCTGCTCTGCCATACGGTCTATATTTACAGGCCCTCTCTCTCTCTCTCTGCCCTGCTGCCCACTACATGCGCACACATACACACACACCAAGTATGCTACAGAGAGTGTGGTGAAAGTTTAAGTAAGAGACATGTGGTCTTCAATGGACCTAAAAATTCCCACCCCTTTAGGAACCCTCATCGTACCATCCTCGCCATCTGTGAAGACAGACGTTCTGGAAGCCCTTTCTGGGCGTCTTAATCACACTGTCACGGCCGCCTCTGTGTCCTGAGTGGATACAAAACCCTCTCTTTCCATGTCCACTTAGAGTTCGGGGCAGAATGAGAAGCAGACAGGTCCAGGCCAGTGAATGAGGTGAGTGAGGGCTGCTGCAGTGTTTTAGGAGCTCGATGACCTTCGGCAGCAGTGGACGGTACTCGGCAGCAGCGTCCACTGCAGTTGACATACCTTGCACAGATGCTCAGGAAAGGGACCCTCCGGGCCTGCTCCCGACAGTGGACAGTGGTAAGAACCACGGGATGAATGCTTTGAATGCAGGGGGAGCCCTTTGAGCGGGATTTAGAGCACTCTGTCTCTTGCTGTGACACATTTTAAATTTTAAATAGATTGTATATTTTTATCACCCCTTGTGGTTGTTTACCGACCCTCGTGTTAGGAAGAAACAGACGCTCTTATAAGAGGTACAATAAATATTTGCGGTTAGATGACTTGGGGTTTTCCCAGCTTACAAAGACAGTACCTAACATTTATTATTTCTCTGTATTTCTGCAGTGTACGGGGGCTGAGAATCATTCCCACCCATGGGTGATGTCTGACTGGAACACCACGTCCACTGGTGTCCTGTTGATACAAAGCAGCAAGCTTTGCCTCAGTGTTCCTCGCAGCTACTGGATGGCACCCTTTTATTCCCTCCTCTGCAGTGGTGAAAGGGGGCCATGAGCCCATCGTCCACTCTTCCTTTCCCACACTGCAGGTGGCTGAGGACATGTTGGGCTCCAGTTCTCAACAAGCTCACTGTGACTTTAACACGCCGGACACAGAGCAGGAGATGCATGAGCTTTACTAAAGGAACAAACGAAAGCGAATGACTGAATGAGTGGAGGGTCACACTGCAGAGGGCCAGAGCAGGGCCGATGCCAACACATGTCCTCACTCCCGGGTGCAGGGCCCGGGGACACAACGAGGGGATCCCCAACGCGGTGCTCTGCCCTATCATAGAATGAGGAGGGAATTGAGGAAAAGCTCGACAAGCCCTTCACGGCTCCAGAAGACGGGAAAGCTTGATTTTTAAATCCCTTTTATCCTACAAACGTGGGGAATGCTGAAAAGTGTAAGGCAGAAGTCAGGCAGCAGATGAGTGGGAAATAAAACGTTTATTCTACACAAATACACATAACTGATAATAGAACAGCTTGAAATTATTTTATTTTACTACCCTAGACGGACAATGACATTCATTAATCAAATGACTACTTTTCTGAACAGTTTTCCTCTTGAAAGATTTGTTATCGACAAGTGATACCGACCACTGGACACATTCTAATTTGAAAGTTGTCCTTTAGAAAAATCTTTTTTCCCCCTTGAACCCAAGGCACTGCGAATTGAAGCAAGTCCTCTACCACTGAACTACAGCCTCAGCTTGGACAAATTCTTTAACTACAATTTACTAAACAGATTTGCTTCTTCAAAAAATGGTAAATGCTTTGTCATCACCACTGAACTCTGCCTTCTTGTCTGGCTAAAACACACAGGTGGACCAACATGAGGCAGAGTTCTCCCCTCTGCTCTACTGAATTTGCTTCTATTCTAGAAAGCAAGCTCAGCCTCCTACACTGTGAGTGCGGACAGATTGTCAGCGATGCACAGTACAAGCCCACAGTGTGTACCACGCTTGTGTATGCTTTTGTCCTGTCAAAGTGTAGTCCTACAGTTTGGATTCCCTTTTTTTTTTTTTTTTTTTTGTCTTTTTCATTTTTATCGGTACCAGGGATCGAACTCACGACTGCCTGCTTGCAAGGCAGGCGCTTATGCCGCTGAGCTAAATCCCCAGCCCCAACAGTTTGGATTCCCTTTTCCATTATGCTCTGTTACCTGATCATCTGACGTGGATCCTATGGTAACGTTTAGTCACATTTCTGGATGTTCTTCAGGAAGATCAAGAGATTTATTGTCACAATCATGTCACAAAGACTCAGAAAGAACAGGAAAACACCTCATAATGTCTCGTTAGTATTTTGAAATGATTTTCCTTTTAATTACTGGCAAATTCAATTTCACACCTTTTTATCCTTTGTTTAAGGATGTATTTTTCTAGGAATATAAAATATTAACTGATATTTACACTCTGAAAAAGCTTACTATGAATCTCTCTCTGGAACAAATTTAACTGTAAGCTCAATATTAATTTGCAGTTGATGGGGATGACTATTATATAAACAGAGAAAATGAATTTTCTGTCAAGTAAACGTAGTTTTTTCAAATCTACTTGGTCTAGCACATTCACTGTAAGAGTCACAATAACTCAAGAAGAGCATGCAAAACTAATGTCTTAGTTGTGCACACACACAAAAAATAGCTGCTCAACATTATTTGTTAAAGAAGAAGAAGAAAGAGACCCATCTAGCAGAAGGTCAGAGCCAATAACATTTCTGCAAATGAAAAAGGCTGCTGAAGCATCAGCTGTAAACTGCTGGTTGCTGGAGAATTTTAATGGAGTCCTACGTCACATTATAAAATGTTTAATTGTAACCCATTTTAATAACACCATCTGATTAAATGAAAAGACGCCTTGCTGATCGCAATTACAATCTGTCAAACTGCATATTTATTTACAGTTTGGTTTTCTAAAACCATAAGATAAAAAAAGAAAACTCTATTCAGCTTGTCAGGAAACTATAATTATTGTGTATCCTTCTGTCAGTTTCTGCATAAAACTTTTGGTCCTAAAATGGATCTAATTATATCTACATCAACATTTTTATAAACGCTACAATTTTTTTCCTCCCTCTCAGTGAAATTTTTGTCGTTAACTAGGAAAAACATATTCTCTCTTTAAAAAAGGCATTAGCCAGACTTGTTTGCTTTCTTTTCTTCAAGATGTTAAAAAATAAAACATCCTTTTCAAAATACAAAAATATTTGCTTATGTCCCTCTCTGTCTTGGCATGAGATTATGAGTAAAACCAACAGTTTGGAGATGCTCTGGGAATAGTCTCTGATTGTCTTGGATGTCATGAGATTCCTTCACTATTTAACAACGAAAACGTAAGTCATTTTCATAATACTACTCTGAGATCCAAGGTCTAGCGTTTTACAAATACCAGTTGCATCAAGCTGCTAGAACTCAACAGGAAAAAGACTGGTTAACCGGGATGTATTTCTCTGGTTTCCTTTTACCCTAAAACTTGTGTCATTTTCTTTACCCACTTCCTTTTAAGGTACTCAGTGGCTTCATTCTTTTGGGGTTGTCCACTTTGCCATGCATCCCACGGAAATGTCAAGCAGTCAAACTATACTAGACCACACATGCTTTCCCTCTGGTCCACTAAGGGTCCATTTAAGTGAAAGACTTGCTAATCTGGTCTGTATATTTGTGTAGACATTCATGATTAGTAATGTTTAATAGTCTGCTCATTCTAGGTGTTACAATTACAGGATTTTAGTTTTAGTAATCAAGAAAACTAGCTCAAAAGAGTACCAGGAATATTGTTTTCAGCCATGAAGGCAGCACCCATAATATTTAGGACCAGGGCTTAAATGATGTTTCTGATGTCTGAACACCCAGCCCAGAATCAGTGACATCATAGATAGACCATGTGATTATTTCAGGTTGGAGTATTTAATAGCAACATAAAATAAAACCAGTGACAACTCTTGCAGGTATAAACTAAATGCTTACAGTTGATCTCATGAAAGTAGAAAGCAGAATATTGTTTACAGAAGCTAAGGAAAATACAGGGGAGAGAAAAAGAAGGACAGCCTTTCTGTGAGAGACAAAGTTACAGCTAGAAAGGAGAAATGAGTCCTGGTGTTCTCGTACATAGTACAGTGACAGCTGTTAACAGCACTGCACTGAGCATTTCAAAATATCTAGGAGAGAAAAGTATAAATGCTCTTGCCACAACTGAATGATAAATGTGTAAAGTGATGGGAATCCTAAATGTTCTACTTTGGTTATTACACAGTGTGTATGATGATGTATGATTCTCATTACAAATGATGTTTAAATTTTGAAAAAATGTGCTATAGTAAAAGACACATTACCATTAATTTTCCTTAAACTATTGCCCTTTTACTAAATACATTTATCCCATTGTTCTGGCCACATTCTGAAGTAGCTCTGGAAGTCTTCTTTTCTGCGTGTCTTCCGTTGTGCTTTCATGGCTGTCTGATGATTCAAAGTAGCTGGGACCATTTCTATCAAATGAAAGCATTACGCAGTGTCTTATCCACCTCATTACCAGTCTGGCACCACGGGACTCCCGGCTCCTCCCCAAAGTCAAAATGACTATGAAAGGTAAATGTTAGAGTGATTTTAGGACACTGAGGCCGCCATGACGGTATACTTAGAGATACAAAGGAGGGTTTCCAGAAGTGCCTCAAAAAGTGGCAGAAATGATGGGATAAACATGCTCAAATTATACGGAAGTATTTTAAAGCAGTTTAAGGGCAATGTGTCTTTTACTCTAATTTTGTATTACACATTCGTCATATCTTTGAGCATATCTTGTGTATGTATTAAGGTATCAAACTGCACTCCATAAATACATACAAGTATGTGTCAATTAAATAGCTTTTTAAAAAGGAAAGTTTATACGAAGCAACTAATCTGAATTTAACTTTCTGATTTTCACATCTGTTAGGAGTCTTCAAATTCATGCACAATTTTGACCTGATAAATTGAGATGAGACATCAAATAAAAGGCAAGTTTATAATCTAGAATTCCTCACCATAGGGTGCACAGTGATAGCCTGGTGGAGATCTGAGGGCGTCACCTCCAAACTTTTATGTGTGGGATGGCACAGCACTCCTACACTGGCACAGAGGCCTTTAGCTGGGCCCCTCGCGGCCACCTGCCTCCTTTCTGTCGTGCACTCTGCACCTTCACGCCAATCTCGCGTCTCCCATGCATGCTGCTGTCACCACTGCTTTTCTCTGACCATGCTGCTCCCCCTGCCTTGCAAGCTTGCTCTCCTTGTACCACTGGGTCACTTCCTCCAAATACTGCAAAGCTTATGTTTGAATGTCTCTTAAAAGCCTTTCCTGGAGGCCGCTAGCAGAATCATGATCACCTTCTCCTGTGTTCCCTATACAATTTGTCAGTGTCCCTTCTAAAGCAGTGGTCACTATGTGCTAATTTGGGGGTCTTATCTGATACTGATTGCATGGGATGTAGTATCACTGGAATGCCCATGTCTAGCACCAGAACACAGAAGACAATATGCATTTACTAAATGAATTAATCTGATCATTTTCTCTACCAGTTTATGAGAAGTTCTCTGGCCTCAATCTGTCTCTAGGGACAAAAATTACTTCAGACCAAGGCAGCCTGCCCAAGGCAAAGGCAGCTCTATTTTCTACAATATGTTTGCTTATATAAAGTTGAAAACTGCCTACAGCTTTCTCTCCTTTTTCTTCATTTGTATCCTAGAATTTCTCACTAACAGGATGACATTGAGTGCCTTCCCTTTTTAAAAACTAGTAGGTCTGGGGTTAGTGAGCATTTCAGGATCACAGAAAACATACAACTTTGTGGGCTTTAGAGTATAGCTATATTGTGAGCATCAGGATAAACATGGATAATTTTGCAAACCATTCATCTTTGGTCCCCAGGCTAGAACAATTAGGTCAAATGGCCTCGAGGTAGTACCCAGTTCATCACCGCCTCCTGAAGACCACTTAGATCACCTAGGATTAACAGAATGATTTATTTTCTACTCAAAATATGGATCCTGGCCCAGCAATTCAGGCTTCAGCTCTGAGGCCCCTCCCTTGACTTGCTGTATCGGAAGCTACTCTTTAGCAAGAACTTAATAATCTCCCAGGTTTGAAAAGGCCCTCATATATCTCTTAAGTTCTTTTGAATCTCAAGTTTTCAAAATGATCACGGGAGCAGACCGTGTTTCCGGCAGGTAACACAGTAAAGGAGGCAGGAGAGCCTCAGAGAGCGTGTCTTCACCCTCTTAAGTGGCTCTAATTGCTCAGCATATGGGTGCAATAAAACCACATTGCTATACTGGACTGGTTGGTAAGATCCTTCCCAATTCTCTTCTTTTCTTCAGAGAAGCATTCCTCCTTATAATATATTTTATGGCCTTTTTCCTTTTCAGCATCAAATTGTACCACCTCTTGGATGTCTTCCAAATTGCTTGGAAATTTACTTCATGGTTTAATAAAGAGTGAGCCATTTGAATCACTTCTTTCAGAAAGTGGAAAGGGGCTATTTTAAGTGTGTTACCCTCAGTTTGGGACAAGGATAAGTATTTAATTTAATACCTTGCATCTCTACCTGGAAATATCACTATAAATGTTCACAGACGATACTTGGAATGGAATATTGAAATACAATCAGAAATATCCAGTTCTATTTTAGATTTTCTTTTAGGTGTATGCTATTCTCTTATAGTATAAATATATTTGTACATATATATACATATATATGTATGTACTTAAACATTTACTGTATTTTAGTGATATCAGCACCAAAGTCAGAAACTGTACAATTTCATAAAGTATTAAATTGTAGACAAGCCTTCATTGGTGATTTTATATTGCTCATGACTGATTAAACACTGACAGGGAAACTGAGGTGAATTACTCTGAATTTCGGTGTAAGATCACCGAGTCATCTCTGAGCAGAAAAAATGGAAGAATATATATAAAACTCAAGTTCAGTTACATTTCAGTGTAACTCAAGGTTCAGCAAAAATGAAAATGTGTTTTGGAACTGCACAATGTTTCCTTTTTGGAGCTAACTTAGATTTTAAAATAATTTTCTAGTTATAGGACTTGGTCCTGTTTATCTCTATGAGCTCTTACCGTTTCTTAAGTTTGATGAATTCATGGTTTCAAATCAAAGAAATGTGATGCACCTTAACTTAGTCATTTCATGGACTTAAAAATCAAACTTTAAATAGACGGTTTAGTCTCTCTTAGAGGCATAAGGAAATATGCTACAGTCACTAAACAAGATTTAATTAATTTTACTCACTAGAAGTAGTTCATACCTTAAATTAAGACTACATCTAACTCTGCCTATGATTCTCTGCACATACCCTTTCCATAATTACTGTCTTTCTTAAGATGAGCTAGTTATATTTTATTTCTTTTTTTAACTAGATAGAATTTTTCTGTATCACATTAAGTTATTCCAGAACAGTGGCTCTCAAACTGGATCATGCAGCCAAAATGGCCTGGAGATCCCCCAAACCAGCATTTCTGATTCATTAAGCACGGAGATAGGGCCAAGAGCAAAAGTGTAACAGGTTTCCAGGCGATGCTGGGATTGCCCACTGAGATGGGCACCTGCTTTGGAGCAGCCCAAAGCATCTGAATGAACTCAGTTTCTACACCCTGGGGGCCACGGCATGGGAAAACAAGGCCTCACTTTTCCTACATCACCACCAGGCTACTAGCGCCAAAAGAATGCATCCTGCCCTTGTCTCCACGCATACAAGGTTATGCTGGCCTTCCTGCCTTCCCAATGTGCTTCTGTCACCATGTCATCTACAACAGAGCCCTCTACCCATATGTGAAGTCCATGTACAACAGGAGAAAAGACGGTAACTTATCACCGATACAGCTACTCAGATTGTAAGCATCCACTGTCCCCCTGCTTCATGGCTCTTCAGGCTCTGTGAAGGGCTCTCATCCAGCCCTCCCTCACTCACCACATCCGCTGACCCCGGGCTTGGTGAGGTCCGGCTCTTGGTTCCTGCCTTACATGTTATCTCTCCCCTCGGTCCATTTAACTGCAATGAAGCTGAAATGCCTTTGCTTTGCTTCGCTTCCTACATATCTTTACCTGTACTGCTTTCACTGTATTTTTTTGTTGTTGTTGTTGTTAATATAGGAAATCATGTGCATTTCAAATCACAGGCTCTGGTGGTGTTCATGGGGCATTCTATTTTCAGGTGTGCTTTTGGGAAAGTCTTGTTTGCCACTTTCTGTTCTCTTCTTCATCACCATCTTAGTGCTTTACTTACGGTGTCAGAGGAAAGTCATCTAATAGTTGCTATTAATTTATGCATCACTTCCTTAGTACATAAATTTTCATTTTTTAAAAAAACAAGAAAAGTATCACCCTTTCCTTGAAGCTAGTAGATGTATAATAAAAATGGCAAGTGTTAGCTATCTTATTATCTATATAAAAAGGACAAGAGCCTTCACAAAGCTCTGCTCAAAAGTGTCACAACTATGTATTGCTGGGTTGCTAGATGCTTGCAAAAAGGAGCCACTTATACTCACTAAAATCAGAGTTTAGCAATTGCTGGTTTGAACAGTTACTTGTCACTTAGCTGCTTTTCATGAGAAATAGAAATCATGTCCTGGCTATCGGAATGATAAAGACTGGAGAAACTGAGGTAAATGTGTCCTCAGTGGAGTGCAGACAGGGGCAGAGGCAGGAGGCCCACCTGGCCTCATTCTTTGGTTGACTAAATCCTAGAAACTGGCTTAAGTGGTGTTGGTCAAAATGGTTCCTCGAGGAAAGCGGTGAAGGCTGTCACCTTAAGCACTGGGCTGTCACTACCAATGCCTCCTGCGTCCAGAAGCAATGAAGCATCCTGGGAAAAACCCATCACATAGGAGGAGTTGGTCTAGTCTCACCTGCAGTAACCATATAAACTTCGATAATCCCTAACATCTCTGCGATGTGGTTGGTTACAAAATGAAAGTTTTGCTTAGTGAGCCACATAATTTTCACTCAAATCTCTTGATTCCATGACTGTCCCTGAGAGACTAAAACTACACATCAGGAGAAGTGCATTTGCTCTCACAGGGCCTCTGAGAGAAGAGTCGGGCAGTCTCCAATCATGACGTACTCCACACTGGCTGAAGTTGTCTCCCTATAGAAGTGGTTTTCATTCTGAGGCATTTTGCTCCCCAGAAGACTTGTGACAATGTTTGGGGACTTTATGGTTGTCACAAACAGAGAGTCGCAGTGGTAGAGACTAGGGCTGTGACTGACATACAGCAAGGCAGAAGACAGTGTCTCCTCCCCCAAGTGAACTATTTAGCCCAAAATGTCAACAATGTCAAAGTTACGAAGACTTGATCCAGACAGACAGGTAGATACCACCTATGTGAGAAGTTACCTTCTTAACCTCTATAATAGCTCTAGGAATTGTGAAAAAGCTCACGTATGCTTATTAAGACTGACTGAGTGTGTGTGTGTGTGTGTATCTTTATCAGACATATCCTGCCTTGTGAAGAAACAAACAGTCAACAAATGAAAGAGAATCATGAAGGCCATTTACTGTAGGGTTACACATGCAGAATGTCAAAAGGAAAACCAGCATAGAACTTGAAACACTCATTATTTGAAGTGCTAGCTATATTTAGTTTTAAATTAAAATTAAAAAAATTAAAAGCATAACAATTATTTATGAAATTTTGTTATAGATCTACTGACATTAAGGACAAAAGAAAAATCAAATCGCATGAAGTCCCATTAACTTCCATTACTTGGTAGATATCTCAAACTATAAGGGTACAAATTGCATAAACACATCACTAAGGCATAAATGCATCTGACAATTTCCCAAGCCCAAACTGTTACCAAAATTTAAAGACTGTTTTAACCAAAAAACAACATCAGAATGCAATTGGTATTAAGGGCCAGAAAGTTAAATTTTATCATGATCTTCTAGACACACTCAAAATACCGCTGGAAAGTCCAGGGGGGCTGTGCCTTGGGTTACACAAAGAGCCCCAACTCCTCCACTAGATTACAACAGGCAGAATGGGGAGAAAATGTCCCAAACTCTTTTCCAAACTTCTCTAGACATTTTGTAAATACACAAACTAGCAGCTAGTCTACCAGAACTCACCAAAACCTACTTAAAAATTTTAGAACTGTTTTTTAAATGGTCATTAAAACATTTTAAAAATGCTTCTTAGATTCCTAAAAATGTCTGAAAAAAGCTATTTTCAGTCTTCAAACTATTATTAGATATATTTTACCATACTGTTTGTTCTTCCAAAGATTGTTGGAATCCAAATCATTTGTGTGGGGTTTTATTTTTATTTTTATTTTTTCTGGTACCGGGGATCGAACTCATCACCACCTGCTTGCAAGGCAGGTGCTTAAGCCGCTGAGCTAAATCCCCAGCCCCGAGGTTTTATTTTTAATAATGTTACATTATCTAAACAGTCTCAGATTTTACTATCATGAAGCACTATCATCAGACACTTTGAGGCAGAAAAACTGTTTGTCTTGGTCCCTAATTTTTTGTGTCTGCCGGTTACAAAATGCTACAGCCTGACATAATCTAAAGCATAAGAACTAGGAATAACATGCGTACTTTAGGACCCCTCTAAATGAAGGGATCACATAAGTATAAATTAACAATGGGATAATTCATATGACTTATAAGCAATTTCTCTGGTGCCTCAATTACATTTGTGTGCTCTTTTTGGAATTGTCCTGACTTTATGCTTTGCTAATTTTACATCCCATGATGGAAGTCTAAAAGGAGGGGCAGAGAGGAAGGGATGAATGAGGGGAAAACGCACTTTAATTGAGCAGTCAGCACACTTGCAGGGTTACAGTGTGCGTGTGGCATATGCGTGTTCCAGATAAGCTTATTGTCAACTTGGCGGAACTAAGGACTCCCGAAGAGAGGCGATGCGTGTACAGCACTACCCTCCGGATGAGTTAACTGTCTGATGAGTTCATTGCTGAATAGATGATTAAGAGGTAGGGCCCATTTGCAGGAAGTGGGTCATGGGGCACAACCTTGGGGCATATGCCCTTGGCCTGCTTTTAGGCTTTGCCTCCTCTTCCTGCTTCCCAGATGCTAGGAGATGAGTGGCTTTCTTCCACCATGATCTTTTACCACATTTCTTACCTTGGAGCCCCCTGAAGGTGCAGTACAGCCTGCAACTGTGAGCTGAGTAATGTCTCCAATCTGCCCAGGACAGCTTTCTGCCTGATTCCATGGAATTTGTGTTGTATTAAGATAGGACGTGTGGCTGGTGATTTAGCTCAGTGATTCTAGCACTTGTCTGGTAAGTGTGAGGTCATGAGTTTAATCCTCGGGAACAAAATAAAAAGCATTAATGTGCACACAATCTTTCAATTCTTAAGGACTTCATTAAAGTATCATAGCTACAACACTCAAATATATATCTATGTGTCATTCAACAAATATAGCCATACCATCGTGATATCTCTCCTGGCTGCGGGGGACACAGCAGAGTAAGACATCTTTCTTCTCAGAAAACTTCTGTTCTAGCAGTGAGAGGCAAACGTCACCGCATTAAGTAAACTACATCACTTCAAAGAGAGACAATTCTCCCACAGTTGGGTACAACATGTACACATTTTTTCTTAGCATGTGTGCATTATAGCGCTGCCTCATTTCAGAAAACAGTGCCATGATGAGCAGCGGCAGGGGCAGAGTGCACCTTAGGCCAGTGTTTCTGAGATAGGACATTTGAGCTCTGAACTGAAGGTGAAGATCCGAGGTATGAGTGTTCCCCACAGAGGGGAGAGGGAACACAAAGCTCCTGGGGGAGGTGGGAAACCCAGCCAATGTGGCTGTGGCTTGGTCAGGCACAGAACGGTGTGAAAGAAAGTCAGGGACCATCGAAGAGCCTGAATGCTATGTTCCAAAAGGTCTCAGAGGTTTGGTTTTTCTCTTTCATCCCAGGTGTAATGAGAGGAGGTCAGTAGTGTGTGCTAAAAATCACACTGACCCTGCGATGAGGAACGGCTGTGGAGGGATGAGAGCTGGGAGAGGAGGCCAGCAGGATGCCCAACCTTAATCCAAAAGAAAGACGGTGCTTTGGGTCGAGCCTGGAGGCAGATGGGTCCAGACTTGCTCTTAAAGTGACACTGGAGCAAGGGAAAGAGGGGACTCAGGAAAGAGTCCCAGGTTTCTGGGTTGAGCAGGGAGTCGAGGGACACTCATTTCATTGAAAACTCTGTGAAACTCATGCCAAAAACAGCTTCTCCACTTCTCATCAATAATCAAACGTGACTTTGGGATCTTTTTCTAAGACTATCTCTATTAATTAGGAATCCTCATTATTAATGATTCCTCATATCATTTTACAACTGCTATCGTATTATGCTTTGAATGGTTGCTTGACCTTTTGAGTAGCTACCTCATTTGTTTTATGAGACGAGGGAAGGAGCTATTCCCATATTAACTTTTCACGTCTCTACCATCAAGCGCTGTGTCACATACATAGTTACTGGGACTTAGTTTAAGTTCCCTCAGGACAGTCCTAGCTTTATTCCTCTTACCAGGTATCTGTTTTATACTCAGTTATAAATAATACACGCCCACATACAGTAGAGGTCTAACCTATGACTCCTGTAAGAGTAGAGATAACCCCTCTCAAAGCTGCACTGGTCTAAATGGTACATTACTATAGAGCAATATTAAGGACATGGTAATAGCTCAAACACTTAACTATTCTAAAACTCAAAGTCCTTGTCCATGAATGCAACACCAGAAGAAAAACGGGTTCAGTTTTGGAATCTCTCAGATTCCATAAAACTCTAAAGTGAAATTCTTTTAATAAATAACCCAACCAAAAAGCCAAGGCCCATAACAGCAGAAATTCAAGCTGTGCCTACAAAGCGGAGATGGTATACATAATTATAACTTGTAGGTATTGAAATCTTTTCTGCCTCAAGCATCTATTTTAGGTAAATATGAATTTTTGACATTTGAGTAATTTTGTAATTTTCCATGAATGTGAAATTTCCAAAGCTGTAAGAAGGGGAGAATCAAAGTTGTACAGTGTGTACTATGGTTGTCCTCATCTCTGTATTTTTATAATAAGCAGAAATAGGGACAGTTTGAAATGAAACTCTGATAACTGCCAGAAAGATTATTGGCATACTTATTCAGATTATTAAAGAGAAAATCACCAAAATTATTCTGTGTTCAAACATGCATTTGCTTTCATGTGGACATCAGCCTGATCTCTTTCTCCGGTCAAACATTTTTTTGCTTGAGCTACATCTTCTTTACAACTCATCCCGAGAGCCCTGTGGCCAACATCCTGCCTTCCTTCCTCTGCATGGTGCAGCCTTGGGTTCAGGAAGGTGCTTATCCAACACACGGAAAGGGAGAAGCCACTACACCCTGTTCACTGTGCAGACGCCATCAGGTGCCTGAGGAAATCCTTCTGTGACCCAGGGCTCAGAGTTACGTGTGTTCATCGCTCCAAGGTGTTTGCTATTTTTTCATTAGTAGCATATTTCTCTCAACATAGATAGAATGCCCAGGAAGGATCAAGTCTTTTTTCCTGGCCTTACTGGGAAAATGTGCATTACAGTCACTGTTTTTCCTTTTTGCTTCCCCTGTGTACTGGGATAATCCCACTCTTCATTGTGCTTTTATGTGATAATTACAGAGCGCTCTGCAAACGCATGAGGATTAAGCTCTGCTCCTTACTTATGGTAGCGTTCTTCCCTTGTGAGAAGCTTCTCCCTAGATTTTACACGCAGAAGCCTCTGCTCCAAGCCATGGCCCGCACCACTGGCCCACCTGGTCACTGCCTGTCTCTCACCATTAATGTCAAAGCTCTTAGTGCTAAGTTAGAGGAAAATTGATTTTTAATCCAAACCCTATGTTTAGGAATCCTGTTTTTCAACTTTAGAGTATTTGAATCTATTATCTCATTTTAAAAGGCCAAACTTTTCAGTGAACACGGATAAGAAACATCACTCTACAATTACATCAGTGAAATTCAGCTTCTGTAAGTCCTTTTCTGAATAAATTAAAATCAAGTACATTCAAGAGAAATCACCATTTATCTATTGTTTATAACTTGCCATGTATAGAAATCCATCACAGGTGCCTTTCTTGTGCTTACTCTTTTACTGTCATTAACACCAGGAGGGAAAATACCATGTTTCTCCCCTCTTACAGGTGGGACACAGCTGGGTCCTGTGCCAGCTCCCATTTCTAATCACTGCATGATCACTGAAACTCTGGAAACCATATTACTCAGCTTCGCATCACTGTGACAAATTATCTCAGGATGACACTTTCTTCCACTAGACCTCACCTCTATCAGGTTCCACCATCTCCACACAGTCCCATATACTGGGATCCAAGCCTTCAGCACCTGGCCTTTGGGGACACTCGAAACTCTGATGTTAAGCTTGGCCCCCAGATAGCCTTGATCTTAGTATTCTACACAGAATACACACCTGAGCTTCCAGCATGTCTGCATGTTAATGATATCTTTTATTTTGTGTCCCGAGGAGGATCTCTCTGTCATACTACTTTTAAGGGACTGTTTTCTATAGTTTAACACCACCTGACTCTGTTCTGCCATTTTGGGGTGCACTGACCATGCTGAATCAGTAAGATGATGCCTCCTTTCCCACTGCTGAAGGAGCCAGTTGGTCTATGTATAAAAGCCCTTTGCTTGACTTCAGGCCTCTGGCAGATCCACCCCAGGGAGACCCTGCTGGGGCAGACCCTGTGAGCCCCTAGGTTGACCTGGACTTGATAAGCATGAGAATGTCATCATTGGTTGGGATGCTAATGTATTCAAGATGGCAGCCAGAGAAAGCACCTGTGCTCTTAAGTACCAGAAACGCTAATTCTGTGTCTTCATCCCCACAATCACAAGGCAATAGAAGAAGTCCAGTTGTCATCCTCTCCACCATTCTTTTACAGTTAAGGAAATCAGGGTCAGAGAGATCAAGTGATTTGTCAAAATAATCCAGCCAGAACTCTGAGTGCACGTTTTGCTCATTGAAATATTGGATCTCTCTTTTCCTTTACTCTTTTTCTGATTATTACTTCCATAATGTAAAAATAAAGCCTGTTACTTTTTTAAAAAGGCAGAACTATGAACGTTGGCTGGGTGACAAGGTCCCCTGAAGCAGCCACAGTGTCAAGCTTGTCCACCATCGGTTGGGCACCAGAGGATCAGGAGAAAGACTGAACTGAAGATTTCAGCACACGCTTCCCAAGCTCCTCCCGAGTGTGCAGCACAACCTCTGACTCACCAGAACTGCAGAGGAGATAAGCAGCGCTCCCTGGTCCACTGTCCACCAGCTCTCCACGTGTGAATGCCACACTGGGTAAGAAAATAATTACCCACCCACCCCCTGGTGTGACGACAGGGAAGAAGGACGCAATTGTGGGCACACATCTGGCCCAGGGTCTGGGCTCAGCTTTGCTGTCACGGTAACAGTACCTGAGATAAATCAGTTGAAAGGAGAAAAGACTCATTTTGCTCACGGTTTCAAAGGGTTCAGCTGCGGTCATCTGGCCTTGCTGTGCTGCCCTGTGTTGTGGCAGAAGATCACAGTGAAAGCACATGGCAAAGGAAGTAAACAGGAAAACATGAAGGGTAGAGGTCCCAATACTCCCTTCAGGGACACATCAATGATGATCTACTTCTATCTGCTCAACATTCCATTAACTCCGAATGCCAGAAGCTCAGGACTAAGCCTTTTACTTACAGGACCTCGGGAGACACGGGAGATCCCAACTGTAACGCCTGGCTAGGGCAAGTACCCAGTAAGTGAGTGTAAGTGTTCCCAGAACTCCTATGAGGTTGCTTTGGAGAAAGCAAAATCCACCTGACAGACAAAACCATACTGCTCACGACACAACAGCTGTCAACCAAATGTCCCGCTGTTGGTCTCCTCCCTTGGAGCATGGCCAAGGGTAGCCACGGTCCCAGAAGGCAGATGAGTCCTTCCCTGTTAATTTTTCAAGCACTATATGCATGTATCAAAATAAAAATGTTTCAAATTGCTAGTATTTTTGTCTTTTGATAGTCTTAACAATGTAGTGGTTTTAACAATAACCCACATTTTTAGAACTGCAGAGAATTTCATTTTATCAATAGCAGTCGTGAGTTTCACACTGTGTGAAGGAAGGTCTTATCTCAACTTGGTAAAACCAGTTATTTCTGCATTTTAGCAGGAAATGTGATTAAGTATACTGTGCATATAATGATATGAAAAATCTCAGTATAATATGTACTCAGGGTTGGATAACTTTTATTAAAGATAATCAAGATTGTGATAAAAAATAAGGCGTCCTAAATGTTGAAGAATAATGCTTTTCAAATGTAACACGCTTTAAAAAAAATTTCTTGCCTATCAAAACTAGAAATGCTACCTTAACTTCAAAAGAGGAGACTCATCTCTTCTGTCAATTAGTGCATCTGTTTCCCTGGGGAATATTTACAGGTCATTAAATTCAGAGAAGTTTAACTATCAATTTTGTGATTACATGTTTACTGAAATGTTACTTTTTTGGAGTTTTGTTTGTTTGTTTTGAGGCAAGGTTTCCCTATGTAGTTCAGGCTGATCTTGAACTTGCTATGTAGCTGTTTGACCCTGAGCCTGGTGGCCCTCCCGGCTCAGCCTTCTGAGTGCTAAAATTACTCGCATGTGTTACCATGCCCTGCTGAAATGTTAGCTGTTTCTCAAGTGAAGAAAAAATGGTCTCTTCCCTAGATGAGTATGAAATTCGTGACATTTTAACTTACCTAAAAAATGAAAGTCAAACTAATATTTTAATGATTTGAGCAAAGGGTCAAAAACTCTGGAGAGTCTTGAGTTTAATTCCCAATATCAAAACAAAACAAAGCAAAACAACCCTCAAAACTCTGGAATACTTTGGACCTTTTTTCCTATGAAGTGTGAAATATTGGTAGCAGATAAAAGTGTGGATGTGGCCAATATCAAATGATAAATATTATCTATCACTGGCCCTTAAGTAATGTTTGTCCACATAAGGAAACCTGGAACTTTCAAATTAGACCAAAATCAAATAAACAAAATAAACAACCCCGCCAAAGTGAAAAAAGAAAATGCAATACAAAACCAAAACCTGCTCTTAAAACATTCCCTGCTCTAGATAAGCATCAGTAAAGAGCGAGGAAGGCAGTGGAGTTTCAGAATAAGACTCTCTGTTCTCTAGAAAGGTGTTTTAAACAGATTCCCTCATCAGTCCACGAAAAGATAAGTTTGTAATGCAACCCTTAAAGTTAATCTACTTGAAAAAAACCATACAAATGGCAACTCCAAGTTAGAATTATTTTGTAATTAAGAAAATAAACTCTCATCAGATGTAAATCAATGCAAAGAGCTGTCACAGTCCCTGGTTGTCTGATTACCCTACTGGAAGTTCCAGTGGAGACCAGCGAGTCCATGCAAACACTGGCTCAGGGATAGTTGCGGAGCCCTTCAGTGGCCTGTGTGCTCCTCCGGGTCAGTAATTTCTGCACCATGGCATGAGTGAAGAAACCAAATGTTATGGTTTATACTGGAATTGCCTCCCAAAGGCCTTGTACACCGACACACAGAGCTTTGGGAAGCAGACTGGACCGGGGGATCCTCTGTGGCTGACATGCTAGTTACAATGTGGGCCCTGATCAGAAGAGGTGGCCCCACTGGGGCGTGGCCTCCCTGGCTCCTCCCTCTGCACGCTGCTTCCTGACCACGCAACGTGAGCAGCCTTCCTCTGCCAGACCGTCCATCACCCCTCCCTGCCTGGAAGCCAGTCAAACTATGGGAGCCCAAATAAGCTGCTTTTTCTTTTAAGTGGCATTCATTCACTCACTGTTCTGGAAACTGAGTCTAGGGTCTCTAGTTTCTAAGCACATGCCCTACCAATTAGCTAACCTCCTATTCTAGGGTTTTGTTTTCATCTACAGTTTCTTTCTTTTGCCATCTCTTTATTTTTCATCCAAGTTGTGTTGTTGGCCCAAACTTCACCCTCCACACTCCAGGAAACATTTTACTAACAATTTCAAGGCTGCAAAGTTCACTTCTAGGGCCTGAAAATTCTTTACTTTAGGCACACCTAGATTCTGTGAGTTCCAAGACAATCATCTGTATATACGTCCTTTTTCCTCTCTCTGTTTGCTAGAGACTATTTGCCATCCAGAAGAAAGGATCCCTTAAAGAGCAACCTCACAATGGCCTTCGCAGATTTTCCACTTGGGACATGAAATGAGTTATACAAGTACAAGATGAGGAATTTCTGGCTAGAGACCAACGCCGTGGTACACGCTAAGAGTGATCAACGACTTAAAATTAACATAATCAGGAGTCAATAATGTTACAGACCCTGTCATGAAACATCAAGGAGGGGGCAGAGAATAATTCGAAACATTTGGAAATTAATCTGCAATCACAGTCTCGAATTCTGTCATTCATTGTGGTTAACATTCCTTAAGGTTATAACTTTTGCAAAAGAAGCTAATTTGATTTAAAAGTTGAAAAATGATGACCTTTGAGGAAAGCCAAAAGGAATTGGGGTTATCGGATCCAGGTAAAACAAAACTTCAGGATTTACCTAATAAATGTCAGATACTTGAAATCAACTGTTCTCCAACTATTCAAAAGCAGACAGAGTAGGCTGAAATTGCAGTAAGAGATTTTGATTTAAATTTAATAAGGAACTTCCTGGAGGAAATCTAAATCTCTACTGCAATTTAACTTAATGTTACAAGGTTAATTAAACACAAACAGGCTACTAAAGAAAGTTGTGGAATTTTGGCTCTTTGAAAACCACTTATCTTAAATGGTTTAGGTTTACTCCTGCCTCAGCTGCAGAGACTGGACAGAGTAATTTCCAGTTTGCTTCCTATGTATCATTAAACTAACTCTACATTTTTGTTAACTTCTACCCTGTTGGAGCAAAGCACACATTAATATGATCTCTAGGACTGAAGAAAAAAAAAATAAGCCCTACCTACAAGGGAATCTTGAGTTTGATTATACAAAGGACAAGTGATATTTTCAGACTGACTTCTTTCCTGAACACTGTTAAGGAGAACCCTAGTCTGGAATAAAATTTTATTGTAACACTAAAAGATAGCCCTGAGGCATTAATGTATGAGTCCACAGAACTGTGTATCAATACCACATTCAAAATAGTCTGCTTTGAGGGGAAAAAAGGCTTCACAATTAACTACAAGCAACATTTATTTTTTTGCTTTATTGGGAAATTGTAAAAAAAAAAAAAAAGTCATTTACTGTATATGGTCAAAATGAAACCAAAAATGGCCAGTTTTCCACTGCAATGAAGTGGTTTACAGATTGTTCTTGTAGTCTGCAATCTGTGAAAAAGGATAATTTGTGAGACAAATTGTAACATGTAATTGCTATGTGTTGGATGAATTATGGCAGAATTCTAAATAATTATTTTTCATCCTTTTTCTTCTGTCAAAATAGGCAAGATTATTTCTTTTTATTGCCCTTTTCCTACATTTTTAAACAATCAAGCAGGCCCGTGTGCCATCCATCCCATTTTGAGCTAACGCTTCTATTATTCTGTATCTAAATGGGGCTGGAATCATCAGCTCCATCGCATCCCAGAAGATCTTTCTTTACCTCTCCTCCACTGTTACAGACTGTATGCATTACATGAAATGAAATACCTCGAGATTTTGAAAATATTTATTTTAAAAACAGCAATGGAATTGTCTGTAATCACATTTTCTGCTTGGCTTTGAAAGCTGCATTATTCAAAATGCCAGTGGTCCTTTCCATAATGGCAACATATTAGAAATTCACGCTGCTCTACCCTGACTTCCTTGATGCCGGGCGCTCCCTGTGGGCCCGGAGGAACACTCCTCCTTCCGTTTCATGAGTCCTGCATGGCACCTACTGAAGCAATGGTTGTCAAAACAGTTGTACGGCGGCCTTTGAATGCAAAGTGTTCCATGACTGAATGCTAAAATTTACAATAAATTTGAGTATATACATTATGCTTGCTTTTGTTGCTTGGAAAAAAGAAGGCATTTGGGAAATAAACCCCCAATTTTATTGCCTTTTAACATCTTTTTTCCATTTTAAACTCCAGAACTAGAAATTTGAAGCATTCAAAGAAATTGAAATCTCCTTTGTTGCTTTTCCATTGTACATTTTCCATAATGTGTCATTAGGAACCACACTCTACAGAAAGCCCAGGTTCTAAATGAAGCCTTTCTATGAGGCCATTCTAAAACTTTGCACGGTTTTTCTTTGTATGAAAGAGCTTCTGTTGACTGCACAAAGAATGCACAAAGAACAAGCAATAGCCACATATAGGCCAGGCAGAGAAGCTTGGATGACTTTATACAAGGTTGCATTTTGCCTTCCACCAATCCATGATTAAACCCAGCAGTGAATGTACCAGAGTGGGAAGAAAAAGAAGAGAGGCTCTTGATTTCGGTTTGTAGGAATCAAAGGATTTTTCTTAGGCCATGAATATTTAATAGGGGCATTTTCTCTCAAATAGTTTTCTAGTTTTTTTTAAAACAACATGAAAACCCCATCCATCCATATGAAGCAACCTCATTTACTTTTTGAAGATGGAATAACATTTTCTCCCTCTAAAGAAATGATCTATTCAATAAGTTCAAAATCTTCACAGCCGATTAGGCTTTGAGTGGGGACCATCAGAACAGAGAAGGCCAAAGTAACAGCAAGCGAAGCTAAGTAATTAACACGGCAGGTCTAGCCGGGAAGTGACTGCTCGGAAGGGCGCTGTAGACAGCAGCCAGTCTTACCCTGGTCTGCCTTCTAGGGAGAGAATATTTTGGTAAAGAGAAGTTTTACAAGCAAGGCAAAAATGGTTAGACACAAGTTAACACCGCGCTACTGATTCCTGGCCTGTCCCAACTGCAGCGGGCTGAGTTTGGATCCACCAGGCAAGTTTGGCTCTGCGGGGATGGGCAGCACGCCTGACTGACCCAGGACTTATCCACTCACCAGCTGCTCTTATTCCTGTGCTTTTCTACCCAGACTCCACTCTCAGAAAGGTACAGACGAGTGAATTACCCGCTACCAAAATAACTCCAGAGAATTTTGGGAGCTGGAACCATTGCATACTGGGTCATGAATGACTGTTGAACTTGGACCCGGAGAATAAGAACTAATTGGCACTTATTCAGCGGTGTGCACTGATAGAAATTCTACCCTGGTTTATGAGCTGTTTTTGGAATAGAGAGAATTAAAGAAAATGGAATATTTGTTACAGTGCCAGAAATCTAACTTATTGCTGGACTTTTTTAAATGGATATTTTATCTTATTTATTTTTTTATTTTAAAGAGAAAAAAAGCACAGAGAAGAAAAACAAAAAACAAGAGACACACAGATAACAACTACAAAACTCAACACAATAGCACCATACCCTCTCAAAACAAGATGATAGGAATTTAACAATGGTTGTAATATGGCATATTGTTAACTTCAAAAGAGTTGCTTAGATTACCAGATACAGACATGCAAACTGATCTAACTGTGTGGGTATTAACTGTTCTTTTCCAAGAACTAATAGAGTTAGTTGTGTATACTCAGCTATTTTATTAACCGATTATTGCATTAGGAATCCCAAGCCAGGGTAAGAATATGCAAAATTCTGGGAAGTTTGGGAAGGAAGACTTTCACTCTGTGTGTTGTACACGCAGTATATATATCTGTGGTAAATTTCAGAAGAGAACACAGGTATCCCGGTCTGGGAGTTTTTTAATCAAAAACTTGTTCTTATTGAATAGAACTGACAAGTACTGTGTGCCAAGCACTGCATTAACGATGCTACTTCTGTAATACTTATTACACTAAAGAATTAAATATTTTATTGTATCATTTTAACTTATTTTTAAAGAGAGATGTCTCATTATATCACCTAGGGTAGCCTCAAATTCCTGGATACAAGCAACATCCTGTCTCAGTGTCCCGAATAGCTGCCACGACAGGTGAGTGCCACCACAGTCAGCGATACCCATTTCAGAGATGAGAAAACTGAGGCACAGAAAAATTCTGTAAGCTGCTCACAGTCACACAGCAGTTAAGCAGCACATCGGGATTTGGACTGAGGCAGTCTGGCTCAAAGATGTTACTTTTAATCATTGAGGTATACGAGTACATTCGATGAAAAGTAAAGATCTTATTAAATAACAAGCTTACTGCCCTGTTTTTTGACAGATGTGAAGACTGAGGATTAAAGTATAAATGACTGGAAAAAATCTTTTTCTCTCAGAATTTTAACATCTGCAAAAGCATTACACAGGCTTGTTTCTCTGCTTTATTTCACCAACACTCATGTAATACTTTCTATATTGACAGTGGTCTAAACAATTTTTCAAATTCCTTTAAATCCAGTGAAGTAAGGGTTACTAAGCTTGCGTATTTACTGGCTGAGGCCTTAAGTAATCAGTTAGCCATGCTGAACCCCTCTATTTTTTCACTTGTAACACCTGGATGCTAGGAATTCATTCAGATACTGATTTTGAATTACAGGCTAAATGTTTTTCATATCTAACATATCAGACATTTGTAAGAAACATTTCCAATCAGTGGCCCTCATCACCTATGTTGCCCCTGGGTGTAAAAAACAAACATAAATACAAGAAAGAAAATTTACCTTTAAAATAAAATGTCACTAAAGAGTATATCTTGTATAATAGCATACTAAACAGTAACACATATAACATAATAATAGACATATGCTATGCATCACTATAGCATCTAACCTATGTACAATAACTAAAAAAAAGCTAAAATATTTTCATCTCTATGATCCATTCAAACACTAAAATTTTATAGCGTTAAAATACTATCAAGGATACAATGATAATCCTAACAGCAAGAAGCTGTTGGAAAATACCACTAGACATAGCTGCTCCCACATACAAATCTTCCCAGTGTGATTAGTCTCAGAGGATTTCATAGTCAACAGCAAATTCCTTATGTGGAATCTACAAGTGTTAGACTTCTTAGTTGTTCTGTATTGTAGGTGACCTTGAAAAGACCTCAGAGGACAGTGTAATTTCTAGGTGGACTATGCCAACATCTTATTTCCGTACCCACTACTCTCCTATGTGGTCACTGCTAACCCAAATTGTCTGTATCTGTAAATGCGTTTCAACAGCTGGCAACGAAGACTGGGTGGACAGCCAGTGGAGGAGCCAGTGTGTGCAAGGTGCTGGGTCTCAGCACTGCAACACTAACAACAAAGCACAGAACTGGCAAAATCATAAATTGTTTGGTTATGTAAATTTATTTTAATGGAAACCACATTATACTTATTAACGGAGTAGTATAAGATAATGTGATACATGCTCATACTTGGTAAATTTCAGTAGTTGGTTGTGTTCATATTAGACATCAGCAGAGCTGTCAGGAAAGACTTAAGTCTTTTTAAGGCAGTGTGATGAAGAAATTTTGCACTCAGAATCATTTTCAAAGAAAATGATCCCTTAGTGTTTTTAAATCAGTAACATGGAGATATAGAAGTCTGCTCATGTTTGATCCACATGTGAGACCTCAGCCCAGGGCCTCATCTGTCTGTTCCAGCTGTCACCACCCTGGTACGGCTCCTCAACACTTTTTACCCAGGTTGGGACGACAGGCTCCTGGGCTGCCCACACTGCCAGTCTCTTCCTGCCAGTGTCTATTCAAAATCCTAACGTTTCTCTGCAGCCCTTCTTTCATGTGCTTTGCCTTGAGCGCCTCAAGTTCTATCAATGATTCCCTACAGTCCGTCCTCATGAAGTCCACATCACTTTGACTGGTCTTCCGAGCCTTTGATCAAATTTTCCAACTTAACACACTGAGCTGATTTCTCAAAGCTCTCCATCATGCCTTTTTTTTCCTCTCTGTTTATCCAAGTCATAACCATCCTTACCGCTCCGACTGCAGCACCACCTTTTCCTAAATTATGTACACAAACTAGATACATTACCATAATTGCCTCCAATTAAGAACTGTTACTAAAGTCATGATCAATACAAGTGAATTCAGAGCTTCTTTTGGTCTCTAATGCTTCACGTTTTTCTCTAACTTTCATAACTATTAATGTTTTCTCTGTGTTTCTAATATCTTAAAGGATAGTAGCCACATCTCAATCAATTATTTGAACCCTTCCAAACACAGGTCAGGCAGAGAGTGTACCTTAGTGATAGGGTATCCACCCAGCATGTGCAAAGATCTGGGTTCCATTCCTCAACACTGTGAAACACTCATTAATTAACGAATAAAATAAAATAAATAAAATCCGCTACACACAATTTTAGTGAGAGTTGCCTTGACTTGCCCATGGAACATACTACTTTGATTGAAGGGCTAATTCTTAATCTCAGTTTAACATATAGAGACGGGTCATATATTCTAGGTGAAAGGAAAATAAAGGATCAGAAGAAATAACAAAGAAACAGAGAAGCGAAAAAAGCAATCTGGGTAGTTATAAAAACACAGAATTACAGTGTCCTCTCAATCTTATTTGTACTTGAAAACTTGTGTTCCAACAAATTGGAGAGTCCAGAAGAAATGGGTAGATTCTTAGACAGAAATAAATTACCAAAACTGAACCAAGAAGATATAAAAACTCTGAATGGCCCAATAATAAACAATGAAACTGAGGTTGCAATAAAAATCCTACCAATTAAGAAAAATGGAGGGCCCAATGAACTCACCACTGAATTTTATAAGAGCTTCAGGTGAGAGCGAATGCCAATACTTATACCAACTCTTCTACACAATTGAAAGAGGAGGGACCCTAAAAAACTCATTTCTTGAAGCTAACATTTCCCTGATATAGAAACCAGGAAAGGACTTAAGAAAAAAAGGAAATTCCTAAATAAAAAATAAAGAGCAATTTCCTTAATAAACACAGATTTAAAAACCATCAAGATACTTTTCAAATGGAATACAACAAATCATTAAAAAAATCATGCACCATGGGGAAGTCAGTTTCATCCCAGGGATGCAAGGATAATTCAATGTTTATAAATCAATAAATGTTATACATCACATAAACTGAAGTATGGATAAAAATCACATGATTCTTTCAATAGATGCAAAGAAAGCTTTCGAAAAAAATCCAACATCCATCCATGATTAAAATCCTTGAAGAAAATTGGTTCATAGACCTTGATTTAAAATCATAAAAGCCACTTCCAAACCCAGTGCTGAAATTATACTAGATGGGGAAAAACTGAAACATTGTCACTAAAATCAGAAGTGAGACTAAGTTGTCTATTCTCACTATGACTCTTCAGTATAGTACTCAAAAGTAATCCAGTGCAACTAGGCAAGAAAAATAAAATCAAAGTAACTGTATTTGCAGATGACATGCCCGTTTTCATAAAAGATCCTAGAGGACTCTTCAGTGGAAGACTCTTATGACTAATACACTCAGATAAGTGACCCTGTGCAAAATAAACACATGAAAATCTATACTGTTTGTACACAGAAATAAAGAACTCACTGAGAAATCAGAAAAACAGTCCCGTTCACAGCAGTGTCAAATATAATTTAATATCGAGGAATCAACCTACCTAAAGAAGTGAAAGACTTACATATCTAAAATTATACTGCTTTGCAAAAAGACACTAAGAAGGACATGAGGAAATATGTTGAAATATCTGTAAAATATCTATATGACCAAACTGGCACACAGGTCTAAAGAAATCTCAAGAAGAAGAAAAAAATAGCATTTTTTACAGAACTAGGAGAAATAATTCCAAAACTTATATGGAATCAAAAGATACCCAGCATAATCAAAGCAAATCTCCACAACAAGAGCAAGGCAGGAGGCATCACAACTCCAGAATTCAAGTTATACTGCAAGGCTACAGCAGGAAAAATGGAATGATACTACACAAAAACCAGACACATGGCTAATGGAATAAAATAGAGAATACAGAAACAATGCCATCTGATTTTTGACAAGGGGACTAAAAATACACATTAAAAGAAAGGTATTTTTTTAACAAAAGTGTTGGAAAGACCAGTTATCCACAAGCAGAAGAATGAATCGTGATCCATATCTCTTTTTCTGTAGTGAAATCGAATGACCATGGATCAAAGACCTAGATAAAAACAGAAAAATAAATCTGGAAGATAGAATAGGTAAAGAGTTTCTGAACAAAACCTCAGATGCACAAGAAATAATGTGAAGAATCAACAAATGCGAGTATATCAAATTAAAAGTTTCTGACAACATAGGAAGCAACTATCTGATGAAGAGATACAACCTACGAATGGGGAAAAACGTTGCCAGTTACTCCTCAGACATAGGACTAATATTTAGGGTATACAAATAAATAAAAATATTAGATCCTCCAAAATAAAAGGCCCAAGTAAAAAAAATGAGCAAATGAAATCAATGGATAGTTCTCCAAAGAAATACAAATAACAATAAATATGTGAACAACTTTGCTTTTAGAATGCAAAACAAAATAACACTAAGATTCCACCTTACTCCAGTAAGAATGGCAATTAATCAAGCCTCAAGAAACAGTAAATGCTGGCGTGGATGGGGAAACAGCATCCTTCTACACTGCTAGGGGACACAACACTTGGAAATCAATACAGAGATCCTTTAAAAACTAAACATAGAAATTGCATTTGATCCAGCTATACCTCTCCTGGGTATCTTCCCCCCAAAATGAAAGGCATCGTTTTACATTGTTATAAACACGCCATGTGTACAGCAGCACAGCTTACCAACAGTAACATCATGGAAGCGGTCTATAGCTCATCCACACAGAACTGATTAAAAATATGGCATACATACACAATGCAGTACAACGCAGTCATAAAGAAGGATAAATCTGAGTCATTTGTTAGGAAATGGATGATCTTGAAACTATAATAATTGGTAAAGTAAATCAGTCACAGAATATTAAATATTGCATGATTCTCTAATATGAGAAACACAAAATACAAATAATGTAAAGAGCAAAATTAAAGCGCTATGATAGGAAATAGGAGGCAGACTCTAGATATGAGAAGGGAGGGGAAGGGAGGTCAGAACGATTCAGATTTGATACGGATACGTGTCTCAAATATCCAAGCGTAATATAATTACTATGTGCCACAAACATACTAATAAATTTTTTTTTTTTTTTTTGGTCTTTTTCCTTTTTACCGGTACCAGGGATCGAACTCACGACTGCCTGCTTTCAAGGCAGGCGCTTATGCCGCTGAGCTAAACCCCCAGCCCCAAACATACTAATAAATTTAAAAAATAAAACAATTGAAAATTTTATGCCATGCTACCTACATGCTAAGGAATGACATTCTGCTCACCTAATGGTTCAAACCGGGAGCTTAAAGCTCTTTGTATCTCAAAGGCCTGGGAGACCGAAGATAGCCTCTGTTTCCCCCCACTTAGGAAGATTTCTATTGTGACTGGAGAGTGTATCTAGGGACCCAAGCCTTGCAACAGGGAATCATGTTGAATTTCCAATTCTACTTTCCCCAAAATCATGCTGGCTTAAAAAATAGGTCTAACACAGAATTAATGCCACAGGTAACATCATTACTTACACGAAATACTGTCCAACATAGCTAGCAGGCCCAAGTAGCTACCTATGTGTCAAGTACTTAAATGAAATAAAAAATCTGCTGTTCAGTGACACCACTCAACAGCCAGACAGTGTTGTTACTGGAAAGCACAGGTTACCAGCAGCTCTGGCATCACACCCAGTCCTATGGGCAAGATGAAGCTTATCCACGTCTTGCCTAACACTGCTGATGGCTGGAGCAGCATTCTGCTTATCATATGAAGTGCAAGGAACAGCACTGTCAGTGGGCAAAGCACACACCAGCTTCCAGGATGTGGTTTGAGAGCTCTGGGTAGGCCTAGCACTCTATGAAGAAACCTCAGACTCACCTTCACAGCTAGAACGAACGGTAAGCTAGTGCTTCACTCCTTTAGCTCGGAGGCTAAGTTTTAGACCCAGATGGAGATGTGTCTCGCTTCTGCCTTAAAAAGAGCTAAAAGTTCCAAGAGAAGCACTGCTGAGGTGACAAATACATACTCAAAGTCCTGTTTGGACAATAGGGTTTGGAGCACAAAGAAATTTCATGAACTGAAGCTTCTGATATGGAGACAGGAAGGCTCAACGGGGAAAGAGCCTAGAAAGTGGCCTGCCCAGTCCCGACAGTGCCAGTGAGGGAGGAGGAATTGTCACAAGCTGAGATTTGTAAAGATGCCCACAAACGCTAAGGAGAGTAACAGGCAGGTCCACTTTATAAAGGAAAAGGCTTTGGGGATTTAAACTCGCACCCCAACCCCCATCCCCTCCACCAAGAGATGAACCGACACTTTCTCCACTGACTGGCTCCTTCTCCTTTCCAGGAGCAGGAACCCTATTAAAGCAAGAGTTGGAAACTGACTGGAGGAGGGGACTGGTGTGGAGAGCAGCTCTAAGGAGGAGACGGCCTGTGGGATACGCTGCAGCCCAGCATCTTCCAGCCTTACACATCTGGCACATCTGTGGGGGAAAAAATCCACGCTTCTTCTATTTTATGAAATCACGATAAACACATATATGCCACATCTATACAGAAGTCTTCTTCTGTCTGCCCAATTCCCCTTCTGAGCACTGCAATTAAAGATCTGTCGCCAAATGACTTAGGTAAGTGATATTTTGATATTTTTTTAAGAAATGAGGAACAATGAAATATAAACGAGTTATTGTTCACTGTGACCATAGCAGCACCATTCAGTGACGAAAATAAACAGAATTTGACTTTAAAGTGACTGAATTCTGAAAATCAAATAGCACTAATTAAAAGTCACTGTTAACCTGGGAAGAGAATTCTATGTATGAGCTAGAAGCTCTGCCCTACGCTACTTGCTACAGATATGTATGTTTTTCACTCTTGGAATACAGACAAATAAATTATTAAGTATTAAGGTAACATAAAATCAGAAGGAAAGTATTTACAATAAGCCAGTCTTCCAATAAGTCAGTTATAGAACGCTCATTAAAAATGCAGACCCCTTGGGCTCTCTAGGTAGGGCCTGAGAATCTGACTTTTTGCTAGTTTTCTGAGTGGCTAACATTTCCACTAAATGTACAAAATTCATCTTTTATGATACAGATTTTTTTTTTTTTTTGGTACCGAGGATCGAACTCACTGCCTTATGTTTACTAGGCAAGTGCTTGAACCACTGAGCTAAGTCCCCAGTGAAGTCTCATGTGTTAATAACAGAGGTACAAAATGTCCCATTAGACTGAAACACCTTAACAGAGATGAATTTTGATCACAAGAACTATACCTCCAATACAGAGGTAAAAACTGTCTTCTTGCTTTCCTAAGATATAAATTTGTGGAATTTGAAAGTGGAAAACAGCAGGCAAATCAAGATTGACAGTAGTTTCTGTGCAGAAACGGTGGGGATCTTATCTGCGGAGAGGGATCCTATACAAGAGGGGAGGCAGTGTCACTTAGGGTTACCTTTTATCTGCCTGCTGTTTAGTGCTCTGGGTTCCAAACATGAGTGACCACACAATTCACTGATTTTTGCTTTAAGTAAAATGTGGAAAGCTGCTTTACACATTTAAAGAATGTGTGGAGAATATTTTCCAAGGGTACACACCTCTCCACTGTTTCCGAACGCTATCATCGTGGTGTAAAAGCCCCACGTTACACAACGCCTTGCCTTTGCTTTGTCTGCCACTCCCGGCCACAGGGAGCTGAGCAGATGCTTACCACAGACATGGAGCTGGAAAGCAGGCTTCCCTCTTGGCCCAGCATGTTGGAGACTGTGATTTCCGGTAGGTCCATGTTTTGGGGGTGAAACGGTAGCAGGCCATTGTGGTTCATGGGGTGGCACAGAGAGTGGTACCCAGGTTCGACCTCGTTCAGGTGCACCAGCGAGTGGTCGGGGAGGGAAGGAGGTGTGATGGGGGGGATGTTAAAGTCTTCGCTCTCTAGACTTGGACCAGGATAGGACTGCAAAAAGACAAGAGTGACATTGTTGCAAGTTATCATCCCCTGTTCTTCCTCCTCAGGAGCAAACACACTGCCCTTGGGATGTGATTCCTAGCAGATTACGTTTAGCAAGATGTTTCAAATGTTCAAATTACCCTCCTGCCATTTATTCCACTATTACGCATGGAAGAAAATCGCCCCGAAAGTATATCCACTTCTAGTATAAAGACTGCTTCTATTAGGCGGCTTTCTTTTTCCAGGAAGCTGAACCCATAAGATTTCAAAGGTCCCATTAAATTTTCCAGAGTTTTAATCTAGCTGCATACTTTTTTTTCATGGGAATTGTGGGGAAGGGAGGCAATTTATAAAATTAATGTTTGATCAAACATGTTTCATAGGGCTCCCTACTGCTTGGATTATGGATGTAATACAAATGAATTCCAGAAGTCTGGGGCAGTCCCCTTTGGGCTTGAAAAGTTACCTGTTCACGATAAACAAAGAAAAGAGATTAGTAAAGAAGTAACTTAAACATGCTGTGTCAGTGTGGCCACACTGAAGGTTTCATATGTTTTTCAAACTGCACTAGAAGCTAATTTTATCTCAAAGATTTTATCACCAAATGTAGAGATTGCTTTCACAATTTCTAGCAGTATTTGCTCGTCTTCATCTAAAAGCTGATGAACAATATTGCACAGTTTAATTTCACTTCAGTCCAGCATGAAATGCAAAATATTACCACTATTATAATACTGATTCTGAGTAAAAGTTAAGAGCAAAATAAATACTTTTAGCACACCTGGGCCTTTTGCTTTTACAAATTAGCTTATATAAAATGTGAAGGCGGGGGGGGGGGGGAGGGAGAAAGAAGTAAAGATTATACGAAGACATGACTGTTTAGAAAAAGAATGTGGTAAAAGTTGGAAAATATAAGGAAGAGTGAATAAAGAAACACTGTTACCAGTTTGTATCAATACACAGCTATACTTAGAAGTCCTTTATAAAACAGGTGTCATAATATGAAAGGGAACATTTTGGTCCAGATAAGTCTTGCAAGCCTATCTTTCCAAATAAGAGCCTCCACCGTGTCTGCCTGCACCAGTAACAAGGACCCCTTGTCTAACAGCACGGCGCCTGCTGAAGTGTGCAAGATTTGAAACGAGAGGCAAAGGTAGAAGCCAAAGAAAGTAATGCAAGGTATTCATTGGGTGTTCCGCCAATAAGCTTCCTGCGCTTGTGTCCAAGTGCCTGGGGTTATTTTTTCCAGATGGCGTCTATTTGTCTAACAGAAAGAAAATCATCAAGTTGTACTTGCTAAATGTTGTGTGTGTTTTGATGTATTTGTTTAGGTGCTGTCACAAGACAAGATTAAATGAGGAGCGACTTGGAGCATCTGGGATTTGGACTCAGCCATGGGGAGGCACATGTGGGTTAGCATCTGGGGGTGAAGGGCCGATCCATCCCTGCAGATGATTTTGCTTAAATATCTAACGTTTCAGTAAAAATCAGTTACCAGCTCTAAAAGTTCAATCGTCTGTTACCCAAGTCTTCTGTTAACTGTATTTTTTTGTCTGATAGTTGTATTAGTGCTCTGTGTTGAGGTTACAAGTTTGATCAAATTCTCATGTCTGATAGATCTGAGAAGCTGAGTCTACAGCTCTGAGCCTTTGAGTCCTTCTGCAGATATAAAAGTTGCCCGTGGGTAGGGGAAAGTGCATATTTAATAATGTCGATTTCATATAGAGTACTTCCTAGAGTCCTTTGACTATGCTGCCTTCGTTTAAAACTTATAATAATACTCCTTTGTATAGTGATCGCTGTCTCCTTTTTCTTGAAAAGGAATTGGGGCTCAGAAATTAAACAACTCATTTAATTTCACTTAGCTGGAGGGTGACCAATCCGTGCATTGGCAGAAGATCGATATGGGAGGACAGAGCTGTGTGTTGGTGATACTGGGGACTGAACCAAGTTGGCTTGGTAGCAAGATACACCCCCAGTCCTCCCTCATTGTCTGTTTTGAGATACAGTCTCAGTACATCGCCACGTTGCCCAGGCTGGGTTGGGATTTGAGATCCTCCTGCCACAGCCTCTCAGAGAGCTAGGATTACAGGCATACACCACCACATTTAGCTGTAAACAGGCATTTCTAGTGCTGGGATACTTATATTAGCATTATAATTGCTACTGTTTTATTAGATTGAATGACACAACATTGCTAATACCCACTGTCTCTGTTAAAAAATTCATAATTTAAGAATTAATGTTGGCATTAGGAACAGGTTTTTCCTGGTACCAAATTCTGTCTCAGTACTCACACCCTGAAATTCACTACTTTATATGAGCATGGGAATTCATAATTCATAATTTGTCTGTGTCGGTATGGCGAATGCTACATTTTTTTGATACATCATTTTAGCAAGTTAATCAGTGCCTGTTTGAAATCTTACTGCATCACACACAAGTAATGGAAAAAAAAAAGTAGAAAGTTGCTCATAATTTTAAAATTCATTAGACTGCTAAAAATGCTAAGCGATATTCTAGGCAGGGTATCCATGACTTTATATTCTAGAGTTTCTTCAGTTGTTAAATCTTAATTTCTGGAATTTTAGAGGAAGGTTTAATTGGTATCACTTTATATTCAGTGGTAACAATTGTACTGCAATTTAACTAAGCTACATGGTTTATTTTCATGTAATTACACATTAACATTATTTAATCTATGCAATTATACACCAAACCCACAGATTCTACAACTTAACTGGTAATGGGTAATTATGTGGGTCAAGAATTTTAACAATGTAAGGTTACTTAGTAGTTTGTGTTCTTTACATTAGAAATCACGATATGGCTATTTGCCTATTACGGTGTAATTGATGTCATATAAAGTATTGTGGTAATTGTATAAATGTGAAAATGTTCTACAACGTTAGAAAAGTTCAGTGCCAAGCTAACTGCTAATGGTTCTAGCTGTGGAAATAAATTAGCTAATTTCCTAACTTTGACTTCTATGAATCTTTTACTTTGATTCTTAAAAATTACATAAAATGTTTACTAAATAGTTATCTTTTATATTATAGAAAATTTGAAATTGGGAGGTTGTAACAGCACAAGACATTGCTTGAGACTTTGTTTTACTTCCCATTGAGCTGCATGGGTGAATTTGTGTTAAGTTTGTTGAACGAGTAGACAAAACAGGTAGAGCACTAACTTATGAACTCAATTTGTTCACAATGGCTGGTTGTAACTCAAGTTCGTTGTAAGTCAAGACTATTTTTCTTATATGAAATAATGGAAATACCCATAACACATTCCGAACTTCCCAAAGCACCCTTAGCTAACCTTTACAGAATCAAAGGGATTGTATAATATATATAATTTACCAGAAACACCAACAGTTTTCCTAGTATATTCACTAGAATGTTATAAAATGTATCTAGTTAGAAAATGTGTCAAAAACAACAATTTCACCCTGCAAGCTCCCAGGATGGGAGGAGGAAGTAGAAGGTGGTTATGGTTTGGAAGGAGAGTCCCCTTTCACAAGAACATCAGGAATCTGGTCTCTGGTGTCTTTGCTGTCCTAGGCAGAGTCTGTTGCCCACTAGGACCTGCTTCTGGCTCCCTAGGTCTCAACCTTTTCAGAACAAAATCTAATCTAAGGATGCCTGCTTCTGTCCTTTCTTTAACACCATTCTGTGGTGTGGTTCATGACACTGCCATTAAGCACCGGAATGCAGCAGTGGCCTTTTCTCTGTCTGGGTGCATGTTGTCTACAAGTGTTTGTAGCCCTGTCCACGTTTTTAGGATTTCCTTTATTTCAGAACAAGGGCTTTGCTGCACTGGTTGTTGATTCTCCCCCTCCTCTCCAGAAAGCTCCTCAGCTGCCACTCTCTGCTGCTCAGCCAGAAGTTGCTGAGGTGGCTCTGTAGCCAGTTCCTCTGGGTGTTCCTCCTCCAGGTCCTCAGCATCTTCACTCACCCCCAAGCCTGTGGACTCTGCTCTGGTGACAATTCATCAGCCGCAGGGTCGGCTGAAGGCTCAGGCTCCTCTCCACAGCCTTCAGTCTCACTCCATTATAATTTCAGGCCACACTTTCTTCAAGGCAGAGCTCAGTGTCCTTAGAGAGACACTGGCCAGGATTTCTCAGTTAAACTCATGTAGGAAAGGGTGTTGTAATGTTCCTTCCAGAGCTCTTTAAGGGTTAAATCTGTATCCAAGACCATCTGGAAGCACTTCAGGAACAGTTCCTTGGTTATAGCTTCTTTTTGTTTTGTTTTGTTTTTGAAATGAATAAAATGGGAAAGTTTTTATTTATCTTAATTGAATTTTAAATGTCCATTTGATACAAAAAGATATGCACAAAACACAGCCACACAACCTTTTTTAACTGGACAAGTGTCACAGCCTTGTGGACGTATAGCGTGAAGCAAGATTGGTCAGGGAAAGAAAATTCTTCCTATAATTGGTAATCTGACACAACTTCCTATTACCATTAAAAGGTCTATCTTCAGTTTACTGAAGTTTGTTTTCATGGTTTTTAATTTCTCTTGATTAAAAAAATCAGACTTTCATAATTTGTATCCCCCGATCTTCAGCAAAAGGATCGTTCTCTGGATCAGTCAGTGGTGTCAGAATTTCTATAATGATCAGGTTCACTGTCATTCACATCTGGCATTAAGGAAGTTGAACTGCTAGTCTCTGGATTTGATGGCTCCTCTACTGTTTTTGTGAAGTACAACTTTACCTTAAAATTTGGAGAAGAATATCAGTTTGCCTTATCTTTATTTGCTTTGTCAAGCTCATTTTTTGTTAAAGTAAGTAGTTATCTTTATCATTATCTGCACACTCTATACTGCAAATACTATCAATTTCTTGATCCCAGAGACTTCCATTTTCTACTTTTTCTGAGGTTTCCTCTGATCCTGGTATGAAGAATACATTTATCCAAAAGCAAACCATGTTGTCCTTGTTCAGCATCTTGTTCTGTTTGTGCAAGACCTCTACTTTGATGTCACCACCCACCGGCAGTGGCAGAGGGGACTCAAAATACGTGAACTTGTCTCCCATCTTGTGGGTCCTGAATTGGAGGAATATATCTTCATCTTTAGCCGGCAGACCACAAATTGAGGGTTGCAAGTGCTGCCACTGAACATTGGAATAGTTTCAAACATCATCTTGTAAACAACAGTGCCACTGGTCTATAATCCAGATGATTCTTTAACAGGTAGCTATAATGATAAACATAGAGCCTCTGACTCAGAATAGTTACTCCTTTTTTGTCTCTGGTCTTTAATTCTCTGTAGAAATCTATAGCCTCTTGCGCCTTTAAAAATTTGTCCTGATGTAATAAATATGCACAAATAGTTATACCAGTCCGTCCCTTTCCTGCTTTCCAGTGAACTGCTCCTGCATGACTGTTGTCTTCTCTTAGCCATTGGTCAAGATTGCCACAAAAGGTTTGACTAAATTCTAGCTGTGCTGGCTTACGGTCTTCCAAAAGAGACTGTGAAACTCTGCAGTTAAATTTGGTGGTGTCATATTGTCTTTAATTAGATGTTGTATATCTATCTGTTTATATGGTTTGATTCAAACCCTTACTACATCATCAGTATTGCTCCTGTGTATGCCTTTAAGTCTTTCTGCAGGAAATCTCATAGCTATAATGTTTGGATAAATAGAGATCAAGTCTAAGTCAGATCCATCTTCATGTATCTCCTTGTTTCTGCTAACCATCTCTTTGATGATGACTGTCACATCTGGGAGCCTGTGGTTCTCACTTCTTAGGGAACACAGTTCATTTGTCCCCAGAATGAAAGCTGTTGGCGAAATGCTCAGAGGATGGACACAGACACATCTCCTTGGATTTCCATGGCATGGAGGACAATTGTGCAGGTGGGCTGATGGTGGATCCTGTGCGTGCCCGCTGCCCCCCAGAGAGCCCAGCATCTCCTCTGGCTCTAAGTTGCTTCACCATAGTGAACCCCAACTTGGTTCTCAGAGGCTTCTGCTCATAGTTTCTTAAAGTCAGTGCTAACCTACTGGTCCATCACTGGCAGTAGAGGAACTATATGAGGTGTTAGGAATTCGACTGAGAGCCATAAGGACTCTCCAGTCAATTCTTCCAAATCTCCTAGGGAAGCAGGAGCATTGTTTATGACGGGGAGAGCCTGGAGGGTAAATTTCTGCCCTGTCACTTTTCATAACAGTAGGACAAAAAGTCTCCCTGATTCACTACAGAAAAAGTGCTCTTATAACCAGGCTTTTCTGTTAGATCTCCACATGACCCCAGCCTGTTCTTCACGACTTTGTTTTCTGAACACTCTAGAGGTCTCAGAGTGATAAACCAGGGGTTTTATCTTGAAGTCACCACTTGCACATAGCAATAAGGTTAGTCTAACTTTCCTAGGCTCGTGGCCTGGTGTTTCCTTCTCTTCTTGGGTACTGTGTGTTCTCCTGGGCACTTCTTCCAGGAAAGGCCAGTTTCATCACAGTTGAACATTTGATGACAGCAAAGCCGTTCCTCCATGGCATCACTTTGAAGTGGGGTATGTAATTTTCAGCAGACCTTTTTCAGCACTGGTTCCTTCACTGTGCCTAGTTACACTGTGAACCCCAGTTCTCACCTTAAAACTGTGAGACCACCTTTACTAGCATGAAATGTTTCAGTATTATCACTTGTTAATGGATCATCCTTTATGAGACCTGCATTAAATACCTAGTTTTCCACAAATTATAGGCTCACATGGGCTATAACCTTACATCTGCTTTTGCTTTATCTATACTAGTCCTAGCCCTTCTGGCCCATCTAACAGTGTTGACCGTGACTCACTAATTGGAGTGACATCTTCAGCAATACCAGCTTCCTTATGCAAATATTTTCCTGTGTAAGACTGTCGAAATGATGGATTTCAACATGCTGTGCATATCAGCAAGATTGGTCACATGCCCATCAGTACTCAAAAGGCCAAAATCCAAACTGCAGCCTGAACTTTTCTTCCTCTCTGTTCTTCAACAACTGATGAAACTCAGCAACCACCACTGATACAAATGAAGACGAGATATTTAATGATGGTGGGCTAAAATTCAAGTGGCAAATTTTCATTTCACCTGGGTTTACACAATAATAACCAAAGGCAAGGTAGAAGCAAGTGTATATAGAGATGTGACATAAATCATAGTCAATTTGCCTGGTTCAAATGGCTTAAAAATACAAATTTTTATTGTTGCTACTTGATGAAACTCTCCCTGATCTTAAGCTAGTCACCGGCTTACTCCGCACAGGAAAGCCCCATCCGGTCTCTCTCTGTGCTGGAGCACCTATAGGAAACCCCACCACCACCATTGTGGTGACCACCGTGTGACTGACTCTGCCCAGGCTCCAAGTAATCCTGCCTGGAGTGGGGTGGGGTAAATCAGGAGGCTCAGCTAACTCTGGAAGAGAGATGAACTACTCAAGGTGGGAAGGATTGTCAGAAGTGTTAAGGTAGTAATCTGAAAAGAGATTAGTGTCCTCAAGAGAACATTTTTATAGTTCTATATAACAGAGCTAATGGCCATTGTGGACCATTTTCTTAAAACCCTAAAGGTGGTATGTGCATATTTAGCTGAGAAAGGGCTGCATCTTTCTCTGATGAGGATAGATTTTGGGGTTGGTTAGGGCTATGAATAATGATTCCTCCAGTGACTAGTAAGAAGAGCTGCAGAGATTACTGGAAAGATTTGAGGCTCTTGAATTCAATAGACCAGGTCTATATCCAGATTTTTTTTTTTTTTGTACTGGGGAATTGAACTCAGGACCTTGCACTTGCCAAGCAGGCGTTGTGCCACTGAACTATATCCTCGACCCTTAAAATATTTATGACTTTGGATCCTGACACAAGTTTCTTTTTTCTGTGAGTCTCATTTCCAAAACTCACTTCATGGGGTCCTTTAGAGCATTAAAAATGAAAACATAGGTCAAAAGCCCAGTGATACATGTTTTCCAGGTAAAAAATTTCTTGGTAATGTGCAGCTTTAGTACCTATTGTTGCCATTAAATGGATTTTATACCTGAAGCAGCTTGGGTCATGTGGAAGAAAATAAACAACTAGAAACTGCATGCTGGTGACTGAGACGTGCTCCCTACGGTGGCCTTCTAAGGGACTTCAGTCTATTTTCCATTGATCAAACCTCCCAGTGAAGAAAAGTGGACTCTGCTCAACCTTAATATATTTAATTGATTCCCATAAATAGCTGAGATAAATTTTTTTACATTTATTTAATGGAATGAAATTGTGTATATAAAACTGAAGAATCAGAATGGAGAACAGAACAAGGTACAGGCAAAAGATATGTCCTGAACACGCTGAGAGTGACTCACGGTGCAAAGGGCCAATAGCTTCATGCCTTGCTAAGGAGCCTGCCACTCAAGGTTGAAAAGTTCAGTGCCTATGGACTCAAGTAAAAGGTGGATGAATTTGGGGACCAAAGTTTTTTGTCTAAGTATAACAAAAAGCTATTACTGTTTCCAGTCCTTACAAAGGGAGATTCTTAGCAAAGAGGTAAAATCGCTAGTGAAAGGGATTGATTCTGAGACCAGAACCAATCCCAGGTGAGGAAAGTTACCGGACAGCTTTCAGATGTGCCCTGGATTGATCTGCTTGGATGCCTTTCCACCCACCCGACTAAACCAACCTTCTTCCTGCAAGTCCAACCTTTCCAGCCCCCATTTCAGTAGGAAAGAAAAAAATCCCTCATGTTATTTAATTATACACTAACACTCCTTCTTAATCATATTGCCTTCCATATTCCATGACAGGAGTATCCTGTTTACATTATTTTCCCTTCTGCAATCCACATTTCCTTTGCTACAGCTTACTTTATATTCTACATCATTGCATCTGCAAGTGGAACGCTAATTACACTGCTTTTTCTTTCAAGTGTATAGAATTCATGTTTTCATGTTGTCCAGATAGAGTGCAATACATGCTGAACAGGAACACATGATTGAGAGTCTCTTTTGGACTTTGCTTTTTCTTTTCTTAAAATCTAATTCTCTAGCAGAAAGGAACTGTATTTGTGGATTTCTGTCCACATATTGCAATCATTATACACTGCATTCCATCTTTAGTGACAAGAAGTCCCATAACTCAGACAAATTCAAAAGATATCATCTTGTACACATCTTTAAATTATGTGATGGGTTCATGCAATCATGCATACACTAAAATATGGCTATGGTTATAATACTGTAAAATATGTTTCTCATATAGATCTTTATTTGAAAGATAAATAAATACTGCTGCCATCAAACATATACAGAATGCCTTAATTTTTAATCTGTAACATAATTCCTGAACATCAAAGATAGAAAAATACCAATCTTCAAAGATGTTTCATCTTGTATTATTGAACATTATTGTTGCAAGATTCGAATAATCAATAGAAAGCAAAATGAGCTGAGAAATGTATTAGAAAAAATATACTTCCTCTGTATATTTTAAAAGTTAAGATACAGCATTGTAACAGTGATTTCCCCTAAAAATATTTAAACAGCATCAACATGATTTCTAATTTCTTTTGAGAAGACCTTCGGAGGTAGGTATTTTTCAAATTCCTTTGTCTCTGCGTGAACAAGGGTTGATAGCTTGAGACTGTAATGTATTACTGTGGAAAGCTTTGGTCTGTTACATAAATCATCTTAACACTCAGCAAGAATTGTCCAACAATGCCATTGATGTGCTCAAGCCAATGATCCTGCAAGCAATTTTTTTGTCTTTCCTCACATTTCAGACAACAGCAATAAATCATCTTCATTTAAAAACATACAATGTACTAATTTTTCTAGCAGTAGTTATCAAAATGAAATTTTTGGTAGAAAGCATAACATTTATTTTATCAGTGCTTACGAATTTTTATAGTCTGTGTTATATAAAACACAGTGAGCACCCATTTCCTATGGAAGCATTTGTTGTGTTCCTACTGTGTGTGAACACCCTGCAATGTATGATTTGAGAACTAGAACACACAGCACATATAAAGGAGATAAATAGGAACTGAGGCTCCCCTTAAAAGCAGTATGCTTCAAGTTTCATGCACAATGATCTCAGAATGTAAATGGGGAGAGATTACTTGAGGCTGGCATGATCAAGAGGTGGCTATAAGCAGTTTTCCAGCGATAGCGGAACTGCAGGTGAGGTTCCATTGCTGAGATGTTTTGGGTAACTGGGGAGGCCGATATACACAGATGTGCAGGCAGCAGAGAGATTGACCTGCAAGGTTGCTCCTCAGCCTCTGAGATAACCACAAGGTCATGACTGTCTCACCAGTTAAAACAAACTGCTGGGACCAGGGTGCAAGGCTCAAGCTCATTTATACAAAACTAGAGTGCAAAGCTTGAATGAGACCAGAAAACAGGAATGACCTGAGTCTGCTCCAGAGAACAGCTGATCTCACTTTTCCTGGGAGAGCTTTGAACCCTGAGGTCAGGGGTCACACGTTGGAGCTCTGAAGGTACCGGTGGTACTGAGGCAAGCACTTGACTCAGACTAGTGGGATGGAGCAGGTCAGCTCCATGCTTCTCTATCAGGCTGGTGACAGATTCCCTTCCCCAGGTTTCTAGAAAGGCTCTTAACAGACAGGGGATCCTGCTGCCATAACTCATGAAGAATCCTGGAATGGGGAAGAGATTTGTTTCCCCTGAGTACTGCTTGGTGGTCTACAATAGCTTCTGAAAAACAAAAAAGTACTCCATTCATCGCCCACAACCTAGATGAAAGGAGAGAGCTACTTCTGAAACCATCTGGCACAAGCATAGGTGATTCCATATTCAGCTTTCAAGAGGTCCTATTAAAGGATTTAATTTCATCCTTTAGCACCTAATCTTACACAAAATGTAATCCATGTTTTCTAAAAATTATATATAATTATATTATATTTTAATACATTGAGTTGTTACATACTGAGATCTAGTTTTATACTTTTGCACTGTTTCTTTTGACTTTAAAACTATACATGAATAAAATCACTCTTAATCCAACCACTTAGGAGAAAATAAAACAAAATGTTACTGAAATGTATACCTTTCAAAATGTTTTTCAGTATGTGCTTGCTTATTTTTAGATTTTTTGTTTTTATTAAAAAATAGACCATTGAGGTCCAATTTTTGAGTTTTAAATTCTATTGCAAATCTTAGGTTATTTATTTATTTAATTTTGGTACTGGGGCAGAGTCATGATCTTGTGCTTGCAAGGCAGACGCTTATACCACTGAGCTAAATTCCCAGCCCATTTTAGTTTATTTCTTAGTAAATGTCCTTACTTAATTTCTTTAAGTATCAGTTTCCAAAGCTGTGAAATATAGATGATAATAGTATCAGCTAGTTAAGAGTTTATCAGGATTATATAAGGTAAATGAAATCCTGTCTATGCCATGCATAATACCCTATTTGATAAGAAGTAATCAGTGAATGCTATCTGCATTGTTATTGTTATATTATGTGAGCACCTAAAATGGATCATGAATAATATACTCCAAGTTCATAAATATTATTTGTATTTTTGTATAAATAGCTCTGTATTTTATCCTTTCACTCATGTTTTAGAATTTATTCCATCAGTTTTCTTCTTTGAGTATTTAGACTATTCCTGATATCTGTTAGGGTGCATTGTGATGCATAACTTTTTCCATTTATATCCTTAAAATAACATTCTTTATGTCTATATTGATGCAAAAATAGAATCACAGACTGCTCAAGACGAGATCTGAGAAAATCAACTTAACAGAAATTTTTCTAAAAAAGTGGAAATACATTAGAGCTGAAAGACTGCCTGTGTTTAAAATATGTTAAAACCCAGTGAATTTTATTCCATTATTAAAGTGTTTAAAAACAACTGCAAAGATGCTATGAGTTTTCCCTCTCTTCAATGAATTCCATAAATACAAACAAATCCTCTAAGTACTGGGGGCCTCAGTTTCCTCATCTGCCAAGTATAGGGCATGAAAAGGCCAATAAAGAGACGGAGGGAGGAATCACTGCCCTGAGTGACTGAATCAAGGCAGAGTCAACAAGACCTAAGGAACACAACTCTCACGTATGATCAAGTGCTGATTTTATAGCTTAAACTGTCTCTCAGAATATTCCAACATGGTAACACATGGCAGTTATCTTAATATGAAGAGGAAACGAAGCTCGCATGTCAACATTTCAACCTTAAAAGTTCTAAAATAACACTAACTCTAGCTACGCAAGCCTGATTTGGGCCTTCGACTTTCCAAGGCTAAAATCCTTACTATGAAAATTTACTATCTAGTGTTTCCCAAGTCATTCAATCTATTTCATTTGATGAATTGTAAGAATTAAGTGAATCGTTGCATGAAAAACCTTTGCTTAGTTCATCCCCAGAAATAGGTAGCTCATAACTGACAGCTATCATTATTATTATTATGGCATTGGGCTTAGGGAAGTGCTAATCTAAACTTCCGCCCAAGCAAAAGCTTCCTACTAAAGCTTAGCCATCATTTTTTTTAGATATAAATGTTTTTTTAATTAAAAAAAGCAAAACGTACAAAAGGGTAGAAATGATACAGAATTTTAAAAAAATAGCATTAAGAAATCATCACTAGTTGATATGTCACATACTGTTATCTTAAAAGTAGATGTTCAAGTTACAAAATCAAAGCATAAAAACTGAACAGACAAGGATAGTTTGTGTCAGCTATCATTTTGAACTGCAGTCGAGCACATATTACCAGGGGGTAGAACAAGATGGTGGCTGAGTAGGAAAACCATTTCTCAGCTGACTCCCCAGGACACACTACTCTGAACAGCTATTCACATAAGAAGTTACCCTCACAAGAGACACACAGCCAGGTGAGAGAACACGGTGCTTGGCTTTAGAGACCAGCAGCTCAGTGCCCAGAGTGCAGAAGAGTCCAGGGTTATCTGGGAGCAGCTTTTGGACAGAGCGCTAGGCTGCTCCATCTTGCAATCCTGTTGCCTCGTTCTCCCTGTGCTTCCTCTAAGGCCACTCCACTTCATGACCTCAGCAAACAACTCCCAGAAAGTTTAGCTCTGCTTGCAGAATGGCCTTCTCCTGAAATGCCAGGAAGATGCTGGAAGGTTTTTACTGTTGGTCTTCAAATCATGACCACCAGAGTTCCTATGGGTTTTAAACTGGATTATTCTGTTTGTATAATCCCATGCTGTGTTTCATAAATCACTTGTTTGACTTTGCTAGAACAGGATCAATGACCATAACTAATGAACAGCAAAAAGAGGTGTAGAAAACATTTCTAAGACAGCCACTGCTCAATTTCAAGTCATTAGGGTTACAGTTAAATATTTCCACATCCAAACTCTGAAACAACACAGATAAGAAAGAACACAAAAAGAGAAAAGTTTAAAATATAGTTTAAAAATTAACTTTAAACCCTCTTTTTCAGGGAAGTCTCGCTAGGTCTGCTCCCAAAGTAAGGAACTGAAACTACAGAGAAACAGGACACTTTTAAAAGGAATTTGGTGTGCAGGTGATGCTAGGAAAAAGAAAAAGTTTAAAGGGACAGGAGTAAATGGAAAACCTTAGCTTTGCTGTTCTTATACTCAAAAAATGAGCAAAACCACTCCATTGGGACATACCGACATATTAAAAATGTTAGTGTTTGCTTAAAACAATCTTTAAGTGCCTTGGAAACAGAGTTGGCACACACAGGGACATCATTGAACATATTACGAGTCTTAACTTGAGATATCACAATTATGTTTTGGGTTATTCTTTAGCGACACGTCTATTGTAAGTGCCAGGAAAAAAATATATAGCATGTTGTACTTGCAAATTTTAACCAGAAAAGAATATTTAGTTTTTCACAGTTGTTCACATGCTAAAGAAAAAAAATCCCAAAATATAATTGTGAACAAGCCAGAGAGTTGTTTTCGAAATGTATCAAGAGCCACTGCACAGCCGTGAGGCTGTGTACTAGACCCACAGCCTCTCCCTTTGCCTATCTGTCTTGGCATCTATTGACATTTTTCAGCTGAATCAGCCGTGTTCCAAAGGCAGCCAACATTTCCAGAATTTGCTTTTACCACAAATGCTACTTCATTCAGATCTTTTCATAATTTTATTATTGAAATCCATTCCCTGATGCCTCAAGAAACATACTATTAGATAATTGTAATAAAATTCTCAAGTATAACAGGCAACAAACATTCATCTTACTGATATAAAAATGAGCCTTCTATTCACAAATCCCACAGCTTGGAAATGTATATGATACACAACATTTAACCTGTCAGCAGCCCCATTAGTGTCAGTGCAAAGAAATTGGCATCAGTAGATGAGAGCTGTACATATGTTTATGTTTTAAAATGTTCCCAAAATAGCTCTGATAGTGGGGTGGGCATAAAACATGTCTACAGGACAAATGAATTTCAGTTGAAATTTTATGGTCTATTTACATTTTTTGAGCAATTTATAGCTCTCGTGTAGCTGGTCACTTAATATTAACAGAGTCAATAATGAACTAAACTAATAGTAATAAAAATAAAGCCTGGAAGGGGAAGGAATCAAAGTTCAAACACATCAATATACAGTGATCAAAAAGCTCTGCAGAGGGACTCATGTGAGTTTAATGATCATGAGCCCAAAGATACATTCGTACGGTACCGGTATTCAGTATCCGTACGGCTATTAAGACATTTTTATAAACTGTAAGAAATATGTGAGCTGTTTCAAGACATAATGCTGAGAAACAGACTTCCATGGAAGAAGTCAATTTAGGAAGAAAACAACATAAACAATAATAACTTGTGTGCTCAAGTGAAGCATCTTTTTAATTTTGAGTAATGAAGATGTCAAGCCAAATGCTGGAGTAGTTTAACGTAATTAGGTGGCCTATTTTTCCAGGCATCCTTTCATTTCCCATTGAAAACTCGGCTCGTATGCAAGGCAGCAGGGGCAATTTCATCTGTAATGAATACCTTCGGGACTGCACGGAGTAATCATTTGAATGTTACACTGAAGACTGGTTTGAGTAACTAGTCTGAGCTTGTTAAGACGCCAGACTTTACTGAACTAACCAGATTACTCAAAGCATGGCAGCTTGATCATTTTATTGGGCTAATGGTCAAAAAGTCAAGTTGACTTTACTTCTGAAATTTCCCCAAAAGGAATCAGTCTAAAAGTAATTGGTCTAATTTATATTTCAAATTTATGTCACAATCATGGGAATTTTATGGTCCACAGTAGAGTCTTTTTTCTAAGAATACTCTAAAAATACTACAGTTTCTAGGCTTTTTGTGTCATAACTCATTTACCCAGAGAGACAGACCTGGAGAATTTTCTCATTAGAAAAACATGTAATTACAAAACAGAGAGTTGGTGATGTGTTTGTAAATTTTAAAACAATTTTTCATAGAGTTGAAAGAATACTGTACAAGACAATTTGGAGAGCCCTAGTGGTTCCGCTGCCATTGTATTGCTAATGATAAGCAAAAACATGATATTCTTGCAGCAGTAATTGCTTCTTCTTTTCTAGTTTATTATCACATTAATGTGTCTTGTCCTTGAAACGATTCTTTCAGGAGGGGCAGGACTGGGGCCGTACGCTAATGTGTCCACAGGCACTGACACCCAGACAAGAGGTGCTCCTGCAATCAACCCGAAGGTGCTCTGTTTGCCAAATGACTGGGATGCAAGGCCAAGCATCCCTGCAATTAGAAGACTCAGAGAATTAATGCAATAAAAAAGAAAGCAAAATAGTTTAATTCACTGACTTATCTTTCAACAAATACAGCTGTATAACTCTGATATGTCCCATACTATTCCAGGCCTAGGAGATCCAGAGAGAAACAACCAGAGGTCCACCTTCATGAATTCACGATCAGATGGGCAAGGACATCTTTGAGGACTCTAGTGGACGCCTGCTCCAGAGGGCCCATGGGCACCTTCACACTCAGATCCACAGATACAGGCAAGGCCCTGAGGTGTGTACCATTCAGCAACAGTAAGCAGAGGAAGCGTGGAAAGGAGCAGATGAAATGGTGCATGGGAAACCACGAAGCCCAGAACTAAGGCAGTAATTGTTCAGATGGGGAAGGGGACAAATTAAAAGCTTTGTGAAAACGGAGAATCAAAGCCATCTTAGATTAGCTAACATTTGAGTGAGAAGGGAGAATCCGTGTCTCCAGCTTGGGTGACTGGGTAGGCAGTGCTGACACTTACCACTGACCGAGGCAGTATACTCAGAATAAATTTGGGGTGTGATGTAGGCTGGTAGGTGATGAGCCGCAGTTTAATGAACTGAGGGGTTGGATCTGAGCTGCTGTCAGGGAAAGGAGCTTAGTGGAATTGGAAATCAAACCTGAAACTCATTTGAGAGAGCTGCCCCGGACAGATGACACAGATATAGATACAGATCTGAGTACATGTGTATTTCAACTTGATGATCAAAATGTCCTGTACAAAAACATAAACCTTACCGTATTTTATTATGTTAGCTACCTATTACTATGACAAAATGCCTAAGATTACTAATTTAGAAAAGAAGTTTATTTTGGTTCATGGTTTTAGAGGTTCTCAATCCTGTACTGCTTTTCTGCTCTCGTAGGTCTGGCCAAAGGCACAAGTGGGGAGCATATGGCAGAGCAAACTGCTCACCTCACAGGCAAGAATCCAGTGAGGAAGCGGGCAGGGTCCCTCAGCCCCTTGAGGGCACATGCCCTGTGACATAAGGACCTGCCTGGAGCAGGTCTCACTTTGGTCCATGCTTCAAAGCAGCGCCATCCTGTGCATCAAGCCATTGACACACGGATCTTTGTGGGGTGCATCCATCCAAACCATTGATAGTATTTATCGATGTTATTTTTAATCTTGAGATTTTAAAAACTGGGTAAAAGTCAAAATTTCCGTGGAGATTTGAAGGAAAAGAGATTTGAAGGAAGGAGATTTGGGGAAAAGCAGAAAGAAAATTGATCACCAGCTGAGAGTAACTTAAAATATGACCTCAGGTCAGAAATTTGAGTAGCAATTACTGTGGTGCTCAGAATTAACAAGAAAAACCCTTGAACTTAAAGGATAAACACAGAGAAAAAAAGAGGAAGGAAGGAAAGAAAGTATGAAGTTAAGAGAGGATTCAGTAAGCGAGCAGGGGAAGGGCTAGAGAAAGAACACAACAGAAGGAAATGGTTTAGGACAGCGAAGCCACGTTCAGGGGGAAATGATTTATCGAAAAACCTGGTTCAATCACGTAACCTAAGCTTTTCCAGTATCTGACCCCAGAAATCTCTTCTCTTTCCCCCATCAAATGATTATTTCTTGTCTATAAAAGAGCAGTCCTTCCCTGCTCTCTTAGGCAGGGCTGTCCCTGAAGCAGGCAGATGAGAGCAGAATTGCTTGTCTAGAAACTTTTGCAAAAAAAAAAAAAAAAAAAAAAAAGAAAAAGAAAGAAAGAAAAGAGAAAGTTGTGCAAAACAATGCACATATGAGTGAACTATTTCTTACTTTTTTTTACAATGTACAGACAAGGAAGAAGGCATATTCTGGAAACTGTCTTAGAAAAAAGTGAGGGAAAGGAATGGGATACACACAAGTAAAAATCAAATAATCTTGATGCCACAGAAAGTTCCATTGAAGAGAACCAAACTCCTGGTTCCTTTGCATTTAGTGTAGACAGGCATGGATAACCCCGGGTGGCATCACACATGCAGAATTATAGAAAGTCCTTAATGATTCCAGGGGTCAGAGGAAAGCGATTCGATTGTTTAGAGAGAAGGGCACCCCGAGCGTGTGTATCTTCGTGGACTGCGAAGCTTTTGGTGGAAATCAAACTCAGGTGGGAAACTCAGTTCCCTTCAGTCTCATGTCTCTGGCACAGTAGTGAATATATTTTAAAAAATACATTCTGCTGTATACAGTTAAGACATAAAACCAGAGGCTATGAAATAATACAGACAGTAAATGGATTACTTCACGCAGCAAAGCAACACGCCCATCACCTCACAGAGGTACCATTTTGGGGGTGTATGTATCGCTACCCACTTAGCAAATACGTCAGTAACATTGGTCTTCTGTTGTTCATTTACTCTCAAGTCCGTTCATTTCGTGGGTTTGGTTTTTGTACATTTTTTTAGTCTCCATGTTGTCATCTTAAGCATGATCAACTCAAATGGAATAAGGAGGAGTCTTGGGGTGTGGCTGGACCATGGCTTTTCTTCCTGGCTCTTTTGTCCTTAGCTACTCTCAGTGTCCCCATAAATGACACAGGAAAGATCCTACAGGTTCATAAAATATAACGCAACATGTACTCTTTAATCAGCGTTGGGAAATGCACAAGAAATCCTGCATTAAATGGTTCAACCACTATCCAGAGGCAGAGAAAAGTTAAATGGTGTTTAATTTATAGTACTGAGTGATCAGCACGGTTATAGCTAACAGGAGAAAATAGTCTATATTCCAAGAAGGGCGCTACAGTGCAGTAGAAATGTTGTGGGTTTCATTACATACTTGTCAGTCATATTGCAGGACGATATATTCCATTTTAAAGCTGCCTATCAATTACAAAGCTATATGCAAAAAAAAACTTAAGGGTTTGTGTACTGTAGCTTAAAAGGCATAGAATGTATTCAGTAAATAGGGCCAAAAAGCCCTCTGGGACTGTCTAAAAGAATATCATTAATTTTTACAGTGTATTTTCATTTCTGGAGTAGTTCCAGCATTGGCTTTCTATAAAAATCATTTCAAGTTTGGAATTATGCTATGTGCTTGCAGGAACATCACAGGAACAGTAGTGCACCATATGTTGCTACTTAGCAACTCGGTCTGTAAGTCCCAAAGCATGTACTGATTTGAAAATTGAACAGGAATTATAATTGTTGAGTGATGCTATGAAGCAAGTTATCTTGGATTACTAAACTATACAGATGTTTGATGCTATATAGGAAAAGGGAACAAAAGTGCTTTTCCCCCCATGGTATGACTGAAATCTTATTTATGGCCGCCTAAAGGAATAAATTGATTAAAATTCTCCAAAAGAATACCAGGTAATGAATTTTTGAGCACCCAAATTACAGTAAACAAAAGAATGTTAAGTGTAAAATTTAGCAAGGGCCATTCAACTTTCCTAATTTGTGAAGCTCATTCTCCTCCAGGGTATGTATCCTCATATATTATGCTAATTTTTAAAGCAGTTCATTCTAAAAAACTTTTCAAATACATATGCTGCATTATTTAAAAAAAACAGTTTGCTTTTGGCTCACAAACCTGCAATATCTTTAAAGAGCACTAAAGTATTTGAAGCTCTTTATTCCTTCTACATAAATTATCATTGGTATTTGCAACATGCTTAGTAACTCCTGATCAAAATACTGAGAAAAATAATGTTCATTATTTGATTTCGGTAAGGGATCAACATCATCCATTGCACTTGAATTTGGAAATCTAGGAGCCGTCTTGTGGTGCTGCACATATTCTGAATTTCCAGTCCTTTATCCAAAACTCTTAAAGAAGGACATAATGATTCTCGGAGAGGGAGCAGCTGCTTTATAACGATAATCATTTATTGAGTTTGTGTTTCTACTGTTTCAAACAAATTCAATTAGCCCTTACACTTCTAAACCCTAAAGGCACCTAAGAGATGGCACAGGGTGGCTTTAATCTAATAGTAATACTAAACTTGTCAGTACAGTTTTGGGATTGATGCTTAGAATAGAATTAATAGTAACATTTTTCATTTTTTAATCAAACAGTTCTATTCAAACCCACCTATGGATCTCGGAGGCTACTTAGCTGAGTTCAGCTAAGTATGAATTTCAAATGCAAAGTGTGGCCTTCCAAAGGTATTCTTAGGCTGATCAACTCAATTGAATGGAAAGAAATGTAGGCAAGGTCTCTGAACTTCGGGACGACCTTTTCCGTGGAATAATGTCATGTAGTGTCCAGGATGCCTGCCAGGGAAGGCTGCACTCATCATGACTTCTAACAAATGCCAAGTTGGTGGGGATGCAGCTGCCTGTTTTGAGTTAAGCACCAGACATTTTGTTCTTGGAGCGCACCCTAACATATACATTATATTTAATTCCTTGACAGCCACAATTAAGAAAAATAGTTTACTGCTCTGCTTTTTGCCCCTTCTGTTTCAGCTATCAAATCTATCTGGACAAATCAAATAGACATTGAAAACTGTGACGTTAGAGTTCATACTACAGCGACCCAAAAGTGATGTTCCAAGGTACTGTGGTTTTAGTGTTTTAGAAAAAATTGCTTCGTGCCCACAAAGCGGTCCCATGATCTCCCTCACTCTCATTTATCTGCTTATTTCTCTTTGCTTACAATGTTCTTATATTTTCTGTTTTACTGGAACCCTAGGGCAGTTCATAATTTTGCTTTAAATGCCTTCTCTGGATTAAAGGATCTGGTCTTAAGTATCTAAAAATAGCTGGGCAAGCATTTGCTTTTATAAATGTAACCATTTACATTCTCCCTGCACTTTTGTTGTCACTTCTCATGATTAAATACCTTGTCAAACATTTCCAGGGAAATGGATACAAAGGTGCCCTTGAAAGGTTTTAATCATATCTGCTTTGGGGCCTGAAAACTACTCCCCACCCACAGCCTCCCCCAAGAAGATCCTAAAAGCAGCCTTCCAGGGCCCGCAGTCCATCGATAGTGGTGATGAACTGAACCTCTTGCAGAAAAGGCCCTAACAGTTGATAATTAAAGCTATTTGTGATGTGTGTAGCTTACAATGATTAACTCGTCTACAGTCGGAAGCACAAATAACCTGCACCTGTAAAGACTTTATTTCCTAAAGGTAAAACAACTGTTTAGGAAGGATCATGCTGGCAAAACAGCTGCTTGCCGTTCTGGAGAGGAAACAAGGTGGAAGCTTTCAACAAACGCCAACTCCGGTATTTTATCAGCTCCATCTCATTAACTGGAAACAAGGCTTAAATGCTTTGTTTATAAATTATGATTATTCCTGATTGCGGCAGTTACTGATAGTGCTACTCATTTGCAATGCAACTCTTTGAATTTGTTTAATTACAATTTGAAACAAGGCAGAGAAGATTAATTAACCCACCTGGCTGGCTGGCACGTAGTCCTGGCTCGGCTCTGTGAGGCTCATGTACATGTTCTCACCGTCAAACTGTGAATGAAACAACAGTAAACATTCAGCAATCTTGACTGTGTGTGTTTGTTTCTTTCTTTCTTTTCACCAGCAAACTGGAAAACAGTAGCCATAAAATACACGGTGGCTGAGAAGATGAAAAATCTGTCACAGCAGGCGAGCCCCATCTTTCCTTTGATGTTTCTGTTGTCATTCTTCCTGACCCGGGATGTCAGTGATTTGGAGTAATTAGTGTTCTAGTAATTACAGCAAGCAAGCAAGAAATGAATGGTTTCCTTTCATCTGCAATCTGTTTTAAAACAAAATGGCTCGTTTTGCACGCCATGTATACATATTGCAGTTCAGTTGTAATGAAGTATCAAATGCATGCCCTGTTTCTGAAAGGAAAGAAAAATGGACAATACAAAGAGGCACAGCTCAGTGCATTCCGAGTTTAGCTCTCAGAAAAGAAACTCAGAGGTTTCATAATAGACTGAGATTCGCTTCACTGTAATAGTCTTTGGATTTAAAAATTAACTTTATAGTAATATTTGAAAAGAGCATGTGCCACTGTAGACCTGGCTAAGCGCGTCCCAGAGTAACAATGCAAACAATAACAAACACACAGGCGCAATGATTGAGTTTTCCTTTTTGAAAATTTTCAAAGACAGTGAATTAATGGAAGTACTACAAATGCATAGAAATTCACCTGCAAATTTGCAAGTTTGGAACAAGAGTGAAGGAGGAAATTCACACAGGCAGCCCAACGAAAGAGCACCATCAAATTGTCCAAGCCACAACAATCACAACAAAATACTTTTCACAATTTCAGTTTTTGAAGGCAGTAATCACTCCATTCAGAGTTAATCCTCCCCTCTCTTTAGTCACATGATAAATGGGCAAAGCATTCCTCTGCAGTTATGGGGAGCATTTTTCCAATGTAATACACAAATGGATAAAGAGCTGGGTCTGAACATATGTTCAATGACTTTCCAAACACGGGGACCTGAAAATGTAAAAATTAGGGTTTTTTTCTGAGACTGAGGACTGAATGTAGAGTCTCCATACTAGGTTACATCCTCAGAAATTTTTATTTTTTATTTTGAGCTAGCTTTTCCCTAACTTGCTCAGGCAGGACTCAAATTTGAGAGTCTCTTGCCTCATCCTCCCAAAGCACCGGGATTACAGATAGGTGCCAGAGCACCTGACTGAAAAGCAGTTTCCAAAACAGAGCAGTTACCCACAGAGGCACAAATGCACAGTAATAGGGATGTATTTTATATATCGCCAAACAACAACATAAAAATGATTTTAGATCAAAGCCAACAACAACAACAAATATGTCATAGACATCACATCCATTGCCTGTGAGCTGCCTGCATTAAAAGTAAAAGACATTCAAGATGTACGAAGACCTCTGAACTGTGGTCAGCAGCAGAGCTTCCCTTGAATACACACAGCACGAAAATTAATGACTGAGGCCCTCTTTAGAGTAAACTGAAACAGCAAAATATTTCCTCCTATGTCACCCCGTAAATGTGCAAACAAGCTGTCCTACAAAAGGAGAAACTCACCTATGAATGATGTGATTGTCAGTGCAAATCAGTAAAACCATAACTAGAAATGAAGAGCTGGGTATTTGGCTGCCTTGCAGATGGGCTCAGGAGTCTTGAGACCCAGTGACTGAACCCGGGGTACTAGCTAATTGTTCAGTGTGCTTCCACCTGAAGACAGTGTGGCCCAATCTCTCTATCTGAGTGTTCCTCCTGACAACTCCCGACCTGACAACGAGCATCACCACGCATTTCTCCATCCCCACTCACTGTTGGAGTACACTAGTTTGTTTGCAAATGTTTTTAATGTGAAGATGCCAAAGAACCATTTAAAATATGGGCAAATTCTCTAACTATAACAAGCTAAACTGAACAGAAGTAGAGAAGTGAATCAACTGCTCCCCTTCCTGTGCGTATTCTATAAATGTGTTACTTTCGGTTTCATCTTCTCTAACTCATTTTCTAAATCTGGTGTCTTTCTCAAGCCAACTAAGGCTTTGAAGTTTTGGTTTTAGTCTATCCAAAGTGTAAGCTAATTGAGTACACTCATGTTCCTGCTTTGGCTAAAGGCTTTTTCCTAGTACCAATACTTGAGAGACATACTGAGCTGAGGCTAAAATTTTACAATAAAAAGTACATGGTTGTAAACCTTGTATTTTTTATTATAATGCTACTTGTTTCTTCTGTCTTTGCATGCATTACCTGATAGGTAGTAACTGATTTTATCTTTACAGCAAACAGAAGCTTGGAATTATTACTACCTGCATTTTACAAACGAAGATAAAAAGGCACAAGAGATGGTAAGCCAGATGCTCAAAGCTACACAGCTTGTGAGCATGGCTTGGTTTCAAAGCCAGGCAGAGTAACTTTGGGGACATACGCTTAGCCACCAGAGTGTATCAATATACTTCATGTCTTAATGATGAGTTGGTTATCGATACTGAAAATACTGCTAATGAACTGTCACAGGAAAGTGATGAGAGTGTATGCTGGACATTGCTAATCTTAATATTCAAAATCTAAAATGCTCCAAAGTCCAAATCTTTCTTAGCACCACCATGACTTCATGTGACGAGTTGCAGTCATTACCCAGGCACACACAAAGCACAGTACAATTATCAAGATAGATGTAGATGGTAAACACATAAACATGCATGAATTCCTTGTGTAAACTTGGATCCCAAACCCAAGATATCTCATTCTATACACAAAATATTCCAAATCTGAAAAAATACAAAATCCAGAACACTTCTGATTCTGAACATTTCAGATAAGGGTTACTTAACCTTGCTTGGAAGTTTTCTGATATTGTGAGACTTTCAAAAACAGAAAAACATACAAACAAGAGTCAAAGAGAGTTGACAGCTTAGTAATTAGCCTGGTGAAATGTCACAGATGCTTAAAAGACTAAAGCAGCTATGATCCTTAATTTTAGGTACCAAATTTCTTGGGCCATGATTGCCCAGGCAGTTGGTTAAATGTCATTCTCAGTGACACCAGGGCAGTGTCAGAGCAACATTTAAATTTGTAGACTGAGCAAAGCAGATGTCCCTTCTGAAGTCAGAGAGGCGTGTCTGAGGACCTGGATTCCTCCTGCCTGACTGCTGAGCTGGGACTTCAGTGTTTTCCTGACTCTGGACTCAGCTGAATCACTGGCACTTCTCGAGGCTTGGGCCTGCCAACTCTCAGCCTGGAACAACACCATCCGTGCTCCCAAGTGCCCAGCTTGCCAACTGCAGAGCTTGGGACTTTTCAGCTCCACAGGCATGGGAGCCAATTCCTCAGAAGAAACCTGTTGTGTCTCTATGACTTTTTCCCTAAACACACATATGCATACACCCTCATCTTGATTTTGTTCTTCTAGTTGATGCTAATGCAGTTGACTTATTACTATCAGGACATTCCGAACTTCTTCAAAAGCGCACGTCTAGAGGGCTTACCACGTGGAAACATATTCATTTCTTGCTATAACTGGCTTCCTAGAGAGGCACGCTGATTTGGCTGAGTCTTGTTTCCCACTCTCAGTGTTTCTGTACTTCACACGGGATCCTTGTTGCCCATGATGGCTTGTGTTTCTTAGACTCAGTGAGGGCTGGGCCGTCTTATACCCTTGGCACCTCCCCAGGCTGCCCTCTGTTACCAGGCAGCTTTTGTGGTTAGGGGGTTAACTACACAGTTCTATAGGCCACCAGAGGACACAGTGTACATCATAGTTACCCTTACTACCTCTAGAGCTTAGGGTCAGCACATGATAAGTCCTCAGACAACACTGCCTAATTAGCAAAAATGAATCACACTTGGCTGATTAAACAAATCACCTTCCTGGAGAGAGGGGCACCAGTGACGCTGCAAGAGAAAGACTCAGCTTTCAGGATTGTTTGATAGGGTTTCCTTTGTTTTGCTCATTCTTTTCCATTTTGTTTTCACTGATGCTTTAGGTGCAGGCTACAGTGCAGGCCAGGCAGATGCTCTACTACGGAGCTATGCCGCAGCCCTCGCTGCTTTTTAAGGGGACTGACTCAGTCTTACAGTGGATTAAAGGCTTAAAGAGAAAAAGGAAGGTACAGAAAGGGCCGTGGAACCATTACACAGGTGCTGTTTCCAATCTTGTGATTTTTTTATAAGACCTTAATGTAAAATACACAGAGCAGTCAAGAATCATGAAGTTTGACTCTGCATAAGTATATGTTCTCCAGAATCATGAGTTATCAGACAAGAACATGTGTCAGAATTAACCTCCTCGCTCCTTTTGTGGGTGAAGACCACCACTGGATAAATGTCTGGCCCGGGATCTGCAGACTCCTCCTTGTGAGGCTGTACATGTCATCTGTGACTTTTATAACTCATCCACCTCACCTTGTGTAAGAGCAGCTGCCAGGGAGTTCAACAGGGTTCTTGTGGACCCACCGAAGGTAGAAGGTATCCCATGTGGTAATCCCTTGTGGTTACTTGTCACTTGTCACTGGAAGTATAATTATAGCTCACAGAGTCTTAGAATTTTGGTTGTGGAAAGATCTCAGAAGACATATCTGAATCCTTCAGGTCATGATGGAAGAAATGACTTTGTGGCACTGTCCATTGGGGACAGAACTAAGTCTGGATTCTTGATAGAAAAGGTTTCCTGGATAAGATACTATTGTACACTCACACATAAAATGTAAGGATCAGCTGCTCCTCAATGTACAGCAAGGTTATACCCCAATAAAGTCATCTTCAACTGAAACACTGAGTAGGCAGAGCTACTAAGCACTGCTGCCCAGCAACACCGAGCCCGGTGAAGTGTGCACTGCTTCCCTCCTGAGCGCACAGCTGCCTGGGACCTGCCAGGCACAGGATCCTGAGAGAGATCAGACTTCCTGTGGCCAGACCAGGAAGATTCAGAATTCAAAAGATTACACCTAAGGCTTCTACTGGGTGTTCATCACTTTTACCACTGTAAGATAAAAAAAAAAAAAACAACTCAGTGGAGCCATCATCAGCCAGAGACGTGTGTGTGTGTGTGTGTGTGTGTGTGTGTGTGTGTGTGGCATTGGCCATTCCCTAATGTCCGGGTCCCACTCTGTGGTTTACATTCTACACAATTATTAGTAATAATTATTGCAATAAAATTGTTTTACTGAATATAAGAAACTGCATATCGTTACTTTTTTTGTTCATCACAGGCATTATAACTTTTAAGCTATATCTAAGCATACTATGGCTTTTACTTTCTATGTATTCACAACTCAAAATCTAAGGCAAAATTTGAAAGAACAAATAAACCAACTTATTTAAAACTAAAAGTAAATAGCATCCGCCAGGATTAGCCTTTCTGACCAAGTGGTTTTCTACTCTCTATTGTATTTTTATTTCAAAGCACCGGGGGATGTAAGCACACAAAAAGTCATTTATAATCTTCTACTTGAGTTTTTGAAATTGTTTTTAGAGGATATTAACCAAACCCATAATCCCAATGAGCTGTTCAGAATAGGTGGTTATTATTCCTTCTATTCAAAAACGGAAAATGGACAGACAGGACCACTTGAACTCAATAAATGATGAGCAAAACTCGGTAGTATTAAGCCATCGTAACCACTAAAACAAGAGAAATCAAAGAATAGAAAGTGAAACATAAATCAAACATTGGTTCTGGTACCAAAAATGGGATCTTTTTAAGGAAACCATTAGGAAAAAAAAACACAGAAAAGTGGTGCTGAGGGAAAAACAAAAACCTCATGAAACAGTACCACATTGTATTACTGCACGTCAAGGGAAAAACTGTATATTTTTTCAGGTATTTTTTGAAGGAACATTTGGTACTTGGATTTTTAAAAAGGCTAAAAATGGAAATGTTTACAACAGGGGTTGATTTGAGATTTCTTAAGGAAGAAGTTACAATCAGAAAAAGTAATGTCCTCAAAATAAAATTTCTATTTTGTATGACTTGACCCAATATAAGATTACAGTTTCCTATGTTTTGTAGTGAAAGAAATAGCTTCAAATGGGGCAGCAAAGGCAAGGATTTCTGCTGTTTCATTTAAAGCAAAAGCATTTGACAGCTAGGCATTAAATGACGGGCATAACGTGCACAGAGTCGTGGTTCCATGCTGTTTACATGGAAAGTAATGTGAATCTAATAAAAGAAGAAAATGGAAGAAGGCTGATTTTTACTTCCCACATGTCTCCCCCATCTTCTTTTGTTCAGGGGCACAAGAGAAGGACCTGTCCATCTAACCTCCCACTTTTAAGGCCAAAGGTGTTGACACAGCTAGTTTTACGACAGTCTGCCTCCATGCAGGACCAGGCTGAATGAAACATCCTGGCCACAGTGGGCATGGAAGAGAAAAAGAGAGCCAACAGGGAGCCTGCACTGTCAGCATCCAAAGAGAGGAAGGCGTGGTTACCCTGCTGGTGCTGTGTGGATGTGTGCTCTACCTGGAAGCTCGAGGAGCTGAACTAGGAAAGATGAAGTCTTTGGGTAGAGCACTTATCTCTCGAAGTGGACTGGGAAACACTTCACTCAGGCGGCCTGAGCACATTGTGCCTGCTTTGAAGACTGGGCCACGGGAAATGGAGAGAGAATATTAGACCTACACTGTAAAATGTCAGTCCCGCTTCTGACAAGTTTAGATTTTCATTTTTGTCCTAGTCATACATTGCTTTAGAGAAGGATTGCATATCACAGTCTTTCTGTCAACTTTGAAGACTAAAATTTTCAATAATACTGCTGTGCCTTTGTCCTAAACCTTCTTGAGGAAATACTGTCTTGCAATATGGATCAATAGTATGATTCTAAAGAGAAAAACAACCATTTCCCTCTACTGTTACAGACATGGCTAAAATGCAGTGTTTTGTTGCAATTGTTATCATGCTGCTTTTGTTGGTCAACAAATATACTAAATTTATTAATTAGAGTGGACATTGTATTCTCTTAATTAGTCACTGATAGATTCCACAAGTAAGAAAATGTCATAATGGTTCAAACTTGTTTTAATACATTCATTTATAGGCCCTTCAGAATTCTTTTAATTCACTCAATTTTTTCATAGTGCTAGAATACTATTACTGTTATAAACGCCATTTTTACAGATGATGAAATTAAGATTCAAAAGAGGAAATATAGAAGAGATCCTGTCTGAGACTTGAAATCAAGATACTTGGGAAAACAATTTAGTGAAGAGAAAGATAGATCTCCACATACCAGAGGAGAGCTGATGCTAGAGCCATATAATCAGTGTTACTCGAAAAACAACAGAACACAGAAAAATAGAAATAACACCTGCTTTAAAAGCAAGGAGAGCACAGGGACACGGAATGTTTCATGTGCTAAAAGAAAACAACTCCCAAACTAGAATGACATATCTTGAAAAATTATCTTCCAAAACTTAGGAAGAATTAAGGTCTTTCCAGAAGAAACAGCATCTTCAGAAAGGCATGACTACAAAAATCAGTGCTCCAAAATCTTCTCAAGGATTGTAGAAAGAGATCATGTGGCCTGTAAGTCAAATAGAATGATTACACCTGGCAGGGTAAGAAGTTAAGCTAAAAAACAGGAAATAGACAACAGGAAAATAATATAAAAACAGGGAAAAGTCAGTATCTTTCAGTAATAACCTTTTAATGTGCAAGTTCTCAATTCCCCATCAAAAGACACGGACCACATAGTAGCCAGTAAAGCACACCTTAATAACCACAGAAGAAATGAAATTATCTCATGCATCCTACCACATCATAGTGCAACAAAGCCAGAAATCAATGGCAAAAGAATCCACAGAAATTATGCAAACACACTCAAATTAAACAATACAGTCCTGAGTAACCAATGGGACATAGAAGAAATCAAGGGAGAAATTAGATAGTTCCCAGAATCAAACAAAACCAGTACAACATATTAGCACCTATATGACACAATGAAAGAAGTCCTAAGAGAGAAGTTTATAGTTTTGTAAGCCCACCTCAGAAAAACAGAGTAAGCCTTAATAAATAACCTAATGCCTAAAGGTCCTAAAAAACAAGACCAATCCACATCCAAAGCTGCTACAAGAAAGCAAATCATAAAGATCAACAGAAACTAATAAAAATGAAATTCAAAGACAATATAAAGAATTAAAGGGCTGGTTCTATGAAAGAATAAACAAAATAGACAAACTCTTAGTCTTACTAAAAAGGGAAAGAAGAGACCCATATAAATGAGATTAGAAATAAAAAATAAAACATAAACTTACAATGGGCTCCACTGAAATCTAGAAGGTTTTTAGTAACTACTTTCAAAATATGTACTCTAATAAATTGGAGAATCCTGAAGAAATGGATAGATTCCTAGATACATATGAATCAATAAAATTGAGTAATTCAATATCAGGCAATGAAATAAAAGCAGCAATAGAAAAATCACCAACTAAATAAAGCTCAGGGCTCCATGGATTCAACAATGAATTCTAGAGTAATTCTGGGAAGATCTAATGCCAATACTCCTCAAAAACTCTTCAGTGAAATAAAGGAAATGAGTACTGACAAACTCATTCCTGGAAGCGAGCACTGCCTTGGTTTCAAACCATGTAGAGATTCAACTAAAAATGAAAATTACAGGTTAACCTCTTAAAAACTTAGATGAAAAGATCCTCAGCAAGATATTAGCAAACAGAATGTAGTAAATTATTTTAAAATATCATATTTCGTGACCAAGTTGTCTTCATTTCAAGGATGCAAGAATGATTCAACAAAATCAATAAATGTAATACATTATAGAAACAGAAGCAAATACAAAAATCACTTAGTCTCAATATATGCAGAAAAAGCCTTCCAGAAAAATCTAATATCTGTTGAGAAGAAAAACCTCAAGGAAAGGAGGGGGACCTTGTTTCAGTGAGATAAAAGCCATTTATGACAAATTATTGTAGGATCATACTAAATAGAAGAAAACCCTAAAAGTTTTCCCTCTAAAATCAGAAACAAGACAAGGAATTACACTGTTACCACTTTGTTCAATACAAGAACTGACATATTAGCGAGAGCAATCGGGCAAGGAAAGAAACAAAAGAGATACTTACAGGAAAGGAAGAGGTCAAACTATTTTCATTCACAGACAATATGATCTTTTACATCATGAATCCAAAAACATCACCAAAAGACCCTTAGAACGAATGAACAAATTGAGCAAGGTACCAGGATACAAAATCAACACACAAAAATAAATAGTACTCTTGTACACCAGATAATAAACACACAGAGACAGAAAACATTACAATTCAAAACAGTTTCACAAATAATTAGACCCTTACGAATTAATCTAACAAAGGAAGTGAAAGCCCTTTATAATGAAAACTATACTAAAAAAGGAGATCAAACAGGACATCAGAAAACAAAGGACATGCCCTGTACTTGGATAGGTAGAACAAATATCGTCAGAATGATCATACTTCTACAGCTGATATGCAGTTTTCATACAGTCCCAACCAAAATACCAACAGCATTCCTCACACAATGAGAGAAAACAATCCAGACTTCAATGGGAACCAGAAGAGACCAGCATAGCAATCTTGGGCAACCATAGCAAAGCAGAGGGCATCAGGATCTGGGGTTTGAGGTCATATCACAAAGTCACAGTGATAAAGGCGGCAGGATATCAGCACCAAGACAGACACAGGGCGCGTGCAGAAACCACCTCAGATGCATTCAACCATCTTATTTCTGACAAATGGACCAAAAGTGTCCACTTGAGGAATGACAGCCTCTTTGCAAACGGACCTGAGAAGACCAGCTACCCACATGTAGAAGGCTGAATCCAGACCCATCTCTCTTGCCCAGTACAGAATTACAATCAAAATGATTCACAGATCAAAATATTAAAACCTGAGAACTTAGTCTGCTGGAAGATAAAACAGGTAACACTCTTGAAGACATAGGAACAGGCAAGAACTTTCTGAACAGAACCCCAATTTCACAAGAAATAACAACCAAAATTTAAAAATGGGATCATACTGACTTCAAAGGCTTCTGCATAGCAAAAAGAGCAGTGAACAGAGTAAAGACATGACTTACAGAATGGGAAAATAAAGTTTATTGCCTATTCCTCCAGTAAAGGACTAATATCTAGAATAAATGAAAAACTCAAAAAACTAGATCCTCAAAATAAAAATCCCAGTCAGAAAACAGGAAAGTGAAATGAAGAGACACTTCTCAGAAGACAAAAGGTCAATAAAAACATGAAAAAAGGTTCAACATCACTACTAGAGAAATACAGAATTAAAACAACATTGAAATTCTATCCTACTCCAAAACAAAACTAGCAATAATCAAGACATCGAATAAAGCCAGGCATGGTCACATATTCCTGTAAACCCAGCACTCTGAAGGCTGAGGCAGGAGGATCTCGGCAAGCTTGAGACCAGCATGGGCTACAAAGTGAGCCTAAGTTCAGCCAGAACTGCACAGCGAGATCCTGTTTCAAAAAAAAAGGTGTGTGTGTGTGTGTGTGTGTGTGTGTGTGTGTGTGTGTATGGGGAATCAAATAACAACAAATACTGGATAGGCTGAGGGGGAAAAGGAACCAGTCTACACTGCTGGTGAGAACGTAAGCTGGTACAACTATTATGGAAATCAGTACAGAAGTTCCTCAAAACCCTAACAACAGAAGTTCCGTGTGACTCAGAAACCCCCTTCGAAGCATCTTCTCCAAATTAAATACATGACATTGCAATGATATACACACACCCTTGTATACAGAAGCACAACTCCTAGAGTAGTTACACCTGGGAAGTGGCCTGTACATCCATCAATAGGTGAAACATGAAGAACACGTGGTATTTACACACAGTGGGCTACATTTCTGCTGTAAAGGATCAACCCCAGGCATCTGTAGGAAAAATGGGTGCACCTTGAAACCATAATGCTGACTGACATAAATCATGCAAGCTTACACACTGTGTGTTTTCTCTTATACGAGAAACCAAGCAGCAAAATTAAAGCAAAATAAAAGATGGGTAATAGGAAACAGATATATATCCTTCACACATGGAAAGGGGACCACGAGATGGAGTGACCAGGGAGTTGGGAGAGGAAGGGATGTGGAAAGAACGGAGATGTGTGTTTGCACGCATCAACTCTCCATGGTGACGGTAGCCGTAACGTACTACAAAGATTGCACTGAACATAATCTTTAAAACAGTTTAGTAGCTGTTTACAAATGGAGAGGACTGACCAGGTCACCGCCTCTGTTCTATCTGGAGATGTCCCTCTTAGGCCACTTTTGTTCTGCTTTAATTATGTTGCTTTTTACAAATCAGTTCTATTTTAAAGTTCTATGGAAGACTGAAACAAACTTCTGAAATCACAATGTGCAGAGTAAACAAGATCTAACAAGATAGTCCTATCTCTTGAAAACTTTACTCCACTTGAAAGAAAATACTTCATGTTCCTAAAAACTTCATCAATTCTAAATTTCCCACAATAAGCAATCTATTTTCATTTTGTGTTGTTTAAGACAGAAAAAAATACGTGGATGATATTTTTACTACAAAATCATTCTGTAACTTCAATGAAAATCATATTAGCTGAATCAAAATATTCATAATATACTCATTATTTTTTAACTAAAAGACATTCCAGAAATCTCTGATAGCAGAAAATCAAGAGCAAAGATTTCTGACTCCATGTAAGGCTGGTTGTTTTTGAAATGAATTCCCAAGTAATTTCTGAAGTTCTTAAAGGTTAAAGATGTAAAACTAGAGAGTCCTTTAAACTGAGCACAGTTCCAAATGTTTGACTCAGAACATTCCTGACTTGCCCTCGTCTTAGACAAATTTTTCAAAATCCACCTATGAAAGGAACAATTTGAGAAGCACATCAAACTTTCTTGCAAGCTGGCCCAGACTCACTTATTTCCACATCATATCAGTTCTCACCTCATTTACCACAGAACCCAAGTCCTTCATAGATGTGGAATGAAATGCCATTACTTTGGGGATGGCTGGCTATTTTATTGCTGGCATTCCTTTTTAAGCACAGTGAACAGTTTCCAGTATCTAACATGCAGACAAAAGATGAGAATATTTTTTGACACTTTTGGTCTGGAAAAGTATGCTCAGTTCTGGAAACCTCAAAATAGGGAAATGTAAGACTAGAAGAAGTTCGAGACAGTGAGGAGAATATAGGCACAGAATGACAGATGTAGAAAAGTGAATAACAGAGGAGACATTCTTAGACTAGTTATGAACTGAGTGGGTTGAAAAGACATATAAGTTAATGGAGGCTGAGGCTAAATACTTACTGAATAATTTTGAAATTAAAAATGGTAATTGAGAATAAAAGTACACATAGAAGCTATAGGATTATTAAGATGGATAGTCTCACTTCCCTATTACTATTACTCAGACAAATAGCACTGTGACTAAGTATATCAATTCTGTTACAGGAATAGACTTTTGCTAATTAAAATTTCCTAATGGTAAGGCAGGTGTCAAAATGTATTATGGTACAGTCAGAGTGAAGCTGACCAATTAGAAATTCAAGAGGTTCAGTTCTGAGGCACTCCATTTCCTTTTAGAGATCATCTTTGACATTAATTTGTTCAGATTCCAGAGTGTCTGTTTTCTAAATGAAAACATGATGATGACATTTTAAAGAATTTCAAGGGAAAAGCCTTCAAGTCATTTAGTTCGAGTGTGGATTTGGCTATTGTGAAACAAAGCCAAACTTTGCCAGCGTCTTCATTTTAGCAATCCGAGGAGTTATTCAACCCATTTGTTATACCTAAATGGGCACAGTATTCAGTTTTTTTCTTTAAAATCTCAGATGGTTACATCCATTTCTGCCTGGTCTCCTTTGATATTGACCCCTGACCTGATGTGAAACCCCTGATGACTCACACACAGCCTAATAAAGAGGGCAACATCGTTTTTCCTGTGTTCGCTGAGAGCTTCATGTCTAGGACCTAGATCATCCAATCATCCACTCCCATAGGACTTTTATTTATTTAATTTTTGGTAGCATTTCCCCAAGTGCTTCACCCTCCTCTCTGACACTGTCCTGTCCCTCTGGTTCATGCTACACTGCCTGAAACATGCTGGAGTTGACACTCGAAGTCTTGTCTGCTTCCACTCAAAGTCTTCTACATTCTATGTAGTGAGGATGCTTGATTTCTTTTGCCTTGCTTTCTGGAATGGCAACCCAGGAAGGATTTTTGCTTTAAAAATGGGAGGAAAAATATTGCGCCATGATGTTAAAAGGCACAAGCCACCTAATGTGGTCTTGCTGGTACATTACAACTGAGCGATAACCACAGCTCTATCATTCATTCAGCCAGTGTTTATCTTCTGCTTACTTATTATATGTGAGAGGCACGCGCACGCGCACACACACACACACACACTGACTGATTCAGGCCTCTAAACAGCCTGTGAGACAGGTCGTACTCACTAAGTACTTTCACTAAGAGGAAACTAAGCCCTTGGAGAGCAGGGAAAGGGGAACTAAAACAGATCAAGTGTGATATGTACAGTTCATGTGTCCGTTCCCACAGACGAATGCTTGCATTATACATCACAATCATACACTAATAGAAAGCAATATATAATAAGTATTTTAATATCGTTCTTATCTGTACGTATGATTTGACACTCTCATTTGCTTTGGATTCCATTCTTTCTTGCTTCTGTGCCTTCCCAGTACCTCCTCTTCCTGAAATCCTTGTACTACAGAAGATAGGTAACTGTACTGAAATGGGGTGGCGGGGGGGGGGCAGGGGACCTCATGGTAATGTGTCTTTTGCTGTAGTAAATTCCAATGAATTTGAAATTCACTGTGTATTTCAGTTACATCACATGAATTTTGTGCAGTTACTTGCAGATTATAAAGCTCTACACACCTGTAGCTGCTGTGCTACATTCTGGGAACCATGGTTCTTCCCACATCACAGTTTACATGGCTGTTTCCATCAGTAACTGAAAAGACTGATAGGAGAAAGTAGTGGGGAAGGAATGTAACTCAGTGTGCCCTAAACTCACCTATGAGAAGGTCTTTAATATAGAAAATGACAGGTACACATTTTTATTTCTCCATGTACAAATGCAGTCACACCTCAGACATGAAGTGACAACAGAAAAGTAACACAGGACACAAAAGAAAATACCAGCAATATCACCAGAGCAGTGACAAATCTGTAGATCATCACGTGCATTGGCTTCCATGTATGGATATATATATATATATATATATATATATATATATATATACCTTTTTAAAAATACATACGTAATTGTGTACTGTGTGTGTACAAATATTTTTCTCTTAAAAGTTATATTGGCTAATGCTTATGTTAGAGAGAACCAACTATTTTGACACAGTATTAAAATTGACCACACAAAACTGCAGGAGTTTTTGCAAAGCACAACTGACCTCTTCCCTTGATTCACAGAGAAAGTATAGCTCATAGCAAATTGCAACCCATCACAGCCACTAAAACCATACCAAAGGAATGTATAGTTATAATAATTAAGATATCAGGCAGGTTACTGCAAAGAAGTGCAGGGTTAACCTTCAATATAGCAGTATAATATAGACCTTTACAAAAGCATTTTTCCCCCATAGGTTATTAGTTTTATGCATTAAAGTATCCATAATGCAACAATCATTCATTCTATTTCATTGAACTGTGTAATAATTTTTGTTCTAGTTCAATAGTTGCATAACCTAGCTAGAAACCTAACCTGCTTTCGTCATCTGAGTTTCTTGTACAGCTCACATCAAAGAAATTGTGTCGTCTCTATAGTTCTATATTCTGTTATTCTCTTTCTGTAAGAAAGTGATTATGAATATCTTTTGCACACTTCATATTTGCTGTGAAAGGTTTTGGTATAATATATTTTATAACCATTAACCAAAGTGTTATTAGATTAAGTGGCTAGAAAAATCTTTTCGCCTGAAATGCTTTCTGAACAGTTTTGAGCAGAATGTACATATTTTAAATATGTCTAACAAGTCTTGTCTCCAAGAAATCCTTCAAAGCTACTTGAGACATTAAATTTGAACAAATAATTTAAGCACATATTGAAGTGAGAATAGGACGGAAACTAAACATTAGAACAGATTAAATTATTTAAAATGGATGATGTTAAAACGAGAACAATGTTGCCTTTTATCCAGAGCTAATATAACTTTTCTTCAAAAGTTAAGAGTGCCTGTTCCCTCTTCTACATAATTTAAACAGCAAAGCTCTTTGGATATATGACAAGAAGAATTCCACATCTAATATTTAAAATCCACGTTACATAATACATCGCTGCGTTCCATTCTCAGGCATTGCGCCTGTGTTTGTAAAGGTCCACTTCTATTAGTGGTTTTAGGAGCTAACAAGGTTTCTCAGAACTGGCTCTCTCCAGTCTTTCTGTAGAATAGACTGCAAGCTGTACTTAGTTAAGGTTATTTTCACATCGTCAGGTTACTGAAAAGGAAAGATCCTGTGAATATTTCTAGAAAACCCAGGGAGGCTCCATGCATCTGCTACTTAGCATCCTCTCTGTTTCCTGCATTAGCAGCCACAGAACAATGCCTTTAGGAGCGCTTTCCGAGGAGGTGTGAGGTTCACTTAATGAAAGGTTTTTGTGATGCCAACTGCCTTAACCACAGGGTTTAAGCATCCCCATTATTTAAACAGTTATTAGCACTTTCTTGGTTCTTTTTCAATTCAAATATTTATTTTGATTTCATTTTTCTGATTGGTTGGGCAGAGCTTTACCCATGCTTATTTAATAATACTGTGATGGATAGACAGTGAAACACTTAAACTCTATCTTCTGTGGGAGCAGTTCTCAATGGGAAAGACTCTGCCCTACCCAGGGGAGCATGTGTGAAATTTAATCATCTCTGGAAGGAATCTTGATTGTCATGATCGATATGTGTTTCTGGCATCTAGGGGACAGATAGCAAAAACACTCTTGTGCTTCCTACATTATCCAAGGAATGACCCAGCTTCATTCACATCAACAGCGCCACTGCTTAGATGTCTGTGACTTAGGGTGAGTTACAGTTTTGGTTATTTTCATGACAAACTGTGAGATGAGAGATGAGATCAACTATGAAATGGTCGACATAAAAAAAGATGGTAACTCAAATTCTAAATCAAACAGTAGGTCTTTTCTTAAATCACTTAGACTCGGTTTGAAAAGTCCATGAAATGTGAAACAATTACCAAACTCCTGTAGCACCTATAACACTATTTTAAGTATATTATTCATGGTGTTCAGAAGAAGAATTTAAATGCTCAGATGATTTCAGGCTTACTGTTCCACTAGTTAAAATAAATGCACACTGTATTACACAAACTTTGAACTCATAATTATTCTGAGTAAATACAGAAAAACAAAACGCATTTTTCTTACTATACATAAAAACTGCCACTTGTCACACTTAGATCCTAAAAGCTCTAAGAAAAATTACTAATTTGTTAATTAAGATTCTATTTATCCTTTCCTATGCAAAATTAATTATTTGTTTGCAAGATACTGCATCTTCATTAAAGCCATTAGTATTCTGAGTGGATGATGGCATTAATTTTATAAATGGATTTGGTTTTTCACTACTGTGCTTCAAGCAGTTCTTAGGACACGTAAATATTTTCCACATGATGTCATCTGTTGAAGAGGACCAATTCTGCCAACAGGTACACAAGAAATGCTCAATGTTACTAAACATCAGAGAAATGCAAATCAAAGCCACAATGAGAGACCCCTCACTCTAGTTAAAATGGATATTATTAAAAAGACAAAAGATAACAAGTGCAGTCCATTATGGGGGAAAAAGGAACCCTTGCACACTATTAGGGGTGTAATTACAGGGAACAATATGGAAATTCCTTAAAAATTAAAAATAAATCTACTGAATCCAGTAATTCCATTTTTACATATATATATATATATATATATATATATATACATATGAAATCAGTATGCTGAGGAGACATCTACTAAGTGCTGTTTATTGCCACACTATTAATCTAAGTGATCATTCATTGGGCAACCAGTGAATAGATAAAGCAAATGGGATACATATACATAATAAGACACTAGCCATAAAAGGATGAAATCCTGTCACTTTCAAAGTATGTAAGGAATTAGAAATCATAATGTTAAGGGAATAAGTCAAGCACAAAATGGTAAGTATTGCATGATCTTACGCATGTAAAATCTAAAAATGTTAATTTATATAAATTGAGGTTAGAAGAGTAATTATCAGACACTGAGAAGAATGGATAGGAAAAGACTGATTAACAGGCACTAAGTCAGAGTTAGATATGACAAAGAAGTTCTGATGTGCTGTCACATAGGAAGTGATTACAAATAAAGATAACGTGCTGTCTATTTCTAATAAACAAGATGAAAGGATTCTAAATGTTTCTAACTATAAATAAACAATGACCATTTCTGGAAATAAATATGTTTACCATGATTACAGCATCTTATAATATACACATGTATAGAAACACCTCATAACATACTATAAATAAATATGTACAACTTTATGCATCAGTTAAAATTTTAAAAAGGGAAATTCTTTTCCCAGTTATATACAACTCACAGTATGTCGTATTTTTCAAGTAGTTTTATTAGATATCAGGCAGACATTACATATTATATGTATGTATAGACATATAAAATTTTATTTGCAATATATACACTAGTAGGAGAAAGACACTTTTATAGTAATATAAAGTTATCTCTTTAATTTTTCCACAAAGAGGAATTTAAAACCAAGTTATCTTCTATGAGAGAAAATAATCTAAAGCAAATTTAAGCCCTCAGTTTGGAATGCATTTCACACCTGTTGGGCAGGCTGCTTGTCTCCCAGCTGGATTTAATGACATAATGCATGTGGTTTTCTCATCAAAGAAAAGTGGTGGCTGGGGACAGGGGTGTGACTTGGGCATATCAGGGAGGCTGAGGACTCCAGGGGCCAGGAGGCTCTGGATGACCTCGGGAAATTCATCGGCATGATTCCCAAGTGGGTAACTGCACGTGAAAGAGGCTAGCTGAGGGGAATTTCCGTCTGTGTGGAGCACAGCACAGTGCCAGCAAGTTGGCAGTGTTCAGAAAAAAATATTTATGTAAATCAGAAATCTGGGGGGCTTGAGCTGACTTCGCTCCCAAGCCTCCAAAAGACAGACAATATATTGATGGGTCTAGTCTCTCAAACTGATCAATATTTTTTTATTGAGAGACAAGTTGTAGGAATTTAGCTCAGTGGTGTAAGCACCTGCCTGGCAAGCGCAAAGTTATGAGTTCAATCCCCAGTGCCACCCCCAAGACAATTTGCATGCAGAATATTATAGTAATCTTAGAGGACATAAACTACTTAATGATTATAAGTATTTAAACATTTTCTTATTTGAAAAAAACATACTACTAGATTTAATTTTTAAAATGGTACACTATTTAGATTTTTACATTGGTAGACTATTTTCATGAGAAATTTAAGTTCACAGAAAATTGAGCAGAACAGGGTTCCTATATACGCCTATCTCCACACCCTACCGTCAGTGTTTACTGTCAGGTACCACCCTGGTTGCAGCCGTGAGCCTGTGTTGGTCCGTCTTTCTCCTTCCAAGTCTGTAGTCTTACACCAGGGCTCACTGTAGGCGTGATATATCCCATGTGTTGGTGACAAACGTGTGACCACATGCCATAACCTGCTGTGCTATATAGAATAAAAGTTATGCCGTGGTTTTCAGCCCTTTTGTGTGTTGACACAAGTCATGGTAAGATGATTCTTTTCAGCCTGTACTGCCTCTGACCACCTCCCAAATGTGCAGTTGCTAAAAATAAAGCCTCTGGTATGAATTCCTATGTGTGGCTTCCACCACAGTGAGCATTAATTGGATTTTTTCTTAAATTAATGTTAGGGAGGGTTATGGAAAAGGATATGCCTATTTAATGCTCCGCTCATTTGACATGATACCTTTCCAGAAATGTGTGTAAGTAGATACAGGATTTTACATAGATTAAAATGTCACTCATTGATTCAGAAAGCAATAATACTACAATTACACTTCTTGTGCTGTTTTATACTCAAACTGAATTTCTGGGAATGTTTCCAATATCCCTTACAGTCTTTCTAGGTTAGTGACCAAAAATGTTTGGAAGTGACTAAATTTATATGATTTGGACAAAAATTCCTTTTGTGTTTAGCGTGTGTTGATACAGAACAAAGCAGAGTTGAGAATTGGCAATTATCCTATTATTTTGATGAATGTGGACAGCCTTACCAGATAGTTTGAACTACCAAATAGGACTTTTTGTTTCAGTAATCTAATTTGTTAACCAGATAACTGCCAACTTCATTCTGTCTTGTATAAAATTATTCGTAATTTTTGAATATCTCCAGTGTCAGCTACTTAAGGAAAATATATGTAAATATATGGATGTTGTAGCACTAGAACTGCACTTTTCACTCTGTATTGATAATATAAAGTGAAACAGTGAAGGAATATAGATAGTTATGGTGATTTTTATCCTATTTCTTACATGTACAATGCATATGTAAAAAACATACTGTTTAGTGAGATAGCCAAGATGGGCTGATGTGGAAGCTTGATTTCAAACCTGCTCCCTTGAATTAAAATCTTAGCTCTGGTTCTTACTATGTGTGTGACCAAAGTTTCAGTTATTGTTTATCTGCAAAATGAGAAAATAACATCATTGCAAGAATGAAGTAAGTCAATACATACAAACTATTTTCAACACAGCTCATTGATCAAAAGGGCTCCATTAGCCTCAATAAGCTCAACCAAATATACTAAAAATCTTCTTGGGATGATGAAAATGTTCTAAAACTAGTTCTGCAGTATGGTTGCATTACAGTAAATTTAACAAAAAGCATTTAATTTTCCATTTAACACATAGAAATGTCATGGTAATAACATGATACCTCAATACACTTGTTATTTAAGAAAAGCCTGCACAGATTTATTTCATCAATAGCCTTTGGCTCCTGAGGTTTAAAATAAACGCTGAGAAGTTTAGGGACAGAACAGAGACCAACCATCTGAAAGAGGAGATGCCCGTACCCCTTCTCACCTCTCACTGTATGTTTTTTTTTTTCTCAATGCAGGAGCTGGGGAGCACAACACCGGTGGGAAAGCACCTCCAGACAGAAGTTGCTCGTACTGATCTGGTTAGTGCTCGAAGGTGAACTTTGTAAATCTAAGAGCTACTCTTGTTCAGAATATGTTTGAAGCCTAATCTTAAACCTTTTGCTATTGCTATCCCTATTCCTTATCATCGAGTATGGCATAACTACCACAACATCTAGCAAGCCCACCACTGGACATTCACCCAAAGAAAATGAGGTCAGGATCTTGAAGAGACATTTGTGCTCATGTGTTTAATGCAGTAATATCCACAATAGCTAAGCAGTGGAAGAAGTTAACTGTCCATAAAAAAGGTATATATGGAAAGCTATCGATAACTAATAAAAGGAATAATACCGGATTATATACTGAATATTCAGCCACAAAAAGATAGAATCCTGTAATTTAGGAAAACATGGATGAACTGTAGGGAACCATGTTAACTGAAATAAGGCAGGGACTGAAGGACGCTATCACTTGGCTTCGATTACAAGTGGAATCTGAATCTCAGAGAAGCTGAAAACACCACGGTCATAATCAAGACCCGGGAGACTGAAGCCAGAGAGCCGAGGGAAAAAGCTGGCCAACGGGCAGCCACATTCTGTAGGAGGGGAGAAGTGTCTGGTGCTCCATTGCACAGAAAGGGGAGCTTCTATCAGTGGTAATGTGCTACGCATTTCAAGAGAGCTGTGAGAACCTTGAATTCGATTGTTTTCTCCACAAAAAAATGGTAGGTGTTCGAGGAGATAAATACAATTACTTGGATTTGAACATTATGCAATGTGTATGTACAGAATCATCACATGGCAACCCCTAAATGTATACCATTTTTACATATCAATTTTTAAAACAGTGAAATCTAAAATATTCTGAGTATCACTTTTCCTCATTGACTGATGGTTTTTAACAAATCAATCCATTTGTTTATTAATTCAGCATTTTGTTACCACCTCGTGTTCTAGAAATCTTCCTAGACCATAGGAGAGCACAAAAGACTAAGTTAGTAACTCTCTTCCCTCAAAAGACCTCCTAGCTGCTAATTAGCCCCGGGCCAGTTGGATCTGGCCCCTTCAAGTTTCCTCACTGCTTCCCAATTTTAAGAAATCAGAAGTCTAATACGAAGCTGTCTCTGCCTTTCCAAGATAGGGAGCACTTTCCACTCCTTCGCCTCCTTCGGGAAGCAGAGATTAGACTGGTTCATTCCAGCAGCAGCTTCCGGCCTTCTCAGCTTTGTGTTTGGAGCCCAGCACTACTGCCTGTCTCACAGGTTTTCCTAGCTGTTATGAGATTTCATTTTCCACAGCATCTACTCCTTCCCTTCTCTGTCCACTGGCCTTCTTCCCTTCCGTTTCTTTGTTGCTGGTCTTTTCAATGGCTGCCATGTTAATTAATTTCTTGTGGTGGTTGCACTCCAGCTTCCTGTAGGTTCTGGGATTCCCAAGGCAGAGTTATTGTAGGAACAACCTATGGCCCCTCTGGGTTTCAGGTCTACAATCCTTTGCTTGGACTCTTTCTCTTCTTCTACTTCATCTTTAACTACTTTCAAGTCTTCTATGTTTTCTTCCCGTTGACGTTAACCTCTCCAAAGCTCTTTAGGTCTTGTTCCATTGATTCTAAGAGGTAAACTACATTTCAGAATTGATCATTTCAAGGAAACTTCCTCTGATTCTGTTTCTTTTCACATTTTTTTCTCCTTACGTATCTTATCCTTACCTGTTCCTAAGGAAATTTAACCCTCTTGCGTTCTTACATCTGCTTCGAATCCACAAGATGTCATCATCACAAAGTTGCACTCTTCATTTCCAATCTTCCTCTGGCTGTACTTTTATTTTTCCACTTTCCCCTGCATCTCCAGACATCTTCCTTTTTGCTAGCCCAAACTTCTGTGATATTTGAGTACTCAGTCTCTGAGCACCTTCTCAGTCAATGACCTCTACTGGTAACGTACAGGAAAGACTTCTTGACCACACACCCTCAGTCCTCCTCCTCTTCACCTCCAAATTTTTGTTTGAAATCAAATTATTTCTTTGTTCTTTCCTTTGGCTCAGAGATATTTTTCTCCCTTTATAAGAAGGACCTTCCCTTTGCATGCTTATCCATTTTTCCCCCTCTGGTAATTTTCCCAGTTATTTCTTATATTTATTACCCCCTCCACCTGCAAAAAGTCTTAGATCCTTCCTTTTTCTCATAAACAAAACAAAGCTCATACAACCAATAGCTCATCCCTATACTCAACTACAGCTCCGTTTCTAGATTATCTACTTTCTATAATTGCAGAGTTTCTGTAACCAAGTGTGCTTGCTGTGTGCTTTTCCTACCACTGATGGTCTCTTGATCTCTTGAAGACATCTCACTTCTTACACTCTGTTTCTTACTGTCTTTCCCTCACTCAGAACTGACAAGAAGCCCTTCTCTTTTGGGTCTCTGCTTTTCTGATTGTCACACTAACCCACTGGACAGCACTTGCTATACCTCCATTCCTTTTTCCTTACTCTGAGTGCGCCTCAAGCAAGGAGTCATCATATCCTCTATTCAGGAATGAATTTCCTTTGTAGAAATCCTCTCAAATTTCTTTGTACAACCAATCTGTCCTCCTGACTCCATATTTTTACATTTACTTCCTACTAGCCTTCTTTATCAAAACTACCTGTCAGAGTCTCAACTTGACTGTGTCCAGAGCTCAGTTCCTCTTCCCCTTAACATGGCTCTGCTTTTATTCTCGTCACAGCTTGCACTCTTTAGCCCATGAAGCTCATCATCTGAGCGTGTTCTCTTTCCATTGCACACCAGAGCTGTGGATGACACCTCTTAAACATCCAACCTCACCTCTTTATTCCCCATCCATCTCCTTCCTGCCACTTGTCAGCACTGTTGCCATCACCGCCTATTTTCCGACTTCTTCCTTCTCTTCCTTTTCAGAGGGCAGCAGGAATTGAATCCAGGGCCTTGCACATGCTGTGCACACAACATATCTCAGAACTACACTTCCAACTCCCCCAGCTTCTCTTTATTTCACATCTTTTAAAAAACCAGTCTATCCTGGTTATAGGTTAGTGGATTTCCTTTTGGCAGATTCATCCATTCACACAGCCTTTTTTCACCATTTTCACACGCACCCTAATAGTTCCCTTGTCCTACCCAACTTCTGTTAATGCGATGCATATATTTTGTAATTTCCTTAAACTGTAGCTTTAAACATGGTTCTCCCCTGCTTGAAAATATATTCTGACTCTTCATTGTCAACTGAATAAAATAAATTCTTCTTCTCCTGATACCCAAAGATTTCCACCATCTGCTCTCTGTTTGGTGAGTCCAGAGACACTGCCAAACTGAGCCTCCCCCTGTGCCCTCTGGTGAGCTCCACTGCATTCATTTGTGTGGTTCCACTGGCTGGAATATTTTACTTTATCTTCAAACATTCAGATTTCACCATTTTTCTGCACCCTTCGCTGATTTTCAACTGGGGTGATATTTATCCCTCTTCTAATTCGGAAAAGGCTTATCGGTACTTCTCTGACATTGTAAGCACTCTCCTACCTGAAAGATGTGTGCAGTCTCACTCTAACCATCGCTTGTAAACTCACTGAGAGCAGGGACTTTGGAACTCACGTCCAGTTTAGCTCCTTGAAATGCCCACATGTGCAGAATTATCACACAAAGTGCAGTGAGCTCCCTGAGGCTTGTTCAAACCCAGACAAGCCAGTCACCCTTACCTGTCAGGGGTGGAGACTGAAATCTGTGTTTCCAATGGGTTCTCAGCAGCTAATGCCGCTGACCCGGGAAGCACACTCTGAGAATTACTGGCACTGAGTTAAAGTCTAGGGCAATCTACACTTTGCCTCTTGAATACCATGAAACTTTGAATGAGCAGACTTCTGAACCTGAAATTTTTCCTATGAAAACGGGAAACCATGACACTACCAACCTACATGCATCTTTGATGGTCAAAATCAGTCACTGAAAATCTATAGAACTCCATATAAATAAATGTCAAATGACCACAAATAATTGTTATCCACTCTGGAATGTCAAACTCATCTTGGTGACCTTTCTCTCAGTGTCTCTTTCTTCTTGCTCCACGGTATGTTTTTGAGTTTATTCTTCAGGAAATAATCAACTGCCTTCCTTTCTATAAAGGTTCATCTTTTAGAAGCCCTACATAGGCCCAATTCTATGTTTAGGATCGGATGTAGGGAATATATTTCAGAAATTCTACCCTTAAATTTGCAAAAAGATGAGAACAGTGGACCCATGGAAGAACTCCCTTCACTGCAAATCAGTGAGTTGCCCCATTGTACATATATTCCTGAACTTCATGGCCACTGCTAAGATGAAATGAATTTTTCTCTGGAGAAAACCTTGAGTGTTGAAGAACTCAGTGGGCAAGACAAATGATATCTTGAAGGGATATTTTTTTTTAAAAATGAAAATTAGTGCAAAAAAATCTATCATGTCAGAAGTTTCATGACATTGGACTTGGTCATAATTCTTGGGTAAGACATCAAAAACATAGAAAACAAAAGAAAACTAGAGGGCACATGATCAGAATGGGAAAAAGTAGTGATAAATAATGTTATCTGTTAAGAGGGTGATATCCAGAGTGTATATAAACATTACACAAACTCAATATTGAGCTAATATCCTGATTTTAAAATGATCTCAGGACTTAATACAACCTCTCCAGAAAAAATTATATAAAAGGCCAAAAGCACATAAAATGAAGTTCAGGATCACTAATCAGTAGGAAAACACACACACACACATACACACACAAAACACAGAGAAATGCCATACTATGCTCAGTAGTATGGGTATCATTAAATAAATTTTTAAAAATAAATAACAAGTTTGTAAGTATGCAGAGAGACCGGAACCCTGGGGCTTGGTTGGTAGGAATAGAAAACGGTGCAGGTGCTGTAGGAAGCAGTGTCACAGTCCCTCAATACATTAAACACAGAATTTGCATATGATTCAGCAATTACACCTCTGAGTATATAACCACAATAATTGAAAGTAAGGTATACATAAACACACCCAAGGTCATAGCACCAGGATGTACCACAACCAAAAGGCAGAAGCAAGCCAGGTGCTCCTGATGGACAAATGAACACACAAATTGTGTTATATACTAACAAGAGAATGTTATTTACACCTAAAAGAAAACAAAATTCTGACATGTGCAATAACTCTTGAATGAACTTAGTGGATTTATATTAAGCAAAAGAAGCCAATCACAGAAAGACAAAATTTGTAGAGACTAAAAACGGAGTATAACCATTTCCAGGAGCAGGCAGAGAGGGAACAGAATGACTGTTTAATGGGTATAGTTTCAGTGGTGCAAGATGAAGCAAGTGCTGATCAATGGTGGACAAAAGCATGAATGTATTTCATACTATGGAAATGCACACGGCAACATGGGAAAGGCAGTAAACTTTTGATGTATGTCTTACAACAATTTTTAAAAGTAACAAAATATCAGTGATAAGCAAAATATTAAAATGGTAAAGGAAAAATTTTTGACATGTGTCTGCTTCTGAGTTAAGAAATCAGAAAGCTAGACAGGTGTTCCTTTTCATCGGTTTCATGTGAATTGAAGAATGATATCCTAGTGTCTTGAGAAATGTTGCCCCATTGTTTGGGTTTTACCAGGCACTGTATGGTAGAAATTTCCAAGAAACCATCCCAGTTTTACCACAATTCTTCATCTTGTGAGAATGTGAGCCTCATAATGACTCATCAAATCTTGAGGGACCAAAACAAAAAATCTTTATTGATTTACAATTTGTGTGCTTTGATTCGGATGTGAAACTTTACATTAAATGGTACATACTTGTCTAGCTGCACTTCAGCAAAAATCCTCACTGCTCTTGTTTCAACAAAAGATTTAAGGATTGACACAAATGTATTGATGGAGAGACACGGTAGATGGGACACTTGAGAAAGGTACTCATGGTTTTGTTAATCAGAAGAGGCATTGTAGAAGAGAAAGGAAGGCTTCATGGATTTTAGGGCTGAGTGCTGCAGTTTTAAGAACATAGTGTGTACTGAAAACCAGCATCTGATTTAGAAACAGAATACCTGTCCCTATTTTCAGATTCAAGCTCCATTGGTTACAGCTGAACCCACGGAAGAACGTGAGACTATCTTTTGGTGCTCATTTCATGAGTTCAAAATACTTTTAAGCTCTGTGTGTTGAATTATCCTCCAGGATCAAGAAGAGCTGTGAGAAATTTGTTTGTTACTTTTAAAAATTTCAGATCAAAGAGCAATCTGGATTATGCATCCTATTTTATTTCTTAGTGTTAAACACAGAGGTTGAAATGCATACCTAGGGTTGTAGGAACACAAAGTAAAAGCAATGTCTTGCATTGTGCTCCAGCAGGTAACTCAGTATTTCAGGATTAGCTGAGAGATTTATAAAGCAGCCTCCAAGAGAAGATGAGTTCATGTCCTGGCTCAGCAATAATACATAAATAAACTGAGCAATTAGGTACAAAGTGGCTATCTTGTCAGACGACTTATCAGCCGATAAATGATAAACTCACTTGCTGCCTTGAGTATAGAGAGAAAAGATGGATTAGGACAGAAAGAAAGCTGAATAAAAAGGAAAAGCTGCCAAAACCCTGCCTAACCTACCTGCAGCCTTTGGTACCACTTCTGTGCCAGGCTTAAATGTAAGGTGATGAAAACCTAAATTAGAAGCTGCTAATCCAAACGCTGTCTGTAAGACAGCCTGGAGTTGGACATGTTTGAAGAAGTTGTGTACTCATCTAGAAGCCAAGTGCTCAAGCTGGCACCTCAGACAGAAACTGGGGACAGCTCTGTGAAGACAAAGACCCAAAGGCCAGGCAGCCAAACCCAGGAACACCAGATGCTGCCCTGCAGAGGGATGCTGTGGTTGGAAAGGACCCTTTGTCACCTCGTCCTGGTTTTGGTGGATTTGTATTCAGCAGGGAAGCCCATCACTTGTCTCCTCTGGTGTAAATAACAAAAATACCTTTAAAGGTGCATTCCAGACTCATGAGACGTGAAACAGTGGAACACAATGTTAACTGAGGAAATTCTCAACAGAGCAAGAAGAGTTTTTGAGAATCTGAGGTAGAAGCTGAGGATGTGGCTGAATGATACAGGGCTATGAGTAAAGCCCTGGGTTCCATCTTTAGCACTGAGAAAAAGAGAGAAAAGGAGGGGAGAGGACAGGAGGGGAAGGGAGGAGTTGGGGAGGGAAGGGGAAGGGAATAGACAGGAAGAGAGGGGAGGGAGGGCAGGGCAGAGTAGGGGAAGGGAAGGGAAGAGAAGAAATAAAATCCGGTTCGGGGCGGGGTGTGGCATGGGTGTTCATTTTTAAATCAGTTCTAAGGTGAATAACAGATTTAGAATCCCTTTGACTGCTAAGCCTCCAGCTCTGTGTCAGATGAACAGTGAGATGCTTGATAAGCTTCTTCAACTGGTAGGACATTAATCAAATCAGCACTGGGGTCACAGGACCAGCGGTACAGACAGTGAGGCAGGCCAGGTGAGTCTGGCTGAAGGCAAAGCCAGGTCACCTCTCCGAGATCCTGCACAGACTGCATGGCTTCCACCCCAGAGTGTTCCTCAAGATTCTAACTACAGCACTGCCTTATAAAGATACTGGAACTTGGGGCTGGGGGTTTAGCTCAGCGGCATAAGCGCCTGCCATGAAAGCAGGCAGTCGTGAGTTTGATCCCTGGTACCGGTAAAAAGACCAAAAAAAAAAAAAAGATACTGGAACTTAGGCTCCCAGGAAAGGCCTCAGTCCAAACTTCAGAACACATGAATGGAATGCAAGAATCCTGCCTAATCCAGGCCTTCTGAACCCCATGGGCCAAGTGACGCAACTACCATTAATAACAGCAGGTAACCAGAAAGTTCACACAAAAACCTAGACAACGAACGATCTGGAATTATACATGATAAACTAAGAGCAGTTTCACCATTGCAAAGACTGAAATAAGGCGCCTATAGAAAACGCAGAAAAGTGAGTCAAATGCTCCAAAGAAATGCAGGTTTTTGCCAAGAAAATCAATGGGCTTGTTTCCTGGATTTTAGTTTTGCTTTTGTTGTTTCTTTGAATTGCTGAAGACTGAATTAAAGGCCTGCTACATGATAGGCAAGAGTTCTATCACCTGAGTTATAACCCAAGCCCAAAACTTAGGCTTTAATAGAATTTACTCACGTAAGTTAGGGATTGATAACCTATCAAATTCAATGACGAATTTAGTTTGTTGCCTGTTTTTATAAAGTCTTAAAGGGGGCTACAGATACGGCTCAGTGGCATAGTACCTGCCTGGCAAGTACAAGGTGGTGAAACCTAGTTTAAAAAACAGACAAACAAACAAACAAACAAACAAACAAAAAACTCTTATGGAAGCAGCTATGTCTATTTATTTTTATATCATCCACACCTGCTTTTGAGCCCCAGTAACAACTAAGGAGTTAGCATAGACTATCTGACCTACATAGCCAAAAGTATTATCTATCCCTTATAGGACAAGTTTGCCAACCTCCGCACTAAGCCAGAATGAAATGAGAACAGATTAAAGGTGTTAATAACTAGCCACATCTGTTAATGATGATGGGCAATTCTCAAACTGTGACTCACAAACTAAGTCTTTTGCATATTAAGTTATTCTGGAGGCATTCATTCAATGGGCCAATGCATTTGGTAAAAGCTAGGAAAGCGGGACAACAGTAATTTTTAAGTTTACTGTAGGATTTCTTAGTGCTCAGTCTGGCAACCTTAAATCTCTTTAAGCTGAAGAGCGGGGAATGATGGGATGCATTATTTCCCAAACTTGTCAGACCAGTTGTGCACTCTTAGTAACAGCCAAGCCAATGATCTCATGGTGATCAGGGTCTTGATTCTTTACTACAGCTACAAAATCTGATGGAAGAATGAGAGGACAGCAGACCTGCCGAAACTCTGCAAGACTCATTTGCTCTGTTCATCACTTCACTATTCATACATAAGACAGAAATGACCAAATTGTTCTCCTCTGAGATCCTAGAAGAAATCGGCTCCCTATAGATTCCCCTTGACTTCATACTTGGAGGATGCCGAGCTGTCTGTCGGGATACTCTATCAACTCACGGGTTCTACAAAACAGAAGTCTTAATTCCTCCTACATGATTCCTTTGTCTAGAGGCTTTCATTTGCTTTTAATCTGATGCCTATTAAACACATAACACTGAGTGTTTTTAAGTGTTTTACCGGCCTTAATTCTTACATGTCTCATTGAGAATCATGAAATTTTACATTTGTGAAAAGCCGAGAGCAGAAATAGTGGGTCTCAGAGAAGACAACGTGACCCTCCCTCACTGTCCCTCCCCACCCTCGGTAGGCACAGCCTGAAAAAGGTGTTGACAAACACATGTGGTGACGAAGATAAAAGTGGCTTATAATAACACACTTTAAATGATCCTGTTTAGAGAAGCTCAAAGGAATTGCTCATTTTAGGACACAATTTTAGAAAATGAAGCGTTGGCCTTCAAACTAAAGAAGAGAATGGCCATTTCTCAAGCATTAAAGGAAGTCTGATTGTCCAAAATGACTGTCCTACTCAGGAAAAGTCAACAGTGCCTGTGCTGATTGATGTGGCTTGGATCTTAAATATCTCCCAAGGGTCAGGTGTGTATGGGAAGGAGGTGGGACCTGCAGGAGGTGAAGTCTGCCAGGAAGAAGGCAGATGCCTGGGGACCTGCCCTCGGAGGGATAGTGGGGTCCCGGGCCCTTCCTCTCTATTTCTGTCCATACTACCATGAAGTGAAGACTTGTTCTGTCTGTCACCTGCCCCGAGGGGCGGGGCTGTCACAGGCCCAAGGCAGTGGAGATATGCCACCAGGAACCCAAACTTCTGAGGCCAGGGGCCGAAAGAAACCTTTCCCTCTTTAGCTTGATACATCACAAGCATTTTCTTCCAGTGACAGAAAGACAGCACACCAACCCAAAATATATAATAAATTAACCAAAAATAAATACATAAATTCAATGGGAAGGGAATATTAATACGCATACAGTGAATCTGATCACTTCTATCCTCAGAAATTTTTATGGACCATAAACACCTAGTTGAAAACATACTTTCTCTGGCTGCAGAGGCTCATAATATACCTGTTACCATAACTGCTTGGGAGGTGGAGCCAGGAAGATTATAAATTGTAGTCCACCTTGGTCAGCTGAGACAGATCTTGCCTCAAAATAAAATTTAAAAATAGGGCCAGGGATGTAGCTCAGTGGTATCTCACCCTGGGTTCAATTTCCCGTACCACAAGTAACTAAATGAATAGATAAATAAAAACAATCTACTTTTATAAAAACTTATCTTCTTCAATAGATGTCTTTTAAAATGTTCAACATGACTCAGACTGAAGTAACAGTGTTTCAAAGTTGCTCTCTGCCCTGGTAATATGAAGCAAATAAGATCTGTGACTTTAAAAACTGTTTCAAAGCAACCCATGAGACAGTGTTCCGCATTTCCCCCCTCACTGAATGAGTTTCATCCCGAGCAATGAATTCATCTTTCTAAAGCTCCTTGCTCATCGCACTGTGATGGCACAAACAGGCACTTGGGAGACCGTGCTTCTCAGGGCTTCAGAGGGGGTTAACGGGCTTCCAGCTGCAGGCAGTGTGGCGCAGGATCACAGAACCTGACCTCCCTGTCAGTGGCCAGGGTATCAGTGTGCAGACTGCAGCATGGCAGGGCCGACTACAAGGACGCTCTCAAGCACTGCTACACTAGTTGTACCTGGCAGGCCATGCTGGCTCTGTGGAAAGATGAAATAAAAAGTCCTTGGGCAACCTCAGGCTGTCTGTGTCTGCCGCACATGCTGCTGGCTGTGACTTTGTAGTTTATGTAAAAACAGTTGTTTTCTGAAATGAAATGAAAGCAAGGCAAAGGGTAGCAAGCAGAGCCTGCAAGTGAGAATGAACAAGAAACACAAAAGCCTAAATCTGCAAGCATTCTGATGGCTGAGTTGCTGGGTGGTTGACTGACAGCCAGGACCCATGTGATTCTTCCCAGAATTCCTTGGTCAGTCAGTGTACAGAATCTTACTACAAGTGCAGATATATCTGTGTTTCTGAAAAGGGAAACACTGTAATCTTGTGAAGACTTTTTTTCTGTGAAGACTTCTTTTCTTTCTGATAATGCCACAGCGTGTCTACTTTAGCAGTATACAAAATATTTATATTCAAATATTTCAAAATGGATTTTTTTCTTTTACAATAACATGCAGAGTGGACTGGAGGTATAGTTCAGTGGTACAAACTGTGATTAACACTCAGGTGGCACCGGATTCAATTCCCATCTACTCAAAAAATCATTACCCCCTCCCCCCAAAAAAACCCTAACATTATAGGTCCCCAACATTATACTCTGCTTTGGTAGGAAACTTCTGCTTTCTCCTATACAGATGGTCAGTTACATTTTCCCAAATTTTGAAATTAATTCATAGAAAGATATTTAGCTAAGCAAAAGTAGTATTTGTAGAATTAAGCATCACTCATCTTTTTAAAGGCAAATAAATAGAACTTTTGTCACTTTTGTTGGTTTAATACTTTCCTCCCCCACTTCTCTCTCTCAGCAGATTGAACTCAGAGCTTGGTCAGAGCTCACTGCCTGGAGTCTATGTTGTATAGGTGGCCTGAGAAGTGAGGTCACACCAGGACAGAAGGCAGGCTCTACACCCGCAGGAACCTAGCACTCAGACACCAACGGATGGCAGCAGAGCAGATGGTACAAAGCTTTGCCGGGTGCAGCAGAAGGAGAGATGTGTTGGGCACACATAGAATAATCCAAACCCCAGGTAAGGAACCCGTAGGAAAGAACTTACTCATCTGCAGGGAGCGCGGAGATTTCTGTGGGAATCTAAATGCACTGAACACATTTAGGTCAGTTTCTTCAGAGAGGGAACGAAAACAGTGGTAACACCCAGAGCAAAGGCCAGGATGGGGCTCTGGGGCTGAGAGTATTTCATGTTAAACCTGCCATTCAACCTTCCAGCCTCTGGATGAGGTCAAGGGCAGAGGAAGGGAGAGTTCAAATATCTCATTCAATCTAGGATCACAGACTTTTACTTTCATTAATTTTATTGTTTTATGTGGTTTGCATCCTTGGGGTACTAGCAATAGTAATCTTTACAAATCTTGCATCTTCTATGATGATCTAAGGCATCTTGCCGCACTTGCTCGTGAAAACAGACGTGAGCATTTCTTGCCTCACTGGGTGGCCAATTGCCATGAAGTGTCTCTAAGCATAGACTTCATGTTCTGTGGGAAAAGGTTTCAAAAATAGAAGACATCCTGTTATAACCTAGATCTACATTTTCCTACCAGTATTCCTCAGGGGTTTCCAGAGACCAGAGTCAGAACTAGAATGCGCCTAAAAGCATTCTAGTGGGTTAACCAGAAATGGTTTTTGTTGTCAGTCAGTCCTTCCACGAAGACTCCTGTGAAATTATCACTGACTGTCTAGAAAGGTCTGCTTTTATCGAGCAAGTTCAATGAGGTAGGATGGAATGAGATGGACTCAGAAATAATCACCACACATTACAAAGAGGAGAGGGCAGATACATTCATCCAAATTTACACACAAGGGAACTTGCAATAGACATATGCGTGATACACATATGCGCATGCATATATTCATACATTTACATTAAGAAAAAAATCAGTCAAGTCACATATCTATAGTTACACTGTTGCTTTCAAAATCCCAGTGTGGATGTATGTGTGTATCTTTGCATGTGTGTGTATTTCTTTCTTTCCTTTTAATTAATGATTAAATCTGTTTAGGTTTATTTGGAACTTCAAATTCCTGTGGTAGGAAAAAAAACTGTTATCCAGAATGCTGAATCTGTCCCAGAATGATGGTTGATTCCCTATTGTTAGACTCTAAGTACACTTAGTGGAAGAATTTCTATGGTAGAATTATGTCACAGACATAAAAGGACTCATGGAAAGTAAGGACATAAAATTTTAAATACACGCTAAGTCAAACAGAACTTCTCAGGTGTTTCCTAATCTTTCAGAGGTGGCCTGAAACTCGGCTGTTTCAGAGGAAGCTGTAGCCTGCCCTCCCCCTCTTCATCTGGCTCCAGTGCCCACATGAGTTGCCCACCGCCCTCTACTGACAGAGCTCACGGCTCTTGGTTATTCTTTGGTCCCTTCAGTGGATTTCTTTCTTGTGTTCCACCTTCTTCCACTGTCACTGTCCCTTCCAGGCAGCATTTCTCCTCAAATCATGTGTACATCACAGTGGACATCAACAAACTGTTTATATGACAGTTTGCAAGCTCAATTGCTATATACTTAATAAGCAAAGCTTATCTAAATTTTATAAGCTTTTATCACAGTATTATCAACACCAATATCCTAGGCCATTTACTATATTTAAACCTCACTGAAGCAACTACTGTTTTAATGATAGGGGTATAGGTATAGAGATATAGCATTATTACAAATCCCAATTTAGCCCAAGGTGATAGTTTTGCATTTCATATGCAAGCACTAACAAATCACTCCTTAATAATATATACAGAGGTTTTGGGTTTATTTCCTCAAAACAGAATTTCCATTTTAGTCTCCTGAAGACAAACATGAGTTTTCTGAATTTTTGCTTTTGCACCCCAAATTTCTTTTCAATTTTGTTCTACAGAAAACAAACTGCAAACCAGTAAACAACAATGCCTTTAAAAAACTGAAGGTTGCAAAGTAAGTCATCTTGTTACCTTTTAAGCTCATGATGAGTGCTGGGTATTGTTTACATTGTATTGAGCTAATACACGGCTCACACTGCGACTGTTTATCAAGATTTCCCCATCCCTCTGCAAAACGCAGAGGACAGAGAGAGCATGATTTGAACAATAAAGCTAGAAATACACACAAAAGTGATTTCCTCCAGAATGGAAAATAAATGTGTTTATTTTATGTTGTGAAAATATGGATAATTGTAGGAGGGACACCAGACTCATCCCTTCGCACACTGGTCATCTTTCCATCACGAAAAATAAACTTTGCCTTTCTTTTCTTTTCTTTTCTCTCTTTCTTTTTTTTTTTTTTTTTTTTTTTTTACCTCAGTGACTAACATGCTTGCTTGGATGAATCCTTTCCAACAGGTAAAATATCATTTTGATTACTTTGTGCCATTTCAAAATGAGGTGACTCAGTCAGTAATGAGATAGAGTAAAACGCAGTTGTTTTCAGTGGGTTTTTCCTGGGGCTGGGAATCATTTTGATCTTGCTGCCCCAGATGCCACATCTCATCTCGCTGGGATTCCCTTCCTTCCTGTGCTTCTCTCCCCTTACTCAATAAATATGGAAATCTATTCCTCGTCCAGTTTGAACATTGTAATTTTGATAGCAATTTTACTCTTTCTGACAAGCGACTTTCCAGTCTCCTTTTAGTCCTGGAGAATGTGAAGAAATGCACTTTTTCTTGAAAATGCTTGGATCTGTAAGACATTCCCAAGGCTTCAAATTTCTCATTATATTGTTTAATTGGTCTTTAAAACAAAGCCCTCCTCCTCGTGTTCTCCCCGCCCCAGAAAGCAGAGGTGTGGGGCGTGGAAGGATTGGCCAGGTCTGGCTGGCCCAAAGATTTTTTCTAAGTGCAGTTTTAAGGGTCTCCTCTCCCAGGCTCAGTTTCAAGAGAACATTGAGCCTGGAACAGCACAATGTCTTAGAATCATCAAAGTTTCACTCCTGCACACAGAATGGATCATAATCATTTTTAATTCCTTTCTGCAAACAGAAGAGTTTAACAAGGCAAACCAATAATTAACCAAATGATTTAGCAGTGAATGAAAAAATAAATTAAAACAATGCTCTTTCTCATAACTTTATCTCAGTTCTTTGTGTCTTTCTTGTGCAGTTTTATGATCTTTTCTAAGAAACATGATTGATACATTTTGTATTAAATGCTACCACTGTACTTTGCTGGAGAAAATCATGGCATGAAAAATATTTAGGGAAATTTTGTGGGCAAATCATAACCACATTTACCCCATTTTGGTAACTATTTTTTGTTTAATCAAAACAACAACAATGAAGTTGTCACACCAATGTCCTTTGAAAAGACTACAATCTTTGAGTTTCCAGTGATGAGATTTGGATTTGCTGGGATTAGAAGCCAGTCACCAGGATCTGCTGATTCAGTCCCCAATCCATCCTCTGCTCTTCCTGGCCCTTGGAGATGACTTTGGAACTTACGTAACTGTGATGGTTGACCTCCTACCTGCTTTTAGAAATGCACAACTATAGCTAGGTGCAGTGTTGCACACTTGTAATTCCATTTCACAGGCTAAAGCAGGAGGATCTCACTCTGAATCTAGCTTTAACTTAGTTGAGACCCTTCTGTTTCAAAATAAAACTTAAAAAGGGCTAGGGATGTAGCTCAGACTATATGATAACTTACATAGAAACTGGAGCCTAACTTTCTAGACTTCTATCTGCAACTCTTAGAAAAAACAGCCAGGTAAGACCACTGTTACCATGCAAAACACAATCCATTTCTCTAAATATTCACAAGTTGAAATCTAAACATTATAGGAACCTATCAGGAAACCTAGGCATCCACAAACATATCTGATAACTGCACCAAGTGGGGGGGCTGCAGTGAACGTGATCTTGGAGATGTAAATAACTCAAGTCAGTAAAAGCCAGAGGAAAGCCAGGGTTCAAGCCAACCACGCAGTTCAGCACTCACTGGTCTATTTTATGTGACCTTATGACTGTGGCCTGAGCATTTTTTGTCTGTGGGCTTTGATGAATGTTGGTCTTCGGAAGTATTTTACTTTAAAGCTTTAAGCTTCAAAGTCATAGATTCCCATCTGTCCAACAACCATGTGCACCCACCTGCCATGTGCATATGGACTTCTGGGTCCCACTTACACACTGTGATTGCAGGTCACTGTTTGATAACTTCTTGTTGGGTATGTAAAGTTCTTAAAAATTAAGTTTCAGCATTACAGCTAAAGGTTATTACACTAATATTTTACTAGTGACTTTCTGCACTTGTTCCCAACTGCATAATGTACACATTTAAAAGATATATTTACAGTAAGACTATAAATTTGAGGTTGCTTTCTTCTGAGGTGTTAATATTACATAAATGGTCAGACTATCCTGTTTATGTTTTCATCATGTTAATATGAGACCATCAGTGGTAAATATGTAAAAGTATTTAATTGAATGCAAAGAGGATTAGTCTTAATGCAATAAAAATATGTGATAGGATTTGGAAAACTTTATAATTATTAATCAGTATCAGCCTAAAAGTGTATCTGTCCCCAGATAATTAGGAACATATGATAAAACTTCAGTGCCTACAAAGATTCTGTTAAATGGATAATCAATTAATACAGCCTTTGTATTTTGAATATGACATGTCCAAATGCTGAACTTGGTCTCAAACATAGAACGTTCTAAATGGAAAAAAAAAAAGTGAGTTTTTTAAAACCTTCTAAATACTTCCAAAAGAATACATGCCAATATCATCAGTCACTAATTCATTTTATTAATTCAGTTCAATCTGTTTCCTAGACCTACCAAATGTTTTCTTTGGCATCAAGTTTATAATCAAAATGTTTGCTTTGAAATTAAAACATTTGTTTTGGTGACATGAATTTCCAAGAGCAGTTGAAATTCTCACTAATGAAAAGAAACTAAATTCAAATTGTTATACAGCTTTTTTTAAATTTCTTATTGGTAACCAGACTAGTGTTCAGGGAGAAAAAGATGTTTTTGCTTTTGAGATAGATGTGATGGAAAATAACATTTTTAAAGACAATCTAAGTGGCCAGTCCACTAACAGGGATGCTGATGAAAGAGGTTCAAAACAAAACAAAGCTAATATCTTTGATTTTTGGAATGTTAATAAATAATTTGATAAAGAGATAAGTCAGCATACTTTGACTTGAAAATTAACAACTATGACTAGTTGTGGCATAGCCAATAAAAACAGAGGGAAAAAAAGAAATTAAGAAGTAAATTAGCAGTTTCTGAAAATTTAAGACCAAGTGCTGCACAGACTGTCCAGATAACTGTGGAAATACCGTAGACCCTGGAGGGAGGGGGATGGAATTATGGGTTTATGACTCCCTAGGGCATATTTTCATAGGAAATATGAATTAAACAAAAAGGGAGTTGATTCCTTTTATGGGAGATATTGGTTCAAAAGACATTAGGTGAATGAGGACAGATTTGCGGGTTTCAACAGCAAGATATTCTAGAACTCTGTGTGATAAAGCTGGGCAGAGCAAATCACCGGAGACAACTGTACCCTGTGTACAATGGCATGGTGATATCTATTTTTTAAAAAGAAGGATGGGAAGCTATCAATACAGATTCACAATGTGACTCTGGGGAATTTCTAGAGAAAATTAGATTTGTTAAATTGAGTGAGTTGCTATCACATCATGAGTGGAAGAAGAAATCGCCAAGCTTTTTATATGAGCCACACAGAACCTTGCATAATAGACACAAGGCTGGCTGGCACGGTTTTACAATTTAAAAGGATGTAAAATTATGTTTCATTAGAATTCTGTGTCTAGAAATTAAGGCAGAAACTTGAGTATGTAGTAAAAATACTAGTAGAGTTTACTTTTTCTTTTTAACATGATTGAGGATCTTTTAAAATATCATGTCTTTATAAGGGGAGGCATTTGATCTAAAGAGATCTACTACATACAGGGTAAAAGAGAGGAATCCTTTGGAGGACACAAAATGAACAGATGTGTATATTCAGTTCTCACAGATAATAGCTGAGGGGCTTATAAAATAAAACTAAATCAAATTGATTGGCAGCCAGGGAGAAGAGATATTAAAGAGAAAACGATACGAAAGGAAAATTGCGTCTATGGTTATACACTGTAGAAATAATACAGTAATTACAGTGAAGACATTATGGGAATACCCAGCATGTTAAAAGGAGGTGCTAGAGGCTAGATGAATATTATTTAAAGCTCACTGCAAAAATTGAGCTAGATGCTAGAGAAAAATGCAATTAGAATTATCCTTTCTGATATATTTACATTTATATTCAAATTTTTCCTTATAAATATCTTTTATATCAGCCCCACAGTACAAGAATTTTCTCGCTTAGACACACTCAGTTTGGTTAAAGAGTCTTTTAATTTCACAACCAATATGTATAATTAACTTTGCTCAGGTCATTTAGCATTATTGCCATTTAGTAGATAACTTGCTCCAGATCAATATTGCCTTGAATTTTAGTGCTGCCATATAAAGTAATTGTAAGTTTCTGTCATGTTAGATATCTGTATGGCAATATTACATTAACATCAGAAACTGACATACTAAAGAGATCAAAACCACACTGAAGACAGAATTCTCATGAATTCAGAGCACTAAGGAAAATACTGGAATAATTCAGGAAATTAAATTCAAACCAGGCAATTCAGTTATGAAATTTAAAGATGTTTTCTTGTTTACCTGTGTGTTTATCTGACTACCATTTAAAGTCTCTAAACTAGAAAGATGCTATGGACTCACAATAGAATTATCAAACAGCCTTAGCATAACCAATGACTATGGGAGTCTGCACAAAGAAATCTCTGTGATAATTTCCCAAGCAGAAGTAAGTCTGGCAGTACCCACAAGAACTAAAGTTACTCTTCATCAGCTTCACCGTATTCACCTCTGATGTGGCCTATGGAACTTCCCCAGGTTATCAGTGCATGGGCCAACTACCATGGTTACGGTCTTTTTCATGGAAACAATGAAGCTGATACATCAAAGAACAAGCAAAAAGCCAAAAGTGTTGGTGCCTGTCTGAATTTCAACCACCTGTAAGGCTGAGGCAGAAGTATCTCAAGTTCAAGCTCAGTGTCAGCAACTTAACAGGACCTTGTCTCATATTAAAAAATGAAAAGAACTGAGAACAGAATTCAGTGGTAAAGTTCGGTCTTCAATACTAATTGTTCATCTAATTCTATACTACTTTTGACTTGGTACTATTAAAATATTTGTAGTTCAGTCTCTGAGACAAATCTTTCATTCCCATCCAAAAACACTGCAGCCAGAAAGAGGCAAAATAGGATGATGGGGAAATGATGCTAGTTAACTCAGCGCGGTCATCAGTGTGGACAGGATGAGGTGGGCGGGGCTAGCACGGTCAGCCATGTTATGTATCATGGTTTTCTCAGTTCTGTGATCACTTACGGATGCAAATTACAGAAAATTTGGGCTTTGAAGAGAACCAGAACCTGCAGATAATAATAAAGACCTCTCAAGATAAGAATCTATTAAAACAACAGCGCAAATGAGATTCAAAAACACTATTGTCTGGGTAGCCTTGGTCAGTCTTTTAGAGATGTTCATCATAGTCAAGGAGAGAAAACTAACTACAAGGTCAGAGAGATGACAAAACGATGCTCTTATACTGTTAGCTGCAAAGCACAAGTAAAAGAAATCAAGAGACTAGAAGTAAGTGACAAAACACAGAGACAGGTCTTATTAACAAGTGGGCGGTAGCAACTTACCCTTTATCAATGAAAATATTGTCAAGATTTTTGACAAAGGAAACATTTAAAATAATGAAATATTTTACTTTAAATGTAGGTATATGTCAAAATGAGGCATCAGAATTTCAAAATATCTTCTAACCTTTAACATGAATATAGTGTCAACTGTAAATATAAATTAGGATATTTTTGTTTTATAATGAGATAAATATAATAAAATAATGTAAAATAAGTAACAGTCAATGAGATAAATATAACAAAACAATATTCCTTATTGAAAATTAGTTATTAATCTTAAGCAATTCAGAATACATTCAAAATGAATGCAATACAATTCAATTTGCTGCAAGTAATTTCTTAATATTCTTAAAGTGTTGGAGATGGTTTCTTCAATGAATGAAAAGGGACATAGATCACAGACAGTAATACACGCAGGCAAAAATTACTGTCCCTTTCTATTGAAACCTTAGCTTCACTGACATTTTAATGTGTTTTCATATGTTTAATTGGAGGCCTTAAATCTAATTATATTTTAATAAATCTGATCTTCGATTTCATCTTCTTCCAAAAAACAAATGGCCTTGATTCATTTTAAGTCAACAACAATTAGACCACACTTCAAAAATATTTTTGGCACATTTATCTTTCTCATACAAATAGTTACAGTTAGTCAGCGGGTAGCAAAAGCATTACTCCAGTCTTACAATATGCTTAAAAAACAACTCGCACACTATTAGCTTCAGTGGAACCTGATGATAGACAGAAACAAACAAGAATTAAAATGCTTTATTTTTCTCCAGAGCTGATTAAAGCAAAGACTGTCACCATGATTCTTTGCTGTGAAGATTCTTACTGCCTCCACACACTGTTCTACTGGCGTCTTTCGTGTTCCCAAAGAGCCACCAGCAATGGGACTGCGATGAGGAGGCTAAGCAGGAGGGCCAGCAGTCCTCATGGAAGCTGAGATCATGACAACTACGGAAAAGCACCACACATGATTTTTTTCCGACAATAAAAGGCAGGAAAGGAAACAAATGAATAAAATGTTTGGATTTTCAGATGTTAACTGATTGAAACAGTTTCTATTTAAATGCAAATTTGACTTTTTAAAAGATGGGCCTACCAGTAACTACACCCTAAATGGTAAAATGAAAATTAATCTGAAATATGGGATGAATAAAGTACGTGTGGATTTTCTGGGAATAATTTTTTATTATGAAAACTCTGATGTATTTTCCTTTGCTCGATCCATCTCAGGCTTTGGACAGCTATGCCTGGCATGAAATGCAAACATTTTTTAATTTGTTTAAGTACAAACGTTGGTCAGCTCTCTCAAAGCTTCTTTTTTAATTCAAGTCAGATTTCACAAAATAACGCTCACGAGCCTGATGTATGGAAAATACAAGACCAGAAACAAGAGCTTAACTGCAGCATTATAATGACCAATATTCTCTACTTGTTTTTGATGATGTTGAGGAAATCACTTTTAAGAAATGGAAATCACTGTGTTCTATTGATTCAAGAACAGAATCTTCATACATAAGTCAGCAGACTTGACACTTTTGGATACATAAAATGTGACATCTGCTCTTACAAATGCACTATACAGGCTGTAAATCATCAAAGAGAAAAACAGTTCAATGTCATTTCAGCCACTGAAAGCTATGGTTTACAACTGAGAGATAAAAATAGTCGTACTGTCCCTATGACATCTAAAACACTTTTCTATTACAGTATTCCGTGTTCTAATTTATCTTCGCGGGTGAACAACGCGCCATCAATCGTAAGTAACTAGTGTAGTGAGTCCAGTCAACTGCAATTTCCTGCAGCTTTATCTTTACCCCCCGAGCTGACTTTCAGGAATATTCACAACACACTATCTCAACTTTTGTGCTTGCTTCAGTATGTCAAGATTTAGCCATTATTCCGAGGGCTAACATACGGCACGGATCCATGTAATAAATTTGCATTTCATAAAATAGAGTTTAAAACTGTGCTTATTACTATTAAAAATTTATATTCTACTGGAATACAATGTGTTGATTAACTTCATAAAGCAAGAAAGAGTGTGGGCTTTGTATAAGATTCATGGTTCTCCCACTTTTACTAGGAAACTTTGAACACATTATTTAATCTCTGAGAGCAAAGTAAGACATCTGGAAAATGGAACAAAACTCCTATGTTTAATAGGAGACAAATACCTAATATTGTTCTTTGCAGATAGTCTAGAGGGCAAAAGTAGCGACAATTATCATTAATATTGGCTTATTTATACTATCACTAGGACATTTTTAGCAGTTATTTATAACATGTTTTTCATTTATTCCAGCACTGGAAGAAACTTAACACATTGCTGTATGCCTGGAAGATGAGATTGTATTTTAATTTCATTCTGAAAACAATGCTAATATTTAAATATTTTCAGAAATTTATTTCCTGTAATCATAATATGAAAATCACTATATATGCTTTAAAAACTCTCCAATGAAAATGATTATGGCAAGCATTATAATGATTAAATGTTCTAAATAGATCTAAAAATGACACTAAAATGATCTACAAAGAAGGCAATGCTTGATATACACTAGTAATTTTTTTTTTTTTTTTTATCGGTACCAGGAATTGAACTCATGACTGCCTGCTTGCAAGGCAGGCACTTATGCCGCTGAGCTAAATCCCCAGCCCCTACTCTAGTAATTATTAAATATTGTCACTAATTGGGGAATGGGATCCCATGCATATAATGTTTTGACTTATCACACTGTTACATTTGTTAAACACTACATTAATTTGGAGAAGTGTGAATTATCACAAAATTTACCTGGTTTTCTAGTAGAATTCCCTATCTATTCATTCAATAATCACCACATTTTTTAATGAGCATGAAACAATGAAAGAGGACCTGCTAATCAAGTTGGTTTGGAGTGACAGACTTGTTCACTGACGCCTCCTTGGAATGCTAACACTGTATCTTTTATTTTTCTCCACTCTTCTGCAGTGAAGCTCAAAGCCCAAACCCCTGGCGGTCACCAGCCCCTTGGCTGAAGCTCAAAGAGTGCTGCTGTCCTGGGTGGATTTACAACCATTAGTCTAGTGGATCTGATGCACTTTCTTTCCGGACTCTTTTTATGGGTAAAGCAGCACACTCCAGGGGCTGGACTGGCCAGGCCATTATAGGGACAGCCTCTGGCTGCCCTCCACGCTCAGTTCATCAAACGCACACACAGCAACTGTGTAAAACACTCCAGGTCACAAGCTCACGCTTGGGGATCGATCTGGGTGGATTCTAGTTCATCTGATGTTGGAATAAGCATGGCAATGCATGCTACTTTTATTTGTCACAAAACTAATACTGTCGGAAGATTCATGCTTTAGATTTTATCTGTGCTTTTAGTTAAAGAAAACACTTTACATAGAACTTCTAAACTTCTAGTCTTTGCACATGCATGCAGAAATATACTACGAGGTTCTTGAGAAAGTACAGACTAACTAATTTCAGAAAAAGCCGTGATGCTGTTTCACTAATTCATCAGGTTCCCTTACTAGTTTTTACAGTAATTCTATGCCCTGCTAGATTTACTTCCTCTTTAGGAAATAGCTGATCTATTTTTATGGTGAACATTTTCACTGGAGGAGGGAATAAGTGGAGGAGGAGAAAAAGTCATAATTAGATTTACGGTGACATGCTTTTCATCCCTAATCCTACCACGATTGTTAAGGACTGTTAGATTGCAAGCTTATTACAAATAAAATGAAATAAAAGATTTCTGCGCTAGTGGGATCAAAGCCAGAAGTGATCTACGAAGGGCTACCTCGCCAGCCGTGGGGATGCTCATGCTTTGGACTTCCAAGCAGCTGGGATTACAGCCACGTGCCACACCACCTGGCCTTTCTAGTCTCCACAGTTTTTCATGAAAGGACTAATACACATTTCATCTTCTAGTAAAATTCATTAAATATTAACTTTATATGAAGAACAATGCCAGCGAGTTTCCTTTAATCATGAACTTTAACTTTGGCCTTTTGCCTTTTAATCCTTCAGGTGCTAACTTGAAAAGCTAATTGTAACAAAATAATAAAGATTTAGGAGAAGTAGATCTTTTTGTGTACAGACCTGCAGCGCATAAATAACTCCTAGAGGAAAGGAAAACACATTTAAATTCAGGTGTTTAAGGTCTCTTTCAACACATTTTGGATGTCGTTTCCTAACTCTAAGTCTACAATGGACCCAGTTTTTCTTTTATAGTTTTTATCATGTTTTTATGTATTGATCTCTTGTCCTGCTGGAGATCAAGCTTGGGCTCTCAGGTGCTCGAGACCTACACTCTCCTCAGAGACACAAGTCAACCCTCTTTCCCACTTTCCCTAAACCCCAACACTGAGGGATAGGCTTAGTTAAATGACAGAACGTATGCTTGGCGGGTCCGAGGCCCTGGATTCACCCGGGCATCAAAATAAAAGAGAAAAGAGGGAAACAGCGTAAGGAGAACGCCGAGCAAGGCATGCACTTAGTACTCTGTCGGTAGTGGAATGAACCACGTTGGGACTCCGAAGCCAAATCCTGGGGTGCAGATGCTGCAGGCAGTGAAGGTGTCAACTGGCCAGACAGCAGTGCTTTTCCCACCCTTCCCATCACCCAGTGCCACAAAGCCCAGTCCTGTCCCACCTGCATTCTCAGAGCTGCCACAATCACCACTGCCGATTATATAAACTTGTTCATTACAGTTTGGTGAAATTCTGCTTTCTTCAAAAAATTCTTGTCACCTACTGATAATATGTCTAAAACTGGGGGGGGGGGGGCGGAGAGAAACTGCGGTGTATGAACTCAGAAGCAGAAGGCCGTGCATACACCTGTGTAAGCAGTGCGTGGTGGCTGTGAACCAGTTACTAAATTTTAGGAACAGTACATCAAACAATGTAAACAAAGAACCTGTACTAAGAAAAAGTGTGCAGGCATCCAAAATGTTCAGTCGAAGATGCAAGTCTAGGAAAAAGTTTTGAATGACAATATCTGTGTGGTTAAATCTGTTTATTATCAAACCACAGTGTTAGTCAGAAGGAACTCTGTTAGGTAATAACCAAGGTAAATTCCACCAATCTCTCTGGAATAATGCATGGGAAATATAAAAAATAAAAAAGTAAGAGTAGTATTGGCATTTGCGGTAAATATTATGAATCATTCCATCCAAGTAATTATACACTGATGTCATTTGAATATTCTCCGAAGGTATTAAACAACATAGGTGATAATTCTGATGTCTTCTTTCAACATGGGAGAATTCACTTTGGGTAAATTTGTCTAAGATGTCAGAAAATTTCCAGACCTGGCAATAAAATTTTCTTTCTTGAGAAAATTTATATCTAGTATGCATTTATATGTAGTATGAGTTATTTTTTCCAAACATTTACCTTACTTTGGTAGAATTTAAATTTGTATTCACAATGGTTTCAATATTTGAAAAGAGTATGCGATACATTTTTCATTTTTATAGACTAAAACAATGGTACAATTATCATTTTCTTTCATCAGACAAAAACAGCTTTCATTGGATTAAATTAAATTGATTTTCATTTCCTAAAACCAATTGATAAAAATAGGTTGAATTATCTGTGCATTCGTTTGGAAGGGAGGATTAGACTACATTCAAACAGAGATCTCTCTAGTTGACCATATTCTAATGCTCATGTAGTTGTAGAAAGAAATATCTTGAAGATATTGTACAAGTTTTAATCGCTGCCTGTGTGCCAAGATTATTAGGAGACAGAACATAAACAGGCAATGGTGGCGAGTTCCACTGGACCCGTTTACCTTCCAATAACAAAGGGAATGCCTGCACTTGGTCATCTGTGCCCTGTGAAACAGGTGCTGGGCAGATAATTTGCTTTTATCTGCCAGACCAGTTCTAACACTGGGGGGACAGGGGACCAGATAGAGGCTTGCTTAGACTGCTGTAAGACATGTTTCTCTCCCTCACTCTCCCTAGAGGGATATTTAAGGATCACTGCTAAACCACGCAGAGTGCAATGGGATGACCCAGTCCTCAGAAGTCTCTCAGTGCTGAGACTTCCTGGATGATAGCAAGCAAAATTTCTTATGGTGGCCACCTTGTTACATTTTCTCCTGGAAAACTCACTGGCCAAGCATCCTGTAAGGCCGGAAAGACGGCTCCACACAGCCTTCAGTGAGTTAATTTCTCAGCAGAACTTGGCACATTATGAATAAGTGGTTACCCTGAAGCTACAGACAACATGCTCTATCAGGGAACAGGAAAGGAGGCCTGGGACTGGAAGATCTCAGCTGTAGCTCTACTCCAGCCCATCCTTTGCTGTCTTTTCTCTTCCTCCTCCTTTTTCTGTTTTAACTATTGCTTCATTTTTCTTCTCTTATTCACTTTTTCTGTCTCTCTCTTTCCTTCTTCCCTTTTTCTTCCTTTTCCTCCTTCCCTCTATCCCTACTTCTATTTAAATCATTGAGAAAACTTGGGCCAGTTACTTAAAATCTGGAAACCTGAGTTTTCTCACAAAGATAAAAAGGAATACTTAATTTAAAGTTTATTTTTACAAAAATTAAGTGAGACAGTGAGTAAAATGCTTAGCAAATTGCTTAACATTCAATAAGCAGTTCATAAATGTTAGCAATGACCACAAGTAGTATTCCCACTATACAGTAGAAAGACCATTGCAGAAGAATTTAAAATTAAAAGAGAATGCTAAAATATTTTAGGTGGGGCAACTTAGTGAGATCCTGTCTTAGAATAAAACACAAAATGAACTGAGGATGTAACTCGGTGATAGAGCATCCCCTATTTGACTTTCAGAGTAAAGAGGCTGTCTGACACTGAACTGTAAACTTTGCAAAGGTATCATGATGACACAGATTCCTGCAGTGGTGAGGCGGGTGAGGACTGTGGCGAGCACCATATCATCTGATGACTATAGATCAGGATGCCACTGACCATTCCGAGCGCTGCTCCTTACTGTCCTCTTCAACCACGCCGGGAAAATAACAGTGTCATTATGAGATGAACTCTAAGAATGTATTTGACAGTGCTTTATAATGAATCAGATGCTGTTATGCAGAATGGAAATATATAAGAACACAAATATATTTCTCCCATAGTCACAATGCCTATTAAAAACAAATGGAAGTTAATTGAAAAGCCTGGCAGGCTCTTGACAAAGGATCGATGTACATGTCAATTCCATTAGCCTCTCTGATGTGGCCCCGGTTGCCTGCATGTATCCACATTTGCATAGTGGCATCATCACCCTAACAGTGGTGATCAAAAGAAAGGAGGTTTCACTTCTTTGCACAGTGAGGTAGAGCCAGAGCCTCTGAAAAAGAAATTTGTCTGGATAAAGGGGAAAACTCATGGAAAAGCCATGCAGCTGACTTCAGATATACTGTATTTTTAGATACCTTTTACTTGGCTCATGAAACGTATCATCTTGACAATTACATACAATTGTACTACAAACAAACCTAAAGACTCAGGTAGTAATGGAATACTGTTTAACAAAAGCCAAAGTAACAAGGAGACCTAAGACAAGAACCAATGGGAATTCAGTCCATCACAGACATTCTTGCAGGAAAATCTATTTTTATTTCTATTCCATCTCCTAAGCACAATGAGAAGTTTTTCTACACAGAATAATCCCCTCTCCAAAGAAGCAGCCTCACCCAGGACAGTCTGGTGACGGCAACCACCACATCAGGCTTGTACTCTGTAACCAAAGAGCTCAGGAAGGGGAAGAAGAGAAGTATTTCTGTTTGCAGGTTTCTTTTTTTAAAAGAGAATCTAAATTTCCCAGATATGCTTGTCTGCTTTGGCAGAATTTAGTAAATGCTTTATCCAGTATCCTGGAATCCTTGACTGGTACTTATATTTGCCTATCATATCTTTCTTTCAAAATAGGTTAATTTAGGGCTTCAGGGTAAGTTTCTCTATCACACAGTGTCTGAAACGTTGAGATGACTCTACCTGCTCTTCCAGTCAGGTTTCTATTGGTCAGATAGGAATAAGAGTAACAATAATAGCAGTAGCAATAACTCTTCAAGTGTTTACTTGAAGATTGAGATCAAATGTAAAAGTTCCTATGTACCTGCTAGGTATACAGTGATCACCAGTGAATCTGTCTGCTCTGTGGGAGCCCACAACACCTCCTCTTGCAAAGAGCCATGATTCAATGGACTGACTACCTGATACCACTCCTTAAGGGAATCAGTTTTGCACACAAAGGAACCCAAATGCCACAGATGGGAATTCATGAAAGAACAAAGTGAGGCACTGACAAAGGAGTTCAGTGGCCTGATCTGGGTTTTTATGTTTGAATTATTCCTGAGTCAGGCAAGACCACTCAGTATCATCACATCTTCCTTCTCCTCCTCCTATCTGTCATTCTGGTACCCTCTCAAAAATAAACATGGTCAAACTTTTGTCTCTTCAATGCTGCTATACTAAGATACATAAATGCCCTAGAATCCTACTGTCACAATTAAGTGATGCATTAAAAAAGAATTTAAAAAATAATGGAGCATTAACCCAACACCCATCTGATGGTTGGAGCAAACAGCTATTGGAGGATCTTTGATTATTAGTTTAGATCTGATGTCAGATGACACATTTGAGGAAGCAGTGGATAACTTTAAGAAATGGACATTTCAGCAGTAAGTTTTGAGCACAGGGAGAAAATTGAAGGGTATGTGGAGGAGGAGCAAGTGGGCCATGAATACACAAGAGAGTAGGGTACTGGGGAGCTGGACCAGAGACACTGCCCTCCATGGGAATGGCCAGGGCAGACTTAACCTGTTCCATTGTTTCTCCTGTAGGTGGCAGAGGCCCCATGCCTCAACCCCAGAACTCACAGGAAATTATGTTTCTAACAATAAAATAATTAATAGTGTTAAAGACAGTCTTCTCTGTAAAAGCACCTGGGAGTTATACTAAACAGAACCCAAAGTAGGAAATTAATTCCTATTAATCCTCATTCTCTCTCTCAATAAAATACCAATCATGATCATAACATACTTTTTAAAAAAAGAACCATCTTTCCTTTTGCAAATGTTTCACTTTACTTTTGACTGCAAAAGTGCAAGACTTTCAGTGAGGTAAGAAGGGAGCTGTCTCTCACCTTGACTGAGAAGAAACAGAGATATGCGGGGAAATGACTAGCCCCCTGTGCCCTTTCCCTCCCACATCTGGTGCAGAAGTGAAAAAAGGCCCCAAAATAACTGAGTCAGGAAACACTGGTGACAAATAAATCAAATCTGTGGTTCAATCCATGATACACAGTTCTTCGAAATATAATCTTGTTGGTGCCTGTAACTTAAAAACATTTCTTCATTTTACATATTTCTCCATTTCTGCAATTTCCCCCATCTGAACCCTGAGCAGACCAGCACTTTCTCAAGTCTAGAATTTCCAACAGGCCACTGAGAGAAAACACTCTCTCTCCCTGCGAGTCGCTATTGTTTGAACACCACCTTCTCTGGTCCTGGACACTGCTCTCTTGGTCTGGAGAGTCTGACAGGACGGTAAAGAAAATTCTATTTTGGATTTTGCGCTATGAAGCTAACATCAAATATACAATGTATTCCAGCCATAAAGACACAAGTATGAAGTTGCAGATTTTGTAAAAGAAATCATTCCACAATTTAAAACTCTGAAACTTTTAGAATTAATGATCAGACAGTTTCTCCATATGCTCATTCTATTATGCCCCCAATTTCCCCCATCTGAACTTAATTGTCACTGGGGATATTTTTATTTTAATTCAATTTATTTATGCATACTAAGCAAGAAAAATCAAATTGCACTGTTTCTATTTGGATTAGAAAACCAACAGCATTTCACAGAATCCTACATCTCTTTGAGGAGTAAGTACAATATCAAAGCACCTTGTAATCCTGTTGGAATCCATTTATGAAACTCACTATCCCAAGCAATAGGTCCTGTGCAGTACAGTTTTTTGGGGGGTGGGAAGTTGGGGGGAGAATAGAGTCATTGTTTTAAAAAAGAATAATGTGACAACAAACCTCAAATCATCTAGTTCATTTAGAGAACACAACTTAGTAATATATGAAACTCCTCTGGGTAAGAGTGAAACGGGCCTGACGTGTGGTGGTGGAGCTGACAACCTGCGGATGCTTTGCAGGGACTGTAGGAAACTGGTGAGTGAGGTCAGAAATCAGACACCAAGAACAAGAGTTAATGCTGTGGGTTTGCCAAATCAGAAGCTACAGGAGTTTGAAATTGAAGTCTTCTTGTAAAATTATCATGGTTTGCTTTCTTTCTCATGAGTGATCATTTAGCCCTTTCCTGTGCTTACAGTGAGCATGGAGCTTTTTCTTCTTCTCTGAGTGTCTGGAAGGGAAAGAGACCAAGCCTCTCCTGATGTATGGAATACACCGAGTAGCTGGAGATGGAAAGGCTTCCTGCTCTCAGACAAAGCAATCAAATTCAAGCTGCTGTTAACACCCAAACTTGTGAAGAAAGATAGATAGAAAACCTACACGGGGAAACACTGATGGCCCGCTCCAAAGCTTAAACATTTTTGCTGCAAGGACAGTGACAAATATAGAGCAGAAAGAGTCATCTGGAATACCCCAATTTCATTCCACTACTGTAGCTATTTTTAGCATGCATTATTATTCATTGGGTCTCCTAGAAGATGGTGGTATGATTAGCCATAGTAGAAGAGAATTAGGGAAGGTATTTACAATGCAAAATTTACCAACACAAAAAGAAATTAGTAATACTATAGTTATCAAAAGAAACAGGCCTAATTAAAGAAATAGCTGCTACAAAACCATATGTAACTCAAGGCAAAAAAAGACAATTCAAATTTAATGAATGCCTTTAATATTAATTACAGAATTCTTAACAATACATGGGGACAGCTCTCTTGGAGAATTCAGCTTACTGTTTAACAGTTTCTGACTAATTTTATTAACCTGTACATCTGAGAGGATCAACCCCCTCTGGGTTTAATTAGAAGGAAATTCAATTTAAATCTAAATGTCAACAGTGGTTACTAATTATGGCAGAGCTCTGTATGGGACAGCTAGTCTGTAATCAGGCAGTTCTCTGGTAACAATTAACACTTTCTCTCTGAGTTGCAAGTGAGTTAGGGTATTTTAAAATAAATACTATTCAGCATGGGACACTGCTAATATCACCAGCCCCTACTGCTAGGTGCAGACATGCAGAAGAAGATGCCAAATTAAATTACAGAAATTTCTCAAACATATAGCTGAATAATAAGCAGCTACAAAACTAGGTCAGGGTTGAAAAGCTGATGCTGAATTCCCCTCCCCCAACATGCAAAATAAATATACCCACTATCTCTGAATAGAAATCATTCTTTTGTTATGCCCTTTGTCAAGAATACATTATTGCAAAATGATATTTATTTCCACAATCTTCACAGCTGTGAGCACGACTGAATTAATCTTTCTAGAACTGATTTCATTTGCAATTTCATGATTACGATTATAAAATGTAAATTTATTACTTAAAAAGAAAGATTATAAAAGACATAGATAAAAAAGACAGTTCTTTATCTGTTGTGTTGCTTTGCTTGATACTAATGAAATAAATAGCTGACTAACCCCGAAATAAAAACAAACAGTATAAAGATGATTGCAAAAATGTAAAATGGAACCTAGGAAGACAATAAAAATCTACTCTTTAATGTAACACATACAGTGATTATGTGGCTCAGGGAAGCAACAGAATGCAAATTTTTCATAGTGAGGCTAAGCTTTCATGGTGAGTCACTCGAGATGTTTCTATTGCTATGTTGGCACTAAAGATAATACAAAAAATACTTGGGCACCACTAACCCCCTCCTCTCAGTTTAATGCCCTTAAATGGTAATCTCCAGAAGGGCATTTCAAACTGTTTAATATGAGTGATCTAAACAACAAATCAGTTCAAAGAAATTCACATTTAAAAGGCTTCACTTTTTAGTGAAATTCAATCACTAGATTGACCTTCTTTTCTTAAAAATATTTTGGTTCTATAATCAATATTTAAGTGCCTACTATTTAAAAGAGATACATTGAATAGCGTGGTATAAATAAGAATTTGAAAACAAGCTATCAACTTAAATTATTGTGGGTTAAAAATAAGAAAGACAAGTTTAGTTTTCAATAGCTAAGGCAAAATATACCATTATTTGAAATGTTTCATTTATACAACTGGCTTTTCTCAAAAAATTGAAACAATCATTGCTTAAATATATCAACCAAATTTTCTCAGATAAAATTATGACATTAAACAAGATAACACAGTTAGTATACATTGTAGTAAATATATTCACTCATCAAATGGCTGTTTGCAGAAAGACCACTAATAATAACTTAGGCTCAACTAAAAGTTAATGTCAATAAAGGGTTCTATAAGCACTTATAATAGTTGCAATAGCACCTCTGAATGATTACTAACATGTAAACCTGCTATTTATCATGTCAGCCCAATCAATACAGCCCATATTTCTATACTAGGAATGCACTGGTTTTCTTTCTGCATTTGCTCAGAATCACAAAGCAAAAATGCAAGCCCTGTCACAAGACATTTATTGTATCCAATTGGATCCAAACTAGCTGCAGAAGAAAAGACAATTTAAGCTTGTGCAACAAAATAAGCTATGTATATATGAATAAATTATTTTTTACTGCATGACTCCCTTCCATTCGCTTTACCTGTCTAAGATGCTGAGTTTTCAGTAAAACGTTTCTACTTGTGACTTTCATAGCGCCACAGAGTGGGAGTCCCGTAGTGCTTTGGGTCATTTTCCCAGTCCAAATAGTACCTATCACCTCCTCTAGCATAAAGGTTAACAACTCCTGGCTGTAGAAATCTGTATTGCTTCTCTACTGTTCATAGCCATGAACACCTCCACGGGGATGAAGGCTTTCCTCCTTGAAGAAGCCCAGTTTCGCCTCTGGGAGGCAGGACGCTTCCACCAGGCTGCTGCATGAGCATCTAGCTTACACCACACAATTACTTCTTGTTCTGCAAGCAGGCTCTTCCTGGGCAGCAATAAACATGCTGCTTAGCATACCTGCATGTTATTTAGAAAGTCTATATTAAAACGAGACTCGGAAAGGTCATGTCTATATAAATTGTGCCTGTGTCTCTCTCTCGCTGGTATCATTTTTTAGAGAAATTTTTACCAACTTCTTCAGCTTTCTCCCATATCTTTCAAAATTCTAAGCCAGGCACCATATCATTCCCCAGAAGAACACAGCTTAACAAGTATGTCTTGCTGGTTAATTGTAAAGCTTTGAGGTCAGTTTTTAAAGTCGTGTTTAATTACTTGCTTGTTCTTTGCTGAGGATGGCTTTGAGATAATTTTCAGAGACCTCTCATTATTAGACACCTGTTAGTCTTAGATCTTTCAGAGGAAATATGTTCTTTAAAACAAGTAGAAATTATAAGAACAAGGATGCATGAGGGACAATATAATAAAACACATTTTCACATCAGTTTTAAATTGTGATTTTCCAGGTAATATTATTCTAAACATTATATTACAAACTTGGAACAGGTGTCTAGAGCTATTTTCCTACACTTTTAAATGTTAACTCTTTCTCCCTGCCTAACTGAAGCTTTAGTTAAGATCTGTTGATAACAAAAAAGGAAGTTGTATAACCACAGCTCAATAATAAGGTGAATGGAAAAACAGTTGGTTTCCGCCTCCCTCAACTGCTTACCTTGATGTGCTCCAGCCAAAAAGAGAAAGAGAGAGTGTATATTCTCCATCGTACCAACAACCACAGTGATAAACGGTAAATATAAAATATTGCCTGTACTTCTCAGTGGCATAAAGCCCCTTTTAAAAAACAGTTTACGAGGGCTCCATCATTTTATTTAGGACCCTAAGTTTGAAACAAAGATGGAGAGGAGTCATAATGTCACTATTTGATTAAAATATTTCAACCATTAAAATGGTACAGTTTTAGGGAAATCAACAGTGCTATCTCATAGCTGATGTCATAGTGTGGCAGCTTCACAGCTGCTTCTCGGAGAAGCAGATTTAATCCTTCTGTGGTCAAGGGAGGGCACAGGTGAGGAGGAAACACCTGAACTGTCTGTGCAAAAGGCAAGCGGGAGTCAGGAAGCTCTAGGGGATGGGTCCCCCTTTTGGCCCTGGCGATGAGGCTCAGGGACACAGAGGAACCTTCCTGGTCACTGTGGCAGGATAGCAGGTTATGCTCAAGTGGGTTTAGTAAATTGACATATGCGAAGCTAAACAAAGGTCAATGTGTGTCTTCACTGCAGGATTTCCTGAGGCCTCTGAGTCATGGCAAATGACTCCCAACCCCTGTTCTCCAAGCACTTTTTCCACCGCGTACTGTCTAGGTGTCCTTGCATTGCTTTTCCCTACCTTGGGATTGTACAACCCAGCAAGAACTGAGGCTCTCTGTGGTCTCTTCAGATAAGTTGAACAACTGAGAGTGCTGACCTTTTCTCCTGATTGTAATAGCATGTTCATAGTTAATGTGGTTCTTGCTGAAAAAAAAGAGTAAATTTGAAATGCAGTTAACTATTCCCACCATAACTGTCCAGAAGTGAGAACAGAAAATTACGTTCCTAAAAAAGATACAGATTAGATTGGCTGGTCTGGCTCATGGCTGATTCTAAAGGATCTGACTTGCCAAAACGGCTTGGTGGACTTCTGAGAATTCTATTTATATTGTCAAACGTTGCTAATTGCTATTGTTACATTGCACTGGTTTGTTTATATGAGGCAATGCATTTGATAATCCTTACTTTATAAAAGTTTTCTCGGATAAGTCATGATTAATATTCTCACTAGGATAACATCATGCACTTTCTATTTAATGTTCAAAGTTTAAACATTACATAGAATGTCCTCTAACATTGCTAGGTAATCACATGATCTAGAAAAATGACACACTATACATGAGTAACCACAGTATTTCTCAGGATGTTGGCTGCAAACATGCCTTATTAAATAAGAAATTTATCACCTTTCAGCACTAAAACTGTATTATTAACAAATAACTTATTGGAACATAAAAAAACCTCCAAACCTGATCTTATCAAAATAATTACAGAACCTTTTATGTCTCAGTAGGAAGAGAGAGAGAAGGTGCAGAGAGAGTAGCATAATGAAAAGAGACAGAAATAGGACATTCGTTCTACTTTTTACACAGCAGTCACAAACCCTGTGGAAAGTTAAAGACAACACAAAAATGACTGTTTGGCCAAAAAGTGAAATTTCAATTTGCATCTCAATACATAACTCCAAGTATAATAAAAACACACACTCCAAGTAATTTAAGTGGGTTTTACTCTTTTAATTTCCACATATGACACTTTAGATCAATAGGCCCATAGTATGTATATGGATGTGTGGGTGTATATAATATTTATATTTGAGTATATAAAATGGGATGAGAGTATACTTGACATTTATGTTTGCCTGTTTGGTTTCACTGCAGATTCTCTTATTCAGTGGGCAGTGTATTTATTTAATATGTCCCACAATCTGGCTATATAACACTTAGAAGTGGACTTGTTATGCAAATATTGTTCTCTTCAGAAAACTTGGCTGTATCCCCAAAATGAATCATATTTCCCTCTACAATTTTATTAAATAAAATATACTTACAAAAACTGAGTAGTACATAATAAGTACTAATTTGTGAAATGAACAAGCAAATAAAGGAATACTGCATATATTGGGTATGCATTGTTATTTTTACAATGGTAGTTTTTGCCCTAACATGGAATTGGTCCAGCAACTATGGGGTTGAGCATCCCTATCCTGAAATTCCAAAATTTAAATGCTCCAAAACATGAAAATGTTTAACATTTGAAATGACAACACAAGGGGACAATTACTAGCCATCAGAATTTGTTTTATGCACATTTTCAAAATATTAAATTACCCTCAAGCTAGCAGTAGAAGGTATATGTAAAACATAAATGGATTTCATGTTCAGACTTTGATCCCATGCCCAAGATAACTTATGTATGTGCAAATGCATGTTCCCCAGTCTGAAAAGCAGCACAGATTTAAAACTTTTCTTATCCCAAGAATTTTGGCTATGTGATATTCAACTTATACCAAGAATTTTATGCAAGTGATTCAAGGACTAATCTTTAAGTACAACTACTGTACTTAATTTGTTTCATAAAATAATTTGGGACTGAGATTATATTCAGGCTTTTATTTAGCAGAAAGGACACGTAGTTTTTATTTTCAATGTGAAAACTGCTGGCCCATAGATTCACTCAAGGATCTTCACAACTGGATACAACTCCATTTTCCAGTCCTTTCATTTAGGATAAACCAAACTATTTGCCATTTCCCTGATTCCCTGCATCCTTACTGGGATTACCAGCTAAGAATGGTTTTCTTTCCTCTCTCTATATCCAAAATTTACTGTATTTTGCAGATCCAGCTCAAAGTCAGCATTTCTGCATGTCCACAGTTATAATGCACAAACGTGACAGATGGATACAGAACAGGATTTAAGATGCTATTCCTATCAGTGTCTTAAAATGTCAAGTGCTTACACAAAAGGCATCAATTACTTGTAGCATCATACATCTTAAGATTTCTTTGTAAATTTCATCTGTAAGTATTATAAGTAAATTTCCACTGTAAATATGCATTTTGGTAGTTATCAAATCCAAAGATGCATCTGTAGGGTACAGACATAGTTCAAATAATAATCATTTCTATGTACAAAGAAAGGTTTTCCTTTTATTAAAAGGAAAATGAATGCATCTTGAAATAAGTGAAATAAACCAGACACACAAGCTTGTATGACATTGTGTCTCTTACACTAGGAACCCAAATTATAAATAAAAAGCAAAATAAAAGATAAGAGGAAGCAGGGAGACCTTCCTCATAGGAAAAGAAAATCAAGAGATGGAGGGGAGGAGGAGGAGAGGGGGAGAAGGAAAAGGTGATGAAAAGAAATTAAGATCTGTTACATACATGCACCAGCTTCATGCAAGGAATGCGAATATTATGCACTGTGACCATGTAAAGATAAAAATAGTTATAAAATTTATTATCTCTAAGTAAACAGAATCTTTCAATACATTTTAGAAAATGCATTTAAAACTTTCTTAACAAAGGAATAATCTATCCCAATCATTTGATTTAATCTAATAGAAAACCATCCTATTCCCAAGTGGTCACTGATTTCCTGCGTGTACCAGCTCCAGACTGGGGGAGATAGGACAGGAGGGGAAGGCTGGAGAAAGAAATTAGAGTAGAAGATTCTTTGGTAGCTAATAAATACATGGCTATGGTCCCTGAAAACACTGCCATCTGTTGTCAGAAAAAAAGGTCATTTGTTAAATTTTGCCAGGCAACAGTTTCTCTACAAGTGAAGAAAACATTTGATATTGTTTCTTAACTGAGCTGTCCCTTCTCTGGGAAAGATACCCACAGCAAGGAGGCTGATTTTTTCAATAATCAGGTAGCTATCTAAAAGAAGGTGACTCAGAGTGGATTACCTTTTAATATTTACCACATGTTGGTACATACTATTTTCTTCCTTCAAATATATGCAAAATCATGACCAAAATTCTGACCATCAAACCTGGGTCAGTATTAAGTTTTCCTAAAACTTTACATTAAATTTTATGTGTTAAATGGTACAATATTATTTTGTGGATGCACAATAGGAGACAAAGGAGAAAAATCAACAATACTATTTAGTCCTTCTGTACCTAGGGATTTTAAAAGTACTTATGTATCATACCATTTTCTGTTACAAAGTAATTCGCGTTTCTTCTGAGACCGTCATTATGGAAGCCATTTGTTACTTACCAGCCTCAGAAGTTACACTATTTTTAATTATGAAATTTAAAGTTGTACCCCAGATTAAATGGAGGTGTTTTAAGAGCCATCATTATATCAATTTAGATTCCCTAAATTAGACTGAATATATTCTATGACTTAGAGACTCTAAGCATACAGTGAACAGAGTCAAAGTTTAGTGAGTTTTGTAATTTTATTGGCAAGTTCTCCATCCTTAAACTTACTGATTTTCATTTCAGTCACTCACAATTATCTTACTAATGGAGAGGAAATATCAATGTGGAAAAGTCGACATACTCTGTGCTAGGGTTTCTTGTACACTGCCTTTATTTTATTTTATTTTATTTTGTACCAGGGATTGAACTCACAACCCTGTGCTTGCCAGGCAGGTGCTTATGTCACTGAGCTAAATCCCTGGCTCCACTGCCATTTAATCTACGCAACAGCCCTATGAAGTTGGACCACTGTTCCCTTACTCTAATACTGCCCCAGGTGCATGCAGATTCTTGGGGAGTGATTGGCTTTCTCTTATATTCTTCCTGCTTTCTGAAGCACAAGACCTGTGTTGAAAACATGGTGAGGAGAGGGGTCACCTAAGATGCCAAAGTGGAAGTGAATCATGAACATGAGATTAGTGACAATGACAGATGATCACAAGATTAGAATCAACAGATGAGCCCTCAAGGGTCAGGCATGAATCCAGTAGACCTGAATAGTGCATGCTATGGCTTTGACATTGGCTTCTTTTGCTTAAAAGGTCACTTTCTTGAAATATGAGAGCACGGCACAGCTTGTTAGGAGGTTTGGAACTGAGACCTTTCCTACCCTATTCATAGGCAAAAGGTAAAAAGAAAGAATCTACAAAGAGCATGCACACCATTTCCAGGGACAGGAAACCAGCTACTATTATGAGCTTACACTCCTATTACTGACAGTGACATTTAAATCAAGAAGGTCTCAGTGGCAAATGATTTCCTTTCTGCAATTTTTGAAGCTCATAGTAGTAATCTTCAGCAAACTTGCTCTGAGAGCTAATCTTGCTAAGAAACAAGTAATCTGAGGAAACCTTTGAGTGTATGGCTACACTCAGGTGCACACACTATACACCACTGAGAAGACTTATGAATCCAGTTCAGGACACAGTTAATGACCTACTCATGGCTGTCACCACAATAATCCATAATTTTAAGAACAGCCATGAATCCTTTATATTTTCATGAATGGTAAAAGTACTTAAAAAGACTTTTTATTTTAAAAAATATTCTTATGGTATTCTATCACTATGGCTTTCAATATTTGAGGATCACATAACAGATAAAGAATATGGATTTTTTCCTTCTAGTCAATCCCCATATTTTACAGCTGAAAAACCCACTCAGGGAGGTTAAATGCCACCACTATTCTTGCAGCAAAACTCATGCTATTAGCTCCAGTCTATGGCTCTTTCCAGTATAGTCTACGATCCTATATTTTTAAACAATGAAGAATTTTTGATTGTTTTAATAGCATGGAATTCCATTGAGATTATTTTCTTGACTTAGAGACTTGCCAACTACCAACCGAACTTACTAGTTCTGTAAAATCAAGTTGATTTTACTTCTCTGAAACTGGCTTCTACATAATTGGGATTACAATATCAACTCTAGCATGTACCATTGATGCACCAAATAAATGGGTTACTGCCTTTCAATAAAGCATCATATCCCCAGATGTACATAACTCTTCCTTTGGCCTGACTGTAGACCCAAAAAAGTACATGAAATATGTTTGAACTCACCAACCACTTACTTCAGTTACGGTATGCAATTTGTGTGTATGGAATAAAAGAACTTAGAGTTTTCATTATAAACAAGAAAATACATGGGCTCAGTGGTAGAGTTCTTGCCTAGTATAAAATAAATTCTAGGTTTGATCCCCAGCACAAATAAAAAAGAGAGAAAGAAGAAGAAGAAGAAGAAGAAGAAGAAGAAGAAGAAGAAGAAGAAGAAGAAGAAGAAGGCATACTTAAGATCATTAGAAATAATGAAAATATAAACAACATAAAGGAAGATGGAAAAGGAAGAGTCCATGGGATTCTCTGGCAAAGCCCTCTCTGAATCACCAGGTAGAGTGATCTCTCCCTGCATGGTGAACTTCTTAGCATTAGGTCTTTTGGTCTCTTCTACCAAATTACAGATTTCCAGAAGATGAGACAGACACATCTTCTATATAATGCTCCAGTTGCTAGAGCATTATATAGAACCTGACATAGGAAGCACTTACCATGGGCTTGTTGACATTAGTAGATTGTCTGGATAGTTAAGTTTCAACTGTATCCTAAGAAGGACAGATATTCTGAAGTATTGGAACAATTTTGGATAGAAATATTTCTAACATAAATTATGTAATCATTTTATATAAAAATCTTACTTTTGCTTTTTTCCTTTATAAATGAAAACTTTTGATTGGAATACTAATTCATATAATTTCTCAGGAGCTGCTAAGTATGGGCTTAGTATTAGAGTACATGGCCCCAGGTCTTTTTTGCAGCTTACTTCTTAGAAGCGAATATTTGTAAAATATTTTTTCAGGATCCTACCTATAAGTCAGTTTGTCATGTTTTTGTGGTCAGCTGCAGTCTGACCATAGTGGCCAGAAGTCCTCTTTATAGTTGGCTTCTACTAAATACAGTGAGTTAAGAAATCTTACCATCAACTCAACTAGACTGGGTATAGAATGGAGTTTCACATCATCCAAATTATAACTCTTCTTATTGATACCAGTAATATAGTTTTCTATCTTGCATACATATGCACACATATAGTCATAGGTATACACCTACGTAATACGATCTTTTCCTTTCTTGAATTTCTCCTTTCCCCATCCCAGTTGTTCTTAGCTTTAGAGCACTTTCTTTCCCCTTCATTATTACAATATCTATTGTACATTTTGGATCTTATTACTCTTTCAATTTTTTATTATGATTATTTATTTAATAGGTAAATGGAAGTAACAAGACTGTACTCAAGTGAAATAAATCGGACTCACATTTGTAAATATCGTATTGCCTCCCTAGTGTAAAAAATAGATTCACTGTTTTAGGAATAAAAAATCATGCAAATTTCAGACTAGGTCAAACTAGACCAAGTTTTCAATTAGTGGGATTACTAATGGTAAAATAAAATATCTTTAAATATTGATGATTAGCAGAAAGCATTAGTAGCCACAGAAATCCCTTTATGATTTAAAGATTTTATAGCTAGAGTTCTACCACAAAACCCTTTAAAGATTCTGAAATGGCCCAAAAAACAAGGATCACACTATCTTCATATTTATATACTAATATGTTTAATTTCATATTCTTTGGTATAAAAATACAGGTTTTTGCAGTAAAGCAAAAATTAAGCAACACGATTTTTAATGCCTTTTCAGAAAATGTTAACAGGTACACAATATAATAGGTACTTGATTCGCACTGAGAAGGTTCTGGTCCCACCTCTAACAGTGGCAAACCACTCAGTGTGTTTCTGTTAGACTTATATTCTAGACTAGATGACCAAAAAAATATAAAGATTCCTCTCTAGATAACACTTCATTGTAATATGCATGTATTTGGAAGGTATATATTTCAAAAGAAAAAAAGAAATAATTACAGCAGTGGTATATTTATTCAAGTTCAATGAATTTGCTGCCTGCTTACTTAAGCTAAACACATGCTAAATATTCAAGGAGACTAAGGGCCAAACCCTGCTCCCAGAGGTGAATGATCACCCAATCAGGGATACAACACTCACACAAATAAAGCCACAAACCCGCATTCCTAGCAAGGCACACAAGACCTTCACAACACGATCCCAGCCAGTTTTCCGGCCTTTCAGCTGCCATTCTAACCCTGTAAATGCTGTATTTCAAAGAGACCAATTTGTTCACTCTTGCCAACTAATATTCAATACACTTCCCCATGTTTCTCTACCTGGGTCACATCAGCCCTCTGCCCTCTTCCCTGGTCTGTCAAATGGCCTGGTGACCCTCTTCTTCGAGGTCCAGCTCACCTGTCATCTTTCTGTCCCCAGCCACGGCTGTCCTCGCACCTGCATCTCCTCCCCACCCATCCTCAGCACCATTTCTGCAGTCCCTCCCTGCAGTGACAGCTTGTGCCCTCAGGAGGACCTTCCGCATTGGAAGTCCTCTGCCCAGGTGGGGACCTTGCCTGCTCTTATTTAGTCTAGTGGACTTCAGGCACGAAGTAAATGCTCACAAAACTGATTGAATAGAACCAAACTGGTTATGAAAGATGTGTCACAAGAACGACATCGATGTTCAGGCTCTATCAAGAACATTTGTTTCCCTAAGTTTTATTTTAAATTCATTCAGTCACTTATCCGATAAGCTATTTAAGCCCCATAAGAGCCAATATTGAAATCGAAGTACCTGTGTAGGCTTTAACGTGTCCTTTTCTGGTAACTCTCCTTTCTTGGCCTTTTCCTCCCCTCCTTTTCCTTCTCTTCCCTTTTGGAAACAGGCTCACACTGTGATGCCCAGGCAGATCTCAAACTCCCGAGCCCAACCAATCTTCATGCTTTAGCCTCCTGAGTAGCTGAAGCCACAGGCACGCTACCTCCTTACTGTGTCAGCCAGCTGGACTGTCCACTGTGTTGTCGTAGTGATGCCTTATGCAGAGTCTGGGTACTACATTTTAGAGGACACATTTTAGGAAATCAGCAAAGCCACAGACTAATCAAAGCCTCAGAGTAGTATGTCAGATAAGCATCAAATGAATGAAATCCAGCAAGCTAAGAATACAAATCCCTCATGATTAAAAACAATAAACAAAAAGACTTCTATGGACCTAATAAATGAGCTATTTCTCCTTAGAAATCTGAGTTTGGGTAAGACAATTACAAGCTCTACAACCCAGTAAGACTGTAATTCCTGGACACTGAGAAACACAGGACTTGCCATTTGAGTGACATTCAGGTACCTTGTACTAGAGAAAGATTCTATTATTAAATTCTTAAGTTTTCAGATTGTGGGAAAGAGATACTCCACTCAAGTCTCAGTATTTGACAAATCTTAAGTTTACTGCCTCTACTGTACCATGCGCAGGAAGTATTTGGATGCAAAATCTCCTTGAAAATGACATCATTTAATACATCTTCAGAATTCCTGTAAAACAAAACAAATCCCACAGGAAAGAGAAATGACCCTGTGTTGAGCACAGAGGGGGTAGTTCTGAGAGAGGGCTAGAGATGGAAGGCTGATCACTGAAGGCTTTAATGAGTCTCCAAAGTGCAGCAGCCGGTCATTATGTGATCTTTCACTTTCTTATGGTCTCAGTCTGCTAAGAAAGAGATGGGTACAATCCACACAGAAAATGATTCTGGCTTAAGATTCAATGTTCAAGTTATATCCAGATTGTAAGTCCTATGCCCTGGTTACTAGTGGTTAGTAAAAACACTGTTACAAAGAAGACCCCAAATGGTGTACATAGGTACAGAATCTCCAGTAAGCAGAAATACTTTATTGATCTAAGAAATGTTAGACTTACATATCATAAAATTATCCTTCAATTGTACCTCACATCAAAAATTATCATCTTTGCAAGCTACAGACTATTTTTTGCAGTTTATTGTTTTTGTTTCTGAACTAGGCTCATGAAATGTATTTTTCTGTACAATGAAAAAGTTACATTTTTCACTTACTTAAATGTTATTTTAAATATGGAATGTTTTCTCCTTCAAAGCCAGCTTTTCTGTATGACAGCACAACTCTTGTGAATCTAAAACATTCTTGATTTGTTGCATGGGTTTGTATGTTTTTCATGTTCCCTCTCATCATTAAGCCAATTATGAAGGAGTTATTACCTTTGGTCAATCTGATTTTTTATAGACTTCACTGAAATTGTCACATCAATTAAAGTACACTCATGAGATTGGTCCATCACCCAGAAGTGCACATAGGACATTCCTGGTGAACTCCCGTTAGCTTCCTGAGGAGTTGCTCTTACATGTATGATCCTCATCAAGAGGATTTGTACATGGTGTGGTAATAGATCTGTCTTCTGCCACTGTGACCTGCCGCTTTTTACTCACATGGTTGTTAGCCAATTAAAGACAGGAGAGCTTCGTATTTCCCTGCTATCCCATGTGAATTATTAAGCATTAACTCCCCAGCATCAGGTCTTACAACTCTGTGTTCAAAGCAGAAACATCTTTGAAATCTTTCGAAGCACAACTTCATAAATAGATAATACACTCTGCATTAGAATTAACTGTGCGAATTTGTATCTTGTTCTAGGTTTTATTTCTCTGAAATAGCAATGAGCTCTCTCCTTAATAAGAAATTTCTTTTTTAATACTGCTAATCAAAATATTTTTAAATTTGTTATTAAAATAGCAGCAAGTGTTTGACCTAATTATGCCTAATTTATAAGTTTTTCATCTCAAATATGTTTATAAATATTCTAAGCACGTATTTGCAACTCAATTTAAAACCAATGGGTATAATAAGAACTACAACTGAAATGTTCTTTGTTCAGGGCTATAATTCAGAAAAAGGCTTGGAAACTATACTTTGTATCCTCTTTGATACAGAAAATAGTCTGCAAAAACAAAAACAAACCAAGATATGATATATGCTTCAGGCTAACTTAAAAGAATGGTAAGAGGGAGAACTAATATAAATATCATATATTTATGTATATATGACTTAAGAACACTTTTAAAAATAGCAACAGAGGTGCAATCCCAGAAATGTAAATTAGATCATTTCATGTTAGTCTAACTTTCGTCAAAGCAATAAACAGACCTCCTGAAAGAACTTTTCCACATTTAGGTTATGAACAATACCAGATTTCATAGTAGGACCACAAACAAAGTCTTGATCCTTCAAAGCTACATTGCAAAGACTGCTCTTGACCTACCTACCACAGCCTGTGAACAGATAACTTTAGGGACATTTTGCTAACTATAATGTATTTTTTAAAAATTGTTTTTCATTATTATTGCCATTCTTAATTTGATTAAGCAGACACCTTAGCAAACCTTGAGGTTCACAAAGTTGTAACATTGTGAACGGAAGCTTTAGAAAAATGTATTTGGTTTTTATCAGCATACAGATAGATAATTGCTCGTTTGGGGGCAGAGTGTTTTATAACTAAAGTACTTTACCCTGCAGGGAATCCTACTGTCATTTGTTTTTATTTTCAAAATGAAAACAAATGAAACTATAATTCCTGAGGGCAAGAATGACTTCAGTCTATTCCTTTTCCTCCACACTCTGACCGACTCATTTTTAGTTAGATGGAATATAGATATAGTCTCCGCCCCACCCCCACCCCCACCCCATGACTTTCACACTGCAAAATGTATTCACTTGCTGTACAGTAATTAACAGCTCTTGACTGGAAAACTGCCAGCATGTACAACGTGACACTCCTCCTTTGAACACTAACAAAGTGCATAAGTAATTTATGTTGGATTAAATATCCCTAACAGGGACCCTTAAGTAACCCAATCGCTTTAAACAGGCTCCACATGCATGCTCCTGGACGGGAAAATGTCAGACAGTGATAACCCACTAATAGCACAATCCTAACTCTATTCCAGCCATTAGCATTTTATGACATCAATCCTCATTAAACCTGGCAAGGAAAAAGATACTAATGTTTTCCAATTTTACAGCCAAGGTGCAAGAGAAATGGAGAAAATGTAGACAGGTGCTGTCTCCCAAAAAGGATTAACATTTTTTAAAATGTGGTAGCAATTTTCTGTTAGTACCTTTGTTTGCATTGAAAGAGAGACAACAAAGAGGTAATGGCTACAAGGACCTCGATGGAACCCAGCCAAGAGGGAAAGAAAAGGCTGGTATTTCAGCCATTGTGCTCACTGCGAAAGCCCGGTGCCAACTCATCTTCCAACCCATTATATGAAATTTAATTTAACCTGCTATGCAATTAATTCAGATGTTCAGCCTATTTTTCTCATGGCAGAATCCCTCACACAATGCCTTATTTAAATATTAATCAGTCCTCTTTCAATTAGGACTAATTTGCTTCACAGGGTTTCTCTCATCTTCTGATTGCAGGAAAATGGAGGTAACTTGCAACGTTTGAGGATAATTAACATGGTATTTTTATAATACTGATACATCAAATGGGACCTTAATGAACCCCGCTGATTCCATTTAGTAAAGCATGCCTCAAAGTTATAATCAAGAGGAAAGCCATTGCCATCTGTTTAAAATACTAAGGAGCACAATTTAAACACAAAATGCTTATTTCTCTAAGCTGTCTATTGTAGAGGTCTGCAAGCCATTTTTCTATGCAAACTAAGTGTACAGTATTTTAATTTGAACCTTTTATTGCTCATATACGAAACAGTGACATCTTAAGATGTAGGGCCCTATTTAATTAAATGTTGACAACCACAGGAATAAGTGATGTTTGTGAATGTTACTTTTTGTGAGCAAGTCACACAGTGGCCGCTAAAGCAACAGTAGTAAGTGGCAGTAATTTGTATGTTTCTAATGATTCTAATATTTCATAGCCTTTCATTTAATATTTGGAAAACTTTTCTCTAACAAAAGCCACCAAAGCACTATGAAATGGAAAAACATAAGTAGACACTGTTCATTTGCTGCTTCTGACGTCACAAAGTAAACAGGTTAACATTTACACACGGCCAGTTGTTCACAAAGTGTTCCATCTGCTTCCAGGCAGGTTGAAGGTCAGTGTTTAAGGCTCTGAGCTGTTCCCCAGTTCCTTAGTAACATGGGGGTGGCTGAGGCTATTGGCTCCCAAGGTCATTATCAAAGCACTCAACATGCTCCAGTGGTAATAAAACATGATTGATAACAGATTGCTTATTTACGATGCTTACACCATTGCCAAAAGGATTTCCTCTGTTAACTTTTGAAAAGGTAGGCATTACCTATGTGCTTAAAAGAAGACTCTGGAGCTCCCCTCATTCCCTTTAGAAAGTCACCCCACTTGTAGGGTCATTGTTCAGGCACACTACAAGTCAGAATTTCATCATCAAAGCAAATCCAAGCATTTTGAGATGAACCATCACATTCACATTTATTGCCAGTCAATAGATATTATTGGGTGTCTAAGAAGTATTTACCATAGCAAAAAAGGAGTTACAGTATTAGAGACGCAAAGACATAAAGGCAGTTTACTACTTACGCCCTCCACCCAAGAGTGGGAAATCATCCCAGTTAGGCATGACAAATGGACAAGAGAGGAAGTGGGTAAGGAAGGGGGCAAAAGAGGGAACAGATTAACTAGACTGGAGAAAGGGAATAGGCTGAGGCATACCGAGAAATAAATATCCCTAGCTAAAATTATGGTATTTCATTAGTTTCAGTTAAGAACACATGGAAATTGTATATTTGTTATGAAGTTGAAAAACTTCTAGGATGAAATCCACAAACTTCTCATCCGCTGTGGTTATCTGTCCTTAGCTCACACATCAAGCATTTATTGATTTTAATGGGACTCGCGGGCTTACCTCACAAGTAGTCAACTAGACACATACCAGGATCTAGGCACTGTCCAATCACTAAGCATAAATTAGTGAGCCAAAAGAGGTATGACCCTGCTCCTGAGGCTTGTACACCAGCAGAGAGGGGCAGGTGGTCCCAAAGGCACACAGATAAACAGAGTATCTTCCAGTCATGCAAATTCATGAAGAATGCCATTCTAGGTGTAAGGAAGAGAGAACAAATGATGTTTTAGACTGGGCAGTCAAAGAAAGCCTCTCTGCAGAGGAGAGACCAGGCAGGCGAAAGACCAGATGAGAAAGAGCCAGTCTCAAGGAAGACTGCCAGCCTCACTGCGCAGTTTGGGCTGCAATCTCGAGGATGATGGAACAACTTGGCTAATATATGGCTGAAGATATGGCTGAGGGTCCTGAGCTCCCGAGAAGAAATTAGATTCTCCTCTCAAATATAACAGGAATAATCTGGGAGATAAACATGAATCAGTGACCCCATCTGATTGTTAAATGAAGAAGGGATACAGGAGAGGTAAAGGGAAAACCACAAAAGCTTGTTAGGAAGCTTCTGCAGCAAATGCCTAGATAGGGAATGTCATCAATAGAGAAACAGATGCTCTAAATATGGCAGAGAGAGACAGAAAGGGAGAAGATAAAGTGACTTTGAGAGTGTTGTATTAAGTAACAGAATAACCTTTTTGAGTTGGAGATTTGGGAAAATGTAAAGGAAAAATCTAGAACTCTCTCTTTAGTTTTTAAAGACAGTATTTTGCTATGTAGTTCAGGCTGGTCTAGAACTCATTATATAAGCCATGCTGGGCTAGAACTCATGGTTGTCCTCCTGCCTCAGCCTTCTGAGTACCGGAATTACAGACTTGGACCAATCACACTCAACTAGGATTCTCTTATGATTTCCTTAGATTTATAAATAGAACTACAGCAGCTAAATCAAATCTCTTAAAAAGAATATTAAGTGGTAGCTAATATTTTATTTCATACCATTATATTTATATTAAATGACTTAGTTCATATTTAATACTATTTGTGAAACTACAAATGAATATTCTCTTGAGCTTTGGCAGTAGATACTGGTGAGATGTTTCTGTAATCACACCATGCAACTGGAAGCAGAGGGCACCTTTGCTGACCCAATGGCCACTGAGAGCACTCCTTTGCTCAGGTCTGTCCCTCTACATATGGTCACTACTTTCTTTAATAATGAAAGCTAAAATGTGTGGTTCCTTAGTGAGTGTCAGGTACTGTGCCAAGTGGTTAAATGAAGGTTCGCAGGAATTCTATGAGGTGCACACTATACCAATTATAAACTAAGTGAGAACCAGGCTGAGCAGGTGAGATTCAGTCTGATTTCTCTCCTAAGAAACCTATCCTGACGGTAGGGTGTGGCTCAAGCCTGTCCCTGTATATTTTCTAAGCATCTCTCTCTCCCTGTGGATTACAAAAGGAAAACATGTTCCTCAAATTCTCTGAGATCTTTGAGGGTACAGATCACATCTGATTGTCCTTCCACCATCAAACTGTTGTCACAAGAACACAGACAGCAATCAGTGAAAAAAGAAAAAAATTGCTTGAAATGAAGTCGTTACAGCGGTCATAAGGGGCTGGCCAGGGAACATTGTCAAACTGCTGGTGAATGGGTCCAGCTTTCAGCTGCGGATAATGAAAGCTTTCTGTAGAGGGATGGAAGCGACAGTCACACAGCAATGTGAAGTATTTAATGCCACTGCAATATATACTTAAAACTGCTCAAGTGGTAAGTTTTACGTTATGTGCATTTTACCATAATATATTGTTTTTTTAAAGAGTACCGTCCAGTCACTACTATTGCAAGAAAGGGAAGATGAAGTAGATATTTTACCAGTCACAAATGGAAATGTCATGAGCTGGGAGAATCTGTCGTGGAGAAAGGAAGTTTTCCTAACTAGGGAAGTCATCAGGACACATCCAATGTCTACATCATGTTAGCGGAGGAAAACTATTTAGAATAGCACCAACACGGGTGTGTGCAAAGATTGCGTTCTAAGCAGACCATTTTGCCTCGTGAAAGGTCTAGCCCACACAAATTCTGGCAGATTCTTCTGCTCTTCTGAGCAGGATGGAGTTGATCTAGGATCTCAGCAGATCGGTCCCTCTCAGCATGAATTTCTCTAGTAATTCGTCAGCTGCGCCTCCTTGTTCGGACTGAAGCCCTGAGAATCTTCAAGGAAGTGCACTGAAAGAAACTACCCCAAGCACAGATGTGAAAGTAGCCAAGATCTCGACGTGTGCACCTATAATAGGTGTCTGGCACATGTGCCATCCCAGACAGACAGACATAGATCTAAGGTTTGAAAACACTCCCTGTAATGCCCCCAAGTTCTTCAAGCTCTCCCATCCAATTACTCAGCCCTCACAGCTGAAAGATTGCATCTACCTCACAGTTTAAAGATGGAACAGCTGCCAACAGGCCGAAACGATCATTAATAAGTTAACTGTTACCAGATAAGATTGAAATCTATGCCAATCCTATTTTAAGTAATCCCTATGATAATTCACTACACAAACTGCTGCCAGAAAACAAACAGTGATGCAAGAGTGAGGGGGTTAGGCTGTGGGTCCATCTGCAGTGCAACTGGAGTTCCAGTCAGCATGAGTCCCCTTCCCTGCCCAGCCCGGTTCCCCCACCCGAATCAGCCTCAAGGAGGAGCATATAATGTTTAACTCGCGTTTCAGATGAAACCAGTGCTGTCTACCGCTTCCCATGACCTTCAGGAATACACCTGAGCAGGCTGGCCCTGTGGGAACTACCACTCAGAGGAGGCCAGACCACTGTTCAGTGCAGAAGCAAGCGAGGGAGACCAATGAAAATTTCTCCACAACATCGGTTTAAGCAGACCTAAAGGTGAATTTCTAAACCACAACGCACTTCCATGCCAACAGTTCACCCCACCCTATCCTGCATTTGGACTTTTAGAAGCTGTAAATTAGAGAATGAAAAGGTGCTAACAGTACAACAAATAGGGAGTTCTTATTACACGTCAGATACTGTTCACAGGGCTTCCATATAGGAACTCATTTTATTCCTCTGATTCAGGAATGATTATCATCTCCATTTTGTAGATGAATAAATTCAGACACAAAGAATTTATGAGAAAGCTGAAAGTCTTACAAAAAGGAGAGAAGGGAGGAAGGTGACAGGGAACCTGGGAGAGGATCATGGAAGGAGGGTTGATCCTTCCAATTCCTGGGGAAGAAAACAGCAGAGAGAAAAGTGTGGCTCCTCCTCCACCCTCACTCAACAAACAGACTTTCCAATCACTGAGGCTCACCATGAATACCATCTTCATAGGCTGCTGCAAACTCTTCACCAGCCTGCTCTACTCCTGAATAATTATATAACCACTTGCTTAAATTTTAGTAAAAAAAAAATAAATAAATATATTTGAAATGCTGCACAGTGCTAAAAGATATACAACAGTTCCACCTTCTCTATGCTGTCAATCTTTATGATTTCAGTTACCCATGGTTAACCACAGTCTAAAAATACTACATAGAAAATTCTAGAAAAAATCCCTCATTGGGCCGGAGATTTAGCTCAGTGGCCTAAGCACCTGCCTGGCAAGCACTAGGTTGTGAGTTCAATCCCTGGTACCAAAAAAACAAAAACAAAACAAAACAAAAAAAACCTCCTAAGGTTTGAATAACTTTTATTATAGTATAGTGTTACAATTTTTTATTAGTTATTGTGAATCTCTTTACTGAATTTATACACAAAGAAACTACATACATAGGGTTCAGTACTAATAATGATTTCATACCCTCCCTGGCGTCTTGATACTCATGTCAGTAAGGTTGGACCTCTCATCCTACATTCAGGGAAAGACAAGCAAGACAGACAACTTTTGCATCTGATTTAGCTCACAGTTCTGAGCATCCACTCAACCCACCCTTGGCTCCACAGAATGCAAGAACATCAGCAAATGCTCTTTACCTGTAGAAACTAACAGGTTACTACTACCCATAAAAACAGGAGATTTTTAAATGTGCAAAGATGGAAAACTAGACCAACAACTTACTGTTAGTTATGGTAACTATAATAAAATAGTAACCCTAAGATTATGTTTAGCTTTTATTTCTACTTTTTATTTCCTTAGGCAAACAAATAGAAGACATGCATTCCATGGCACACATGTAATCTCTCGGAACCTACAAAGAGCTACTTTTCCATGATTTATTCATTTGCTCAGCAAAGCAATCAATGAAACGTATGGTGTGCTGAAGGGGAAAGCCTAAAATAGCATGTTAGGAATTGTTTTTGCTTGTTGTTTTGTTGTTGTTGTTGTTTGGGGATTTCTGGAGATCGGTAATGATAGCAAAATTTGTGACAAGTGATAATAATAAAAATCATGGTGAGGAAACAACAATGATGAAACAAGGATGCTGAGGCCAGCAGCAGCTACGGAGGTCACCCTACGCCCTGTGGTAGGTACCATTGGACTTGAAGTCACTGAGGCACCGTGACAACATTCTGGGCAGGCTATAGCGTCCATGTTGAGGGTGCCCCAAATCGCACTGTGCTCTAAAAGCTTGGTCCTCGGCTAGACGTTATTGTAAGGTAGTTAAGACTTTAAGGAGAGGGCTGAGAAGTCGTCAGGTTCCTGCATGCATGGCTTGAAGAATACTGGGGGTGAGACCCCAGGTCTACTCCCAGGACAGGAAGTGAGCAGTTTTGCTCCTAGAGTGTTTGTTCCTGTCATTGAGCTGCTTTCTGCTGGCCCAAAACGGTAGGACCAGTAGATCACGAATGGTAGCCTCCAAACCAGAGGTTAAAATAAATCTTTTCTCTTTCTGAGCTGAGCATGTCAGAGAGCTGACTAACACAGATGGGTAATGTTCTCACTTCACAGGGGAGCAAACGGTCCGGAAGCCGAAGCTCAGCCACGGGCCTCTGCTTGGCCACAGAGTCCTGACTTGCAGCTGCTCTTCAGCAGTGGCTCACATTGTGGCTGCTAATCAGCATGTGACATTGTGTCCATAAGCTTCATTCAGAATGCTCTGGAAGCTCATAAAAAGAAGAGCCAGTCAGACTAAGGAGGAGGAAGGTACTAGAAAAGGTCGGTCCTCTTTGGGTTGAACTGTTAGGTATGAATAAGAGCAACTAGGTGAAAGGAGCGTGGTTCAGGGTGTTTCAGAGAGCTAACGGGGCATCTAAAGGCATCAAGGCTAGACAGAGCTGGCTCCTTTTGGAACTATAGTTTTCCAGAGAGGGACTCTCTGTTACACAGCAAGGAGCAGAGTGAGAAGCCCGGAGAGCCGGTACTGTCCACAGCCACAGGTCCTTCCTCTGCCCAGTACAGGGATATACACTTTTACCTCCACTGCATGTTGTTCTGCATCTTGTGGGACATTGTAATTTGAATTTTCAGTGACTTTAAGACCTTGAGGATCTAACTGAAGAGTACAACTTTCAGGAATCTTATACCTGGTGTTCAAACTTTGATCTCTGTATAACAGTAAAGCTCTTTCTTAAACGATTAAAGAAAACATGATCAGTTAGTGAATCAATACAATTAAGTTACATCACATAATTTGTCCGGACTTTTCTATGGTTGATGTCAGTATTCATAGGAAAATTGCTTTATTCATTATTTATATTAACTCTGGTGTGATTTATAATTTATTCTCTATTTGTTCTAGGCTAGATGAATGCACATGTGAGTGGCTAAAGGTATCTGATACTGTTTGTCCTGATAAGGTCTATGTTAAATTAATTACTCTATGAACTACAGAAAGATGTACACTTTGTTCAGTTTGGATAAAAGGAGGCTGCATGTCATCAGTACATGCTGTATGCATCTTCTGATATCACACTGAGTGCCCAGATATGTACAATGGTAAAAATGTAAGTACTCAAAAATGATTAAAATTGAACAAGAAAAGAAACATTGCACTATTTTGCTTGAGTCACCTCAAATCCTTTACAAAAGCGTAGGTCTCCTGTGTGCGTCCTCGCTCAGTCTGCACGTTCCCCTCTTCATGTAGAGGCCTAATGAGCAACGGCCAGCCAAATAGGGTTGTAGTTCGGTGATATGAAGTGTGGCCTACACACGTAAGGTTCAATCCCTTGCATACACACACGAATTCTAGAATACCGTCTGGCATGATTCCCTGCACAATTAGAATGCTTTACAAGAGGTACTATTGTGAGCTTGTCCTGACAATTGCAATACCATCAAATCATTTTCTTTCCTATCAGAAAGATTCTACGCTATGGCTTTGTACTAAAAAGTTAAAACACAACTATTAAAAGTGCCAACATCTTTATAGTCTTGGTTTGCTTTTCCTTTTATGTCTTTCTTTCTCTGTTTACATCATCATACATTATGAAATGCTTGCATATTTTATTTTTCATGAATGTGTGGTATTTCTTTGTTTTTAAATGTTTTTTTAAAAACTGCCCCATTTCCCTGCGATTCCTTTTCTTAAGGTCTTAGTGAAATTAGAGTCAGATCGTCAGTCTACTGAAGCTCATTTTCTAACTGTGAATTACCATAGTCTGGGTATGATACTCATACCTTGGAACTTAGACACAATGAAATAAAACTGTTTTCCCTTCTTTGACTTCAGAAATTTCATTTTCTACTAAATCTAATCCTCTCTGACTATTCTAAGATGCTACTTGCCCTTTCTTAAGACAATCATGCTTTACGCTCATCTACTTGGTCTTAATATTGAATAGTTATCAAGAAGCAGTAACATTACACAGATGGTTATAAAATCTGAGATCTCTGAAACAATTCTGAACAGCATCTACTGGTTCTGGAACTTTGGTGGTATCAGGCTACTCTTTGGAAGAATTTCCCAGCAGTGACACCAATTAAACCCTGAAATTGTCAATTTAAATTGTCTCCTACTTTTTATCTGTTTGAAGCATATACCACAGATTAATTTAGGTAATTTATTCAAAATGGGACCTTTGAAATATTAAATTTTGGAGACTGGAATATATCTTAGTGGTCCAGGGCTTGCCTACCACGCATGAGGGCACACACATACACACACACACACACCATTGTCATAACAGTAGCAAAGTTGATGTCATTTTGCTCTGAAGAAAAGGAACTGTTTAAGTTCCTTTTACAGTCTATGTCAATCTGGACATAAGGATGAGGTGAGAATTTCTAAAGTTTCACTCAAACGAAATAAATTAGTAGTATAAACAAGGTTAGGTATGAAATTGTTTTTCACAATCAGAAACTTGTTTTTTGCTTATGCTGTTTCTTCCCTTACATGAAGCTGAGTAATCAACATGTTTCTCACATTCTATGTGAAATTTTCAGGCAATAGTATCATTTCTCAACAACAGTAGCCATTTTAGAGAGATTAAAAGACTTATTTTCCCTCATTTTGATAAGGCACAGACCACAAGAGTCCTTAAACGTTAAAGTTATCATTGGCACCATCACCTCGTCATGGCATCTAAGAATTTAAGAGTTGAGAGAAAGTTCGGATTTGTTGAGATTTAGCTTCTGCCTGTTAGAACCCAGGAAAATCTTCCTCTAAAGACGACACTATTTGTTAGGTCTCCAAGCTTTCTAATTTTCAGGGATGCTGGAGATAAGACATTGTTGATTTAGTTTTCCTTTTGTTGGTTCAATCTGGAAACCACTCATGAGTTGACCAGGTAAAATGTGGTCAGGAAGGATAGCATCTTGGCCCCCTGGTTCCCCTAGATCTGGGATCAGCCTGGTAGAAGGAAGTATCAGTGGACTTGGGAAAGTGAGTAATCCTGACAGTGTTCCTCACCAGCTCAGGCCTCCCGCAAAAGCACTTAGCTTCTCTAGGAATTTGTTTTCTTCCTCTATCAAATGACAGTTGGGCTAAATGACCTCTGACCTCCCTTCCCTGCTTCAGAACGAAAACAGCATTCCCCAAATACACTGAAGTCACTTAAGCACTGTACTGTGGAATCCTGCATTATGTCAGTTCGCATCAATCATAAGACTTATCTAGAAAGTAGAAGTAAGCTTGATTACCACAAGAATGTCAAACTCAACCAACCCTAATGAACGGATTTGATATGAATTGCAAATGTATTGTTCATACACCTTTTATGACCAAAAGGAACAATTATCATATATTTTCCAAATTGTCTTTGAATGAATCTAAAAGACTGTTTAAGTGGTGGAAAGAACCACTGTTTCCTTTTCCTCTCCGCAGTTGCTCTGGCTGGCTTATTACTCCACAGCACTCTGCACTCCCTGGTGCATGAGGACGAGGGCCCAGGACTTTTGTTTCTGTCCCGTTATTTCCTGATGTGCACTGTGTCTCCTTCCTCACTTTCACTGACGTTTCCTTCCTGTTTCAAACCTCTTGTCTCCCTTCGTACCCTCCCCACAGGTTGATGTCCTTCCACTGCCGTCTTTTCTCATTTCTCTCTTCTCCTTACTCTAACTGCTTCATCTGCACCCTACTCATTTTCCCTTCAGGCTAAACAGTGAAGAATCTAAACCGTTTCTGTAAACCGATAAAAAAGGTTTTATTTCTTCCTTCAGAAAAACAGTCAGCAAAAATGGATAAAGCCCTTATGTACCTACATCTGGCTTTAAATACAAGGAAAATAATTTAAATACTTTCTTTTTAAAAGTGTTTTCAGAGGAGAATTCACCCATTGTTTATCGAACTAACACTTCATAATTAAGACTTTATCCTGAGTTTGTATCCATTAAGGGGAAAAATCAAAAAAATCTGAAAAGAATAATAATTATAATTTTACTTGCTTAGCAGAAATCCACAGAGAATTTCAATGTAAAAAATAAGTCAGTTAAAACTGAACTATGGAAAGGCATCAGTTTCTTTCCATCTCAGAAAATTTGAAGTCCAGTGCCATTTCATTTCCTTCTGATGTTCAAGGGCTCTGAGGGGCACGCCCATCACCTCCCATCCTGCTAAATACCTGCATTTTTCAAGCTCAACAAACACTAATTTGAGTGCTAATGGCATTAATCATTATGAAAGAAACCCACTGTTCGAATGTGCAACTGTCAACATGACCGCACTGTGCTCACTGGGATCAGCCTGGGGCCCACAGACTCCAGCTCAGCAGTGGCCATCACTGCTGCGGGCTCCTTTGGCCACTGCAGCCCAGTCAGGCAGGACAAGGGGCATCAAAGTCTAAGGGGAGTCTGCTAAGGGAATCACAGCCTGAGGCCTCAGGAAATGCTCCTGCAGCCTGCAGGTCTGGGACACCCCTGCTGGTCTCCCTGCCTCCCCGCCTCCCCTGATTGACAAGAGCCAATGAAATATGAGTACAACCCTTCATGCCTTCAAGATTTCCACAGGCCCCTGGCTACCAGGCTTTGAAGTCAAAACAAGCTCAACCTCCATGTTTCTGTGGCTCACTGGTAGTGACAGCGTTGGCTGCCAGCAGGGGGCACTTCCTGACAGACTCAGGCAGGGTCATGGAGCCGGCTGCTATTAGCTGCTTTGCTTCCATTTCATAAGTATTTTCACTTCATCTCATGTATTAAACACGCACTGCATCCCTCCCTTGCTGCACTGGGCTGTTGGGTTGACTTGGAATTTCTTAACATGGCGCCCTAGCTCTCACCCTGGCAACCAGGCCGCTGCTCTGGGACAGCCTTCTCTCCCGGTCCATCTCAGCCCAGCCTCAGGGCCAGCAGGGCTGTCAGACTCTCCAGGCCCCCGCAGGGCTCTGCGCCCAGACATCCACAATGGCTTTCAGCATCTCTGCTCCAGTTTCCAACACTGACCACAGGTCTCTCCCCAGACCCAGGGAGCCCTTGATGCTGTCTGCTTCACGGCCTAGCCCTTGATTCCTCCCCTGCTCACTCGTCCTCTCCCTCACTCAGAGCAGTACACCTGGAGAAAAGGCTGGACTCCGAAACAGCCCGCCCAGATCAGGTGCAGTTTGCAGCTGGCTCTCTCACTGTGTAAACACAGGCAAGTCACTTAATCTCTGGCCCAGTGTCCCTGGCTGTAAAACACAGCTAACCCTAGCTTTGCAATGTTTGACACAGGGGAGGAGAACAGTAAGTGTGGAAATGAAGCTGTTAGATTCTTGTCTTTACCCATTATTGGAGAAAGTTAGCACTACCTTACTTAAGGGACCCACTATCACATGTAAACTGAGGGGACACAAACTGGTTTCTCTGAGGCCTCTTCTATGTTCAAAGTTCTAAAATGTTCTCTTTATTTGTGTACCTATATTCCTTGTGAGCTATTATGTAATTCTTGCATTAATAGGGTCACAGAATTCCTTCACATAATGCTAGATCAAAGGTACTACAGCCAAAACAATTTCCAAAAAAAAAAAAACAAAAAACAAAAAACTGAATTCTTTGCAAGTATTAAAAGATTCTGATTACTAATAATAAAAAGATTGGAGCCCAAGAAATTCAAAATGCTGTATTTACAATAGTTTGTATTATTACAGAGTCCAAAGTACCACCTGCCAAGGATAAGAGTTAACCAAACACCATTTCCTGTCATTCTCATCTACATTAACCTTCTCCAAATATGTGATACAAAAAGATAAAGGCATTTCAGAGTTTAGAGAATCAAAGACTTTCAAAGCCAGAAGAAACTGCAGCATTAAGGTAGATATTCTCTGTTTATGTCCCAAGCAACCTTTATAGTGTATATTAATTCATAATATGAACAAGGGAAAAACCACTGACAATAATTTACTTCTCTGGAGGGGCTACTTACATCTTTATTATTATGGAAGAACACAGGTACTGAAAATGCCACAATAGGTACTCAATAAATCCATCTCTAGTGATTGTCATGCCCACAGATCTAACTCCTGCAGACACCTGAATTTACTTCCATGTGCCTGTAAACATTTAGGTCTTATTGTATTCATAAAGCCACCACAAGGCTTATGCCATGAAGAATTTGTGACTCTGCAGTGATGTGGCAAATTATTAAACAACCATGCTAGAACTGACTACAGATATGAACTAGTCTTTTAAGGTAGCTAGTGAAGCTGTCTTAAAATAATTCTGATGGATTCATCTGTATCTTAGAATTCCTGTTTGAAATCACCTACTTTAATTAGTGTATGTTCATGTGTGTATATACATAAAAGCTTTAATTTTTAAGGCTATTAAATTTGAAGAAACTACCCAGAAAAGTCAATCAAATATTTTAGGGTAAGTACAGAAAAATGTTGTGATATAATCTTGCTTCATTTTAAATTCTTCCAACTTTGCTTCCTGTTTGAATAGTTTTATAAAATTGAACTAGGAAAAAATTAGAGTTAAACTTAAATAGGTAATTTGAGGGCAGTAGACAAACCCAACAAAATAATGTAAGCTAACTGATGAAACTAATTTCTATATACATTGATTTATAAATCCCTTTGCTACAGACAGTTACAGAAGAGATGCTTCAAACAACGGCAATATTTTGGAGTTCCTTATGTAGCATTACTAGGGACATCACTTATTTGGATCTATAAATTATATTCATTATGGAGCACAGAGATAACTTTATGACTTCTTTCCACCAGCCAGGTATGCTACATCATTGTGACTCCCTGAGTAAATCTATCATCTCTCTACCATAAATTCTACCATAATTCTTTTTTTTCTTTAGTACTGGGGTTTCTAAAAACCATGTAGACAAAAATGGAGATTTGCTCAAACATGTGGAACTGATTGACACTGGCGTTCAGCCCTGAATTCATTTAAATTTTGACTCCAAATACAGTAAAAGAAGGACCAAGGCTTATGAATGAATACTTCTTATCTTTGAGTGACACTAAACCCCAAGAGGTGCCCAAACCATGAGTCTTACAACCACAGAATCGACTCTTCCTTTTTTCTGTTCCTTTTTTCTCTTTTGGAGCCCATTAAATCCCCTGCATATAGCTATTTCCCTAAGTCAGTTTTGGTATAACACTTAGAAACCATAGCACGATGCTGAGAGCCTAGCACAAATTCCATCACACAACCGTGAAACTGGTTCCTATTCAGAAAAGTTAGGGTGCTATCATTAAAAGCTTCAGAAGGAAAAATAGATAAAGAAGTCCAGTTTAACTGTCATGGTGCTCATTTAAAAAAAAGAAAAAGCAGGTGGACGACAGCCACCAACACTGTGTGAAGCAGGAGCATTGCCAAAACCGTGAATGATTAACAGATTGGAAAATGTAAGTAGCTTGAGCCAATCACACATTTGGCAGAGGGGAAAGGTGACTGTGGTAACTACAAGCACAGCCTTCTTCAAAGCACAATTTCCCACCTGTCCCTGGTCCACTGCAGAAAGCTGATTCCCGTTCCTATTTCCACAAGTTATACTGGGGTCTCCAAAGTCCTGCAGTCATAAGGGGATATTTATAAAATTTTGTATTCGAAGCATTTTAGTTTTCTGTAGAAGACATTTTATGATTTAAAATGAATTATTTCCTCAGAAAGACAGACAGATGCAGACACACACACACACAGTTTCTTCACCTAGCACAAGTGATAAAAAGTTATGTTTCTTTTCTTATAGTGTTATAGTAGATCATTTTAAAAGTCTACATCTAGACTGTTTCTAAATTCATCCTGTTTCCTCCTCACATATACATAAAGTTCCAACAAAAGTTGGAAGAAGCATTTTAAGGGTGACTCAAGGGTGACTGGCATCGTTTGAATATTCTTGTTAGGAAAAGAATTACATCCCAACTCCCTAACCAGCACAAAAAAGTATCAAATGAAGAACCAAGAGGTTAACAGTATGAATGAACCACATGTTTTATTGCTTCCAAAATTTTTAAAATTTAAATTTTAGTTGTAATATGGCTAAGAAAATTTAGACCCCTTGGCCATTGGTACATGCTACAGTACACACTGTAACAGTATGTATTATTCCTCTAAGCCAAAATAGTAAGCACTCACCTTTGTACAAAGCTGTTGTAAAATTATAAAATGATGAAACATTATTTTCCATGCATTTTTGGATGAATTTAGGCTCAACTTTCTCCTGTACAATTTCATTTTTTTCAGATATTAACTTTTCCTTTGATAGTTTCACACAATTCTCCTTAATTTTTATTTTGTTAATTACCTGCACATTATATTTTGCTTAGCTATTATTTTAATTGGCTGTATTTGGAAGCAAATGCACTGTCTTTCAAAATTCAAGAGATGCACCTTTGATAGTATGCATCCCTTTTTTTCTGTTTACGTGTTTACAGTAATAAGAGATTTTTCAAAAGTGCCTCAAGCTTGAGGTTTTATTTCTAAATCATTTACAGGTAAGACTTGTAACTGGTGCAAAAATAATTCTGCTGTTGAGACACACAGGACTCACTTTTGATGTTTAATGGTCACAACTGTACTTCCTACTCATGGTGGCTATTTGAATAAAAGCACAGTCGATGCATAGCAGTTAGGTCTGCAATACATCACAGTCAGTAGGAATTCTAGCGTGATCTGGCCCTTCCAGTAGTCACTCTAGTTAAAATGATTCCCAGGAAGGTGGGAAGCAGCACAGTATGAGTGTTCAAGACAATGTTTTAATGAGATTAACAAAATTCTGGGGTCTTGTGCTTCATTCTTTTTCTCTCCTTCTTGGAAAAAAAACCTGCTCATCACTTTGGATACAAGTACTAAGTAGTGACTTAGTAAAAGTTGACTTTTCTTACAACTCAAATATTTTTCCACTAGCAGAATACATGTGATATACTGTATTAAGTGCAAAATATTTGAAGGATTTCTTTGCCCTTGACCTTAGAGAAATTTTAGCAGAAAGTCCTAAGTCACCCTCAGGGTTCCAGCCCTGGAGCCACCAAAGACAGTGTTCAGACACCTTGTCCTCTTTGACAATTGTGACTTTTGCTGGTGTTTGCATTCAAAGGTAACTATAATCACCTGGCCTTAAAGGCCTCTGTGGACAGAGGAAACTAACAATGTCATAAACCTGTGCTATCTGGTGAATTTTAGCTTCCATTACACACTATGCAATAACATAAATCCCATAATCACGGCGAGCCCACTCCACACTAGGCCATTTTCTGCTCAATTAACAAACTACATGAAAAATTTTAAAAACTGAACTAAGAATGAGTAATGGCAATGTAGGAGTGTTTTTATAATAAATGAAATACATTTTTTAAAACATGCTGTTCATTATTTATTTCAAGACAACTAGAATCTCCTAGTGCTCAAGCTGCATTGACGCTTAGGGTCCTTAGGGTCTTATCGGGCAAGATGTAATTTTGGAAAACTGAGTAATAATCTTGGTGTTAATGAAACTCAGAATTGCTGAGGGTTCATAATTTACAGACAGGAAGCAACTGATACAGTGAAGGAACAAACACCCTCTTCCTGTGGGAAAACACTCTGAGCCCAACATCTCAATGAACTAGATCTCCATCCAATGATTAATCCCAGATAAAACTGAGAACACTACTAAAATTCCAAGAAGCCATCCACAGAAGAAGGGACTAAGGGCAAGATAGAAGGGACTAAGAAATACCATCTAAACTAAGTACTTTGAAAACATCACAGAGTGACATTAGAAACAATTTTATCTGAGTCATTATAAAAATAATTTAAAGATGAAGTTTTGGTCAAAATTTCCATCCTGGCTTTATGAATAAAATGATGAAATATTTCTAATAGAAAGTTCCTGCAATACAAAAAAATCCTGACCCAAATTGGAATGATATTCAGAATAGAAGTGAATTCAGTAGTGTGTGATTGTTAATATCCATTAACTATTATTATAGTCATATAACTTTGGGAGATAGTTTGGCATAAATTTTTCTAGAAGATAAACAAATTATTTTCCTAAAAATAAACAAAGTATATTCTCCCTTGTTCACAAGATGAGGACAATCCCAAAGACTCCATTCATCGCTACTCGATACTTCAGGACAATTTTCAAAACTCTGCTGCATTGTAAGACCTTCTTGGTGAACCCTGGGAGAATATCTCTAAAACGCAGGGCAAGCTGGCGGTGAAAGGCCCTCCAGGGGGTGTCTCCTGCCACACACGCCAAGTGAGCAGCTATTCATGCACTGAAGGACCTTCACATAAAAAACACAAACAAGCAAACAAACAAACCAGGTAAGACACAGTGCCCATCTGAGAAAGTATCTTTATTTGCTGGCAGGTTTCAGTTTTGAAAGTAGTTTGTTCCTGGCCATTCTCTGTAGCAAGAACCAAAAGCAGCTGAACTAACGAACATATTTAACTCCCTGTGTGTTCATAGCCACACACAGGCCCATGAAAGCTGTTTGAAGCCACAGATAATTTTCATTGTTTTAGACCCAAAGACCACGAAATACCAGGAAGTGAGAAATCACCTCCAAATTACAGGATTTAAAAACAAAGCAAAATTTTTGGTCTTGTGAGTCCAAGTTCATATACCTCCCCCAAAAAGCAGGCAAGAAGCAGTTTTCTTGAACATTTTCTGAGTTTTTATACTATGTGAATGGAGCAAGAAAAGACAAAAAGGGACCCTACTGGTGATTGTCCCCAGAGACATTATTTAAACATATAAGAAACAACCTCCACCAAACATAATTTGTATTTCTATCATACATTCTATTTATGTTTACATAAGTAGGTGCAAACATAATAGAGACAATAATATATGGAAGACGGTTATTGCAAAGGAATAAAAATGTTGACATCTATGGTCTAATTTATTCACGAATGTCATATGCAGTTTTAAGGTACTTGGAAATTATCCCATGGAATCATTGTAATGATAGTTTTAGCTATTCGTTATTATTTGATCAGATAATGAAAAAAGAAACAGCTGGTAATCTAAGAGAATATATATTCTCAAAGGTATCTTAACTGTATTTAAATCCATAATAAAAGTCAGTTTGCTCTTTCAACTTAGGGACCATAAGAACAGTTAATTAATCACTCAACTGCTAACAAATGTGACTCAGACTTCTCTTGGCAATTACGTGGTTATCCAGAGAATCAATGGCAATTAAGTTGCTGATCAATAAACTTCCATCTTCAGTGGATAACAAAGAGCCAGAAGTTTTATATACTGTTCTTCTAAATAAATTAGAGGAAATATACACTTTTATTAGCATACTGTGCTTAAAAGTCTTAAAATCCAACAGCTTGTTCCAATTTTTAATACAGACTAAATCCAGTGTGTTAACGATCATATCTGAACTATGTCAAAGTACTAAGTACTAGAAACTAGATTTAGGAAAAAAAATCCTTAACTGAGTCAGATAACCAAAGCAGACCAATAGCTGAGCAATTATTCAGTCTACTGACAACAGCAGTGTGGTGGACCAGTCCAGCTCTCTACTTTTTTAATCTATAAATTATTTTAAATCCCTTGTTAAAAAAGATTTCAATAGGATTTCAAACAATGGGTTTCAAACCCTCAGGTAGAAGAGCATTTCTGCTAGCTCCTGATATCTTTATGAACTTCCGAGTTAAACCACTTCTATGGATCACTGAGTGCTTTATAGTTTCTCAAAAGAAAGTGAATCTGTTTGAAATATGAGTATTTAGAAAGTCCGCCTCTCTTTTGGAATGTAGTCAAAGAACAGAGAAGAGTGCAATGGTGGGGGTTTATACACTAAGCAGGCTTTAAAAATTAAAAGCACAGAAGTACATGTTCCTATATTATATAGTCACCCTAATAAAAGCAGTAAAACATATCCAGGGGATGCCTGACATGAACAATTTCATAAGCCTGGGATCGATCCCCAGATTCTTTTCAAGTGAAACTGCTTTATGATAACCTGTTCCCTTGTGCATCTTCTGTCACTGCACTTTACTAAGCCTGGTGCTAAATATAGGAGAGTTTGGGATTTTATGTTTGTGACAATGTATTAAAACTTTTGTAAAGTTTATTATACAGTCAGAATTAATGCCTGTTCATGAGAAGAGCAGATACAATGTAGCTTGGAAGCACCTGCAAAATTTTATTCTCTTCTGGGATTTTTTTTATTAGGATAGTGCTTATGAAAGAGTTGCATTAGCTACATAAGAACACTCAAGTATGACAAAGATAAAAGAGAAAGTGAGAGGCCAACATTTCAATGTTTAACAGTGTGGGGTGCAACTCGGTGACAGAGCCCTTACCTCGCATGCATGAGGCTTTGGATTCAGTTTCCATTACCATAAGAAAATGAACTCTTCAAAACTTTAGCTTTTGATCAACTATTGAAAAAGCCATCAGATTAATGAATTAAGAAAAATCAAAATTAGATGATCTGAATTTTTTCCATGAGAACATTAACAATAGCTTAATTAATCTCTACTGAAAATTCCAAAACACCAACATAAAGTCAACACTTTCACTTCACCCTAATTCTTTGTACTAATATAAAATACTAGAACATAGTGTAGATACCAAGAATTCCAAACTGACCCTCTGAATCTTACATTTGCATTGCTTATCATTTGGGGAATGGTAAGCATTTTTTCAACATCAACATTCATTTTGGCAGCCTTATTTTTGTTTTTGATATGAAAACATCTACAAAAACAAAATTTAAGTAGTTTCTGTTACCCTCTGCAGCATTTCATCAATACAGAAATCTTTACGTTTATTCTGATAAAGGTGCTTTAATGGTCAGTTTTTCATCATCAAAGACTGATGGGCATTAATTATACAAGAAGCAGCATACGGTAAACTGGTTCTACAAAGGTTAGGACAAAAATACATATGCTTACAAGATTTACGAATAAAATTACCAGCCAAATCAGGATGACTTTAAATGACTTCCTGAACATAAGAAGAAAAGCCACTGATAATATATCGATCATTTGACAGCAGCATATACATTTATATATGCTGTATTACAATCTAAACATAACCTTTAGTACTGCTTACTGGCACATTAAATTAAAAACAAGACAGGTTTGGCTGTCTTTTTGAAGAAACAGGCTTCCCAGTACCTGATATGAATATAGTGTTTATTTGCTTGCTAGGTTTTTGAGACAGAGTCTCATGAGGTCGTTCAGGGTGCCTTAAACTCACTGTGAGCTCTTGCTGGCCTTGGTTTTACAAAGATCCTCCTGCCTCATCCTCCCAAGTGTTGGAATTACAGGCATGTACCACCAGGTCTGGTAAGGATATAATTTCTTTTAGTTAATGTATACAAAAGCAGTAGGTATGTTTACAAAAATACTAAAAGTAATAAGTATGTCTAAAACAGTCTGTAAAAACCTGGGAATTATGTAAGATACCTCAAACAGTTCCAAAGGTTGCAGGATACAAATAGAACAGATGAGTGAACAAATAAACACATTTTGCATTTTCATTTAAAATTGCACCCCTTTGCCTCAACACCATGTTCCTCACTCAGCCTAAGACTTGGGCAAAACTATTCTTAATTTCAAAAGCATTTGTAAACAATCTGGGGCTCTACTAGACACTTTAATGATACCTGCTGGTTGAAACTGAATGCTTGGATTTCTCATAAAGTGATACGAGGAGGGGGTTGACATAAGTTGGACTGAGATTTAACCTTTAACCATGACACCAGATTTCTGTCTTTCGCAAATCTAAACAGAGAGGTTGGTAATGAATATGTCTATACAACCTGAAATTCATTTTCCTTGTCAGCAGGTGATTTTGCCCAAATTTTTTATTCTCTTGTTTTGTTTTTCCTTTTGAATCATAATCATGTTAAGAATATGTATAGAAGGGGAAAACAAAGCTAAAGAACATTATCTACATAATGTGAAACTTACAAAGAGATCTTCATTTTGGGTGAAATCCGCCTATGTGATAAACCATCTCATAACACTTTCTCCTACCTACTTTTATATATAGAGAGGGTGCTACATTTTAAATATGTAACAGGAACACCGAAGGATCATTAGAACATTATTTTCTATGTTTTCCTACACTCAAACTTACAATCATGCCAAAAATATATTCTTAGATGCTGGCTTGCAATTTAGCGAAATCATTTTCTAATCTTTTTGCATTTGCCAAATATACTGTGAAATACTAGACTATGGACTAGGTCAGTTTCATCAAATCAAATGCCACATGTGATGTGGAGATAAATCTTATTACTTCAGAATCACACTTTTTCTTCTGATTTTATGGTAACCTGCACCTGAGATGGCATAGAATCAGCAATTCAGAAAATTAATTTTTAGAATTAATTCAAGGGTGGCTTTTACGTGACTCTAGTTAAAACAAAATCCCAGCCTGGATGCTGCAGCACTAATTTGAATTTCCACCTATACAAGAGCCTGAGACAGGAGGATCTCAAGTTCTAATTGGTCAACAGGGCACAACCTGTGTTTTAAAAAATTACCAATTTCCTCATTTACCAGAAGACTGTACAGTCCTCTAGCATGGTCTTACTTGAACTGAATTTCCATAAATGCTATCATGTTTGCACAAAAGGCCACATAGCTTAGATCTAAGCCTTTTCTGCCATTTACCAGCTGGGCAAGCCAGGCAATTTTCTTACCTCTTCTGTTCCTCAGTGTCTTCTGATAATACTAGTTTGGGCATTGTTGGTTTGACATAACATCACTTAGAATATCAATACTCTACCTTACAAAACTGCCAGGAGAATTAAATGTATTAATAATTGCTAAGTTCTTAGAAACAGCCTGACATACCGAAGATTTAAAATAAAAGTGTCTAGGGACTGGGGGTATAACTCGGAGGCAGAGATTTGCTTAATATGGCAGAACCTCCAATTCAATCATCAGCACCAAAAGACACAAAATTAAAATAAAAACATGTAGATGTGCTATGTTTTTTTATCATCTACAAGAGAGCAAAATCTGAGACCAAATGATGACAAATTTAGTCCTAAATGGCTCAAGACTTTGAAAAGTCTAATTCTTTGAAACCTGAATAATATAAAACTGATGGTGATTATTACCTTCCAAAGATGCCCCTGGCATTTCTAGGGTGAAGAAAAATCACATTTACTATCAAACCAACCACTGTTTAGGTCAGTGATAAAAATTTTGTTCAAAAATGTTTTGCATAATGCACAAATACATACTCTCCCTACCTGACCTTTAGTGTTAAAATAAAAGCATGATAGTACTCACTATTTGGACCCAAAATTGAAGAAATTCCTCTCTTTCATACTTTTAATATGGCATAATGAAAAAAATGTTATTTTCCATAAAACGTAAGGACTTCAGTCCCCAGTGAAAAGATCAACAACACATGGTTTGTATTTGCCCGCATTCTGCAGCAATCTCTGTCTCTCTCATGGTACTGTCTCTCGTCCTGAATCTCAGCAGATTTGTCTGAGAAATATATTGGTCTGCCTCAACTACAAGAAACATAAAACATAATCTTGACTGTGTTCCATTCCTTTTATAAGACCAATAATTCAGTTGTCTTATATCCAGAAATGTCGTCTTTATAACACGTTCTGTGCTGTACTGACATTTTTATGCCATTTTTCTTTAAGTGTCATGTATTTCAAACAGTGTTATACGAAGAGTTATTGCTCAAAGTCATTGTTTCCCTGATGGAATCTGGGGAATTTGGATCAATGTGTAAATGATATTGTGAACACATGTTGACTTTAAAGATTTGAAACCTATCATGGGCCTTGAGATATTCAATTGCCTAATCTATTTTTACTTACAAGAAAAAAACAAAAGGATCCCCTAATGATGTGTTAGTATCACTTTTCTGAGAATAACAATACTTCAAAACCAAGCAATACTAATATCTGTTCAATGTAAAGTGAAAACATTTTGCTCCAGCCAGAAAATGTGTAATTTATGTTTTCATATAGAAAATCATATGTACTTTTATGAACTGGTATTTGCAAACTTTGTATCTGGAGTCTAAGATTAATTTTAATCATATCAAAAAAGCTATCAGAGAACGGTAAAAGAGTGGTTTGTTCAGCAACTTGAACTAACCTAAAAGTTAATCTATTCAATGTTCATGGCTCAGTGTGTATAAATGAATTCCCCAAATGATCTAATAAAATTCTGTAGCATTTTAAAGCTACATATGCATAATAGCAATTTGTTTTAATTATTAATCGAATACTTATACTATAATACCTATAAATAATTTATGCTATAATTAAGTCTATTACAAACAGTTCATGAATAGACATGAGTGTGGGGTCATTAACATATGGGGATCATTCTGATTTTCGTGTACTCTCTTTCCTCTGGCAGTAGGAAAACAAGAAAACATTTTTAACTACATGATAATTTCAAAGATCCATCCATAATTCTCAAATCTCAGGAATCAGAAACTATTTTGTTTATTACAGTCATGCATTCACTGAAAATGGCTTTTATGATTTGCATCATGTAATTTAAAATCATCAGGACTCGGTTAAAAAGGCAAGACAGGTTTGAGGTTTGATATTAAAAATCTGAATGAGACAAATATATTGTTTCAGAAATATGTTTAGCAACATTTCCAGGAACAAAAATTTTAAAAAACCAAACATAGTTCTGAGAATTATATTAAAGGTCGGCCTATAATAACTTGAAAAAGGAAGTTTCCTCACCACAAACCAGATACATTCCTCTAAATGCACACTCATAAATTACAGAAATGTTCTATACCAAGTCTACTCGTCACCACAAGCTCACGGAGAGAGAGGAGAGCAAAAAGGAGAAAGAAGAAAGGAAGGGAAGAAGGCAGGAAGGGCTGCTTCATTCAAGGCGTCCCTGTAGGAGGTCACAGTTTTCCACCTCTGTCTTAGGTGCCACACATCAGAGGTGGCAACTCTGAACTGTACTCCTAGACTAGATCCAAATGCTAAGTCTGCTGAGATGTCAGTGAGTGAGCTGTGCAGAGATCAGCTGCAATCAGCCCCGGGGGCTGAGCACTGCTGTACACCGATGGGAAGCTACCCCATCGGGGTCACGGGCACCATTCGTAGATCCAAGAAGGGATTTTCACCCTCTGCTTTCTCCAAGGCAGCGCTTACGCCTGCTTGAGCCGTGACTAAGGAACATAAGCCCAAATGCATGCTGCCTCTGCTGTCCAGTCTCTTAGTATACTTTTTCTCTTCTCATCTTTTTTGTCTTTCCTTCTTCCTTCCTCTTCCCTTCTCTTCTCTTCCTTTTCTTTCCTCTTTCTTTCTTTTATTTATTTTTTTTTTTTTGACTGAACCTAGGGCTTCACACATGCTAGGAGAGTACTGTACCACCCAGCTACAGCTCAGAAGCACATTAGCATTTTGCCTTCTACAGAGTTCCACATGACAAGAAAGGCTGCAGCCCGAGGTGCTGGCCTGGGAGTAAAGAGTCCAGCACATCCACACTGGACGGGCATACATTTAAGACACAGGGGACTGAACCAAAGGGAAAAAGAGCTAGAAGCAGATCCCAGTGCTTTCAGACAACTTAATACATGATGACATGATAAAGATGCCACTGGGGAGCCACCGGAGAAGAGCTGGATCTCTGCCTCTCAGCCTGGTCAAAACAGGGTCAAATATTTTAAAGTAAAAATGAAACCATCAGCTAAGCTCCCAACAGAGACAGAGACAGAGACAGAGACAGACAGATGGAGAGAGAGAGACAGAGAGACTGAAACACACACACACACACACACACACACACACACACACACACACACGAAGAGTGGCAGAGACAGGGAAACAGAAACACACAAAAAGAAGTAATTTCAAAGTGAGGAAGGCCTTCCTAAGTATAAGATGAAACTCTCCCTCGATATCTACATTTTATTCTTAAACCAACAAACTGGACCTGCAGTCCTGGCAGCGCTTCCTTACTGTATAGGAAAATCTAATTGTTACATTCGGTCTTTCCCATCCTGCATCCCAAGATACCACAGTAATGCCCAAATTCCAGAGATGCCTACCACAAAACTCCTTAGTAGTCCTGGAATAACTTTCTATATAGTATCTGCAAGTGAGATTACGACGTGAAAGACCATTCATAAACATTTCTCTTGCCAAAGAGATCAATAAAAAGATGAAAAGTTTTCCCCTCGGGGACTGGGGTCCTCTGCACTGTGACATTAGTCTTAGGGACATTGTGAAGGCACATAGAAGTTGTAGTCTCAAACACTCTGCTAAGGGGCCATCATACCTCTTCTGTTATTAGGATATCAAGGCAATTCTTGGGACCCTTAGGTTAGAGAAGCTTTTGAGAAAACGTCAATATTCCTTCTCTGTCTGTCTTTATATGACCACTTGGAAGACCACTTGGTAAGGTCCTGGCATGCCTAGAGAATCTGTACACAACAGACAAGGCACTCAAAGCTGGCCTTCGCCCTTACTGATATAAGAATCTGAAATTTTATCCTTACAAGAAAGAGTGGGAAAGATACTTGAAGACACTAACTAGTAAATTTAAATAAAATATCATTCAGGGATACTTTAAATATAAAATGAAACATATGCTACAGAGCTTACTATTGTGAACTCACCAAATCTTATTTTACAACACACTAGCATCAGTTAACTTTTATTAGAGTTGCGGCACAACAGGAGCTCTTTACAGACACTGTTTACCCCACCGGAGAGGTCCAGCTCCCGTGCCCACCTTACAGGTTACTGTAAGGAATAAACAGTCCATAAAAAATGCCTTCAACAATCCTGGGGGCCTCATTCACACACTCAGCAAAGATTAGTTTGTAGTATCTCCATGAATCCTCAAACAGCGAAGCTTAGAGATACTAAACACCTGCCCAGAGGGCAGTGTACAACTTCAGCACCTATGCTTGGAGCTGCACTAACTATCAATATAATCTCCTCCTAAATAGAACACAAACAAAACAGCTCGCATATGAGTGGCATATGTAAATGCTGGGAAAATGTACTGATGGTAGAAAATTTTTCTAGCTTAATTTTCCATATTTTCTATAAGAGATACGTATCCCTTTAATAATCAGCTGTTTTCTAAAGATCTTCAGAAAATTTAAATCATGGAAACTTAGAAATTTGAAGGGCCTCTTTACCGTCAACATCAGCAGTTTCTATTTTAGTAATGATTATTATAGCAAATCACTCTTTTGGGTGTTTAAAGCAACATACTGAATAAAAAAGTTTGCAAGTCACCTTCCCAATGCCCCTCGTTCTCTGAGCATCAGCAGAAGAGCACTGACTTTGAATAGTGTCGAGGAGACTCAGAGGGCATCCTGGGATGGGACCGCGGGCCAGCACTCCTGGGCAGGGTAAAGAGCCACCTTCTGTGGAGGAAATACAAACACCGCTGTTCTGTTTTTACTAGAGCGTTCTTCTTCTCTCTGGAAGCTGAAACACTGAGTGTGTCATCTCCTTTCCGTGGAGTCCCACTGAGGGTCAGCACTGGAGGAAGTGCTGAAAGCCACACTGGCTTTGGAAGGTAGAGCCCTCAAGATGGATCCATGATGGCTCCCAGGGAGACACAAGTCTGGGAGGAGCTCTGTTTGGAGGGGAAAATGAAGCATGGTGTTTCAGACATGTTCTCCAGATGACCCAGAGGTGGAGCAGCCAACAGTATGGGCAGTTTCTCACGAAGCCAAAATGAGCATGTGGGCCTGGAGAGCCAGGAGGAAGGAGGTCAGCCTGGAGCCCGGCAGCAGGGCTGGGGCTGGGGCAGACCTGGGCAGGAGGAGCGCTCACCACTGCAGAGAGTGTTTTCCTGGCTCTGCTTCTCCCGTTTTGTTTTTGGAGAAGATGAGCTTGGAAAGAAAACAAGCCTCCCATCCATGGTACCGTGGTCCCAGTTAGTGGTGGGGCCACAGCTGTTAACCCCCAGATCTCATGGTAGTAATCACCCACTCAGCACTTAGGCTGTCTGCCACACATCAGAAAACCCTGCTTCCTGGGCTCTGGAGGATGTGGGCCAGGTGGGAGGCACCATTCTCACCTGTCACTCTATCTAATTCCCTTTCACTAGCAAAAGTCCTCTACACCAAGGGGCCATTTATGTGTTAGTTTGCAATCCACGACGACAAAGCTATTTTTAAAAGATGTCTATTTAGAGATCAGTTTCTCTTGAAAGAAGAGATTTAAGAGAGTTCAGGATACCCATGGAAATGCCCAGCTCTGGCGTTTGGTCTTGATCAGGTACACTTTCATGGCAAACTTCTGATCAAGAAGGGAAGGCCAGGCTGTTCTAGAGCAGAGAAAGCAAAAAACGAAAAGGTAAAGCTTTCTTCTTGGCTTTTATTTTTTGGCAATACTGAGGATTGAGTTCAGCTAGCACTTTCTCAACATTTTTTAAAAATCTGAGACAGTATCTCCCTAAATTCCCCAGATGGCTACCAATAAACACAAAACCCTCCTGCCTCAGCCTCCCTAGTAGCTGAGATTTCAGGCATATGCCAACTGTCCTCAGGACACAGTCATCTTTGAGGAGTGAAAAGATCCTCTAGAAAGGACTTAAGTTTATCCTGGTACACTTGGGTGTTCCAACAGCTTTCCTATTGGTTTAAGGGAAAGGCAGAAATATTTGAAATAAACAATAAGCATGGCTAACTAGGGAGAAGCAGCTACGTGAAAGCATTTTGCCTTCTCATTCTTTCCTTGATATTGCCAAAATTAAAATAAAATTTAATTCCTTCGTAAGAGCCCAAGAAAGTGGTGCTATCCTCAATGTTTGACTAAAGATCAAATGCACTTGTTAGTAGCTTAAAATCCCAGGAAGGGGATAAAGCAGTTCAACAAAAGGTTGAAAAAAAAAAAGAAAAAAAGAAAACTTTAATTGTTTTAAAAAATTATGTTACTGAGTGAAAGAAAAATGAAAATAATGTTTTGTAAATGAGAAGGGGAAGAAGTGTTGAAAGGAGGAAAGGGAATCTGGGAGGAAAAAAAGAATTAAAATACATACATACATGCACAAATTCCCTATGATGAATGTGATCAATTTGCATGACAAATATGTACTAATAAAAAATAAAGTTAAAAAATAAATGAATTATGTTACTGAGAAATATAGCCTACTTAGTAAATATACGAAATGGAAAGTGAAAAAAGAACTAATAATAAACGTATCTCCATTGAACATCAATACTAATATCATTTCCTATCTGTCCATATAGCGGTCTGCTGCTAAATTAGATAACATGGATTTATTTATTATTCAAAAAACAATTTCATATCAGAAGACCCATATTTCAACGCAGAAAGGATTACATTATTTGTCAAGGAAAACACATCACTCTTTGAAAAACAGAAAAGTTGACCTTGGCAAACAGTTAGTGAAATTGTTCCCTACTTTATTTCCCTTACTCGCAGCGGCAAGAGAGATCGGATTTAGTGCTGCTTTGTGGCATTGTTTGAAAAGAATGCTTTTGTTATTTTGGCTAGAAAAGAGCAGCCCGTGTCTATGAAGCAGTTCACGTAGTTCACAGTAATGTTGGGAAGTGACTGAATTCTTGTTCCCACCTTTTATGTTATGCAGTAGAATATCTTTTACAAGGAAAACCCTCAGATCTTCAGTGCAAGTATTGTCTTAATGTACGTTTATCTTTTCTCATGGTCCCTTGATCAACTATCATTTTTATTTTTTCATAATCCGAGACAAAAATCACTGATTCTTTAACAAAATTAGAAAATCCGTGACTATTTTTTCAGTTTATTAGGGTGCTACCACTTCATCTTTTCACTCTGTCTCAGGTGACATAACCACTGTTTTATGACTGACGGGGTCCTACCTAGGAAGTAGTGTGTCTGCCGGGCACACTCAAGGACCTGGTCCCCAGCACCACACATAAAGACAAGTGCACCGCTCTGCCTTTGTCTGTGAGTTGCTCAAATCCTTCAGCTGCACTGTCCCATCTCTGCTCTGTCCATATCCTTCTGGTTCTAAGTTCTATTTCTGTTCTGGATAGTACTACTTAAATGGTAACAACAGCAAATGTTGTTCAGGACCAGTGTCTATTTTGAAGCAGTCGAGTGCATTATGCCAATCAATTTCTTAGTAACACCATCAGCTGGATAGGCTCATTATTCCAAGTGACATCTGAGGAAACCAAGAGTCACCTGATTGGCAAACAAACCATCAACTGCATCTGCTTTAGTGTCCTTCGTATTTTACACTAATGACAAAAAAGTCCAGCCGCTCATAGTCAACCATGACCCACTAGAGGACAACTCTACTGTTGAAAACCTAACTGAAAAATGCAATGGGATTTTTCATGCTGAATGTTTTTCTTTTTTTGTCACCCTGCTCAAAATCTTCCATAAGGCTACTTTTTGGATTTTCCGAGAAATGAGTCAGCAAAGATAACAGGAAATTACCAAAAGATTGTACAGTAAAAACGATAAATTGTCAACAATGCAAAACAGAAGATGAAAACAGAATGAATTTTTCAAAATTGCAAGCCAAATCTGTGTTTGAGTGTGTATGTGTATATATATGCATAAAAATGTCATTACATGACTAGATCAAGAGTTTATGAAGAGCAAGCAGAGCTTCAGCCTCTAAATAATCAGTGTGGATCATCGACAACTAATGGAACCACGGTAACTGGTGCTGATGGAATGATAGAGGGCATTTGATAAAAGATCTCTGAACACAGGGGCCGGAGCTCACTGTACCCCTAAAAATGGAGATGCAGCCTATTATCTCTGCAAGATAACACTTAGTAGAGGGTTAGTTATTACCTGGCATTTCCTTTCTTTGATGGTCTCTTCTTCTGTAATTTCCTCTACCACAATTTTTAAATACTTTTTAAAAATGTTTATCAGGTAAAAATCCCCTTTCTTCCCCTACCTCATGGTCCTTCAGCACAAATGAAACTCCCACCTGGCTTATGAGACTCTTAGCGGGTTTATTGTTAGTGGCCAGCAGATTGAATACGAGGACAGGAACTCCTTGAATGGAGCCAATTCCTTACATTGCCCAGTCCATCAGTGAATATGTGCCTGCACAAATCTAGGCAGCAAGCAGTTCCAAAGGTCTGGCCTTGGGAATGTCACAGGGAGGAGGACTCAGAGCTGGAGGCCAGCCCACATCATGTCTGACTTTCACCTGTGTCCAGGGTGAAGCGTCAGGAAGGCCTGGGCAGAGCCAGTGAGGATCACTCCCTCTTCTGTCCTTCTAGGGGCTTCTTTTCTGCAGACACAGATTTTATTTTCTGGTTTTATTATTCTAAACATAACTTATTTTCACCCAGATTTTGCAAATTCAGTAAACTGTTGTGAAGAATATTTTTTTCTAAACAAGGAATGGGTCCCTAGTACAGTATTTCTGGATCACTAATATGTCTCCAAACCCAGAAGACTCAGCCCCTGGATTGATATGATCCTTTTGTTACAGTACCAAGGATTTTTTTTTTTTTTAACACAACCAAATCTTTTATAGGCAAGTTGAAAGAGCTAAGAAATGTTTCCATGGCCAGGACACAGTGGCACCTCCTTCAGTCTCACCTATGCCTGGTCCTGAGGAGAGACAGAGAGCAAAAGAAGAAAGAGAAAAAAAGAGAGACAGAAAGAAAAACGGGAGAGAGACAGGAAAGGAAAAAAGAAAGAAGGAAAAGAAAAGAATAGGACTTTCTCTATAATATCCATGTACCCTGGTCAAAATGTGTTGCCTTCTCATCTTCTTTTTCCTGGCCCCCCGCCCCTCTCTCAGCACCCCGTCTTCTCTCCTCCTATTCCTGCTGACACTGTTTACAGTTAAGGAAGGATTTGAACACTACCAAGTTTTCCCTGACTTTCTATAAACTTTTATCGAGTGCTTACCAACCTTGCTAGAACCAGGGAATTTAGAATGAGTAAGATGAAGATACTCTGCCTACGGATTAAAATCAACAAGATGGAATTTACAGATTGGCAGAAATTTACAAAGCAGAGCAACCAAATACACTAATGGAAGTTTGGACTGGGAGGCAGGGGTAGAGAGTGGGACAGGGGTACAGAGTGGGACTGGGGTACAAAAGGAGTTCTCAGTCCCCTTGAGGTCAGGGGCATCTTGCCCTAAGGCAGACTGGAAGAGTGAATGTAATCCTGCCTGGTGGATCAAACATGTCCCAGTGAATTAGCTTTTAAAGCAAAGGACGACAGGGTGATTCAGGGTGACGGTGGCTGAGTGGTGAGCACGCAGGGAGGTATAATAATTTCATAAATACGGAGCATTTAGCTGGATAGTGGAGGCTGGAGGCTGCCCGGGAGGAAAGAGAGAGGCTGTTTCTTTGCAAAGCTTTTTTATAAATATGCCTTTCCAGAAAGAGTTTTTGGACAAGGATTATTACCTGCTCTAAGTAGATGGGTTATTGCAGATTGTCAGCCTTCTCACTTAAAAGAAATTCCAGACGAGGCCGTTTTGTTTTATATTTGCTCCTAGCAACAGAGGTTAAAACAACCATAAAATTCCTCAATCTTTTACTCCTTATGAGTAAATTCAAGGCCACCCATAGGCTCCTCGACAATTAGATGATATATGACCGTCACTTCCGAGACAGAAAGGATGTACTGTGTATGTAATTGCTAGCTGTGTACGCGACAGTTAAAACTACAGAACCAAAAGCTGGGGTTTTTTCCTGATAATACAGAATGACTTCTCTAGAACTTAGTATCTTTAATGCAGAATTAAAAACATATGTACCTTGCATTGCACTGTAAAGTACTCTATATTTTTATATTTGCCTATTCTGAGTAAGAATAAGTTGGTAACAATTCTTTAGGAAAGCCACTTTTTGGTCTGAAAACAAACATCTTTAGTTGATACTAATTTCAGGGCTCTAACCGCTGAAACCAGATGCATTCCCCAGTGGAACTACCTAAAAACTAAGCAGTATGCATTTCCAATTTTGAGCCCAGTCTGAAAAACTCCACAATTTAGCCACACCCTGTCTTCAAATGAAAAATAAAAAGGCAACAGGGATATAGCTCAGAGAGACTCTGTGTTCAATCCCCAGTGTCTCTCTCCTCCGATTTTTTTCCCAAAGATTTTAATCAAACATCTCAATTACTCATGCTGTGTGTCTGATATGAGGGGAGACAAGGAGGCTGTGCTTGTTAACTAGTCTCATGCAGGTAAACACTGTATTTCAAATGTCATAAGTTAAGTGGTAATGTCTCATTTTTGTTTCTGCTCTAGCAGCAAAGTCTGCAAATTTACTTTGTCCCAAAAGATTGAATGATGACCAGACACTTCCAGCTAACCATGGATTACTTCACTAGGGATACAGACTTTCACTAACATCATAGCTTTAGACTAAATTTCAAATATAAAAGAAGTATTCTGGTCTTGTGTTTCAAAAAATCATCACTTCAAGTCACACGAATGGAAATGTCTACAACATATTTAAGAAAAACATTACTAATTCTTTTGCTGTGATATGTATGTACGCTCTCCACTTCTTAAGGCCCAGTGCTATGCTAAATGTACTAGAGAGACAATAAGAAGCTGGAAATGACATAAGTTTCAAATCCTTTGGCTAATTACACTGGGACTCCTGAAGTGCTTGAGGTAGAGGGAGGTGAGAGCGTGGATGGAAAGGAGTCCAGTCTTACTGCTGTTGTAATTACTATGTTCCCCATGGTCTGCAATGCTAAAAATGAGTATTTCCTCCATTACAAGGATAGAGACCTTTCTCCTTGCAAAGCTATTAGCATATATAATGCACATGTCTAAAAATCGTGGGTTCTCTGTCATTCTTGGGAGACCTTTTGGGACCTGGGTTATTGTATTGTCCTGAATTACAGTGACGCATAATTCCTTTCACTTTCCAGCATATTTTAAAAAATCAGTTTAAGCAAATTTAGCCATAGTTAATGTCTCAGTGTTTTACAACAAACTAAGATGTTTGCATTGTCTTTAACTCTGAACAAAATTGCTACGTAATTTGAAAATGAAGAAGCACTTAGCATACTTTCAGAGCCAGCATCTCTACAAACAAGATCATTTAGTGTGTGATTTTAAAAATCTTCTCATGTAATACTTCTTTAAAAATAAATAAACAAGCTTCTCAGAAGTCAAAAAACGCTTGATCTGCTGACACAATTCTCAGGCATCTAAAATCACAAGAAAATGAACGATGTTAATTTGTATCTTTTATACAAATACATCTCTTCCTGTATTTCTGAGGTGGAAATTGTACCTTAGCATGGTCTATATTCTTTTTTCTGATTTCAGCTCTTTCATCACAAAAGTAGAAAAAAAAAAAAAAACAAGAAATGGTACTTCCCTTATTCAGTTTTATTTCAGGCTATGTCAACTTAGCATATTTTAAATAGTCCGTATAATTTTTTAAAAATGAAAGAACCATTCTAATGTTAATTTGGATCAATCTCCCAAAACGTATGATTCTGGGCTTCTAAAAGGGGCCCACTTACGGGGGCTTTTTCAAAGTGAACAAAAAAAGCGCCCTGAGGCTGCCTGATTCACATTTAACCTACTTACATGAAAAGGGAACTACTTTGGTTAAGAATAAACTTCCACAAGCTCAGGTTCAACTAAATGGGCCAGCACATTAGTGAGGAAATGAGACAGCAAATAGTGACTCCTTTCATACCAGTAAAGAATACTGTATTTACTTTAAATACTTGGCAGAAATGCTCATTTTAATTAAATTACATTTACTGAAATAACATTTTCATAATTACACACACACACACAATTTTTCCAAAGAGCTAACAAAATAATAATCACAGCACCTTACAACGTGTAAGGGAGAAGAAGAACAATTGTTAGAATAAATGTGACTAATCTGGAACTGCACATTAGTTCAGTGGTTTTCAGTGATTCGAGAAGTCATTATTATCCTCGGTTGCCAAGTAAAGTTAATACAAAATAGATAGCAAGTTTTGTTATGAAAGCTTCCTTAGAGGAAGTAAGTCAGAACAAGTTTCATGTCTTGTGTTACTAGTGCTTGAATATTAGAATCCTAGAGTATTATCTTAGATTAGGTTAATCTAATCTAACCTCTTCCTTTTACAAATGACAAAACAGGTCCAACAAGGTTAAATGACTGGTTCTTTATCCTTTAGCTGGTTAGCAGGACTAGTTCTAGAGCTCAGCCATTTTCCAGTACCCAGCGCTGCACAGTGCGAACATCTACACCTCACAGCAGACAGAAGAAACAAAGATGCCCGAGCTGTGTGAGTTATGGTAGAAACAAAATTCCACTCTGAGCACAAGTCGGATTCTCACTGCTGCTCCCTCCTCCCAACGGCACACATGAGAACTGAAGTTCATGGTGGAAAGGGAACAAAAATTACCCAATAATTAGGTTAACTCTCACACCAGAACAAAAACCAAGAAGGGAATATGCATCCACAATCTGCCAATGGCAGCTCGAGTGAGAGCAAAATTTTCCATGAAAAAAAAAAAAAAAAATACAACTAAACCCAATGCTGAAAGATGAATTCCCCCAAGTAGACAAAAGGTTGCCAAATCAGTCTACTGTTCCGCCTCAATTATGGAAGGCACACCGGAAAAAAGAGGGAACATTTAAATGGGGAGGGAAAGTATACAAACCACAGAGGAAACAGACCCAGCCCTTAGTTCTTGGATGTTGCTGAATGCTGGTGTTGTGGACAGTCAAAAGCATTATATGGCACAGTTATGCCGAATAAAGTTTCCATCATTCAGAAAAGGGCTTACAACACTTTGGTACATGTGCTGCTGGACACCAGATATGTCACAGAGAAAGCCTCCACAAGTAGGAAGTCCACTATGCTTGTGACAAAGGAAAAGTACTGAGCTTCATTAGTGGGCTTTTCCATTAGGTCACATTACAGTGAGCATGAGAGAGGCAGCCCCACAACAGTGGCTTGTTCAAAACAGATTAATAACATTGAATGTCCTTGCAGGCTAAACTAGTTGCACCACACAAAAAATCAAATCACAAACACAGGTTAAATCCCAAAATACTGACATATTATTTGTGACACTGATTAACATAAAGAGCCTTCTCCTTTATTAATTATGAATTGCCTGCCTCAACCCAAATTATATGTCTTCCAGTACCTTTAAATATACCATGCAAATTCTTTGCCTTGGGAAGCTTCCTCCAGATTGTTTCAGTAACAATCTACTGCTTTCTCTGCTGTGTATAATGTTAAATTGAACCTTAGTATGAAGGCTATTTAAACTCAGAGGATCCAGCCACTGTTAAGAAAAAAAGCAAACAAAAAATCTCCCCAAGAGTCTAATTTGCAAATTAATTTCCTTGTTCACTGTCAGTTACTCTCAGCTTACAAACTTGAGGGTCAAACTCATTATGAACAAAAGCTTATTATGACTAAAATGGAACAAAACCTAATGTTAATAAAAAATAAGGCACCACATTTCAGAGGACTGAACCTAGGCCAGTAAACACATTGATATTATGCAAACTGTGTTCCACAGAACACTAATGTGCCTGAAGATATTAATAGATGTTGGGGCGGAGGGGTGTTGTTTCGGGAAATACTGAATTATGTACTAAGGTAAGCAACTATCTTCCTCTGGACCATCTTAGTGCCTCTTTATCCCATGGCGAATCCAGAAATGGGGCAGGAGATACGTCATCAGTTATAAACTTTGAAATAGACTTACCACATGGATAAACATGATCCCCTCCCACATACAAAGAAAGAAGGAAAAGAGCTGTGCAAAAGATAAAACTTAACAAGCATTCTGATTTAAAACGAGATGGACTGGGCCTGGGGTGTAGCTCAGTGGTAGAGCACTTGCCTGCCATGCTCAAAGATGCATGTTAAATCAGCAGCTCAACAAGAAAGACAAACCCTGCACTAACACCAAGCAGCACCCAAACGCTTCTACATGTTCCCTCTGGCCCAGTGCACGGCGGAAAAAGGACACAGTTTTGGTGATCCTAGCTGGTCCAAAGCTGCTCTAGGGAAATGGCTTGTTCCATTAAAATAAAATTGAGAGACTTGTCTCCGGTTAATAACTTCATTCTGTTACAACTGTGGCACAAATTTAAAAGAAAAGAAAAAGATTATATTCGACCTATTAATTTGCATATCAGACACACAAAGATTTTTCATAACTCTTCCTTTGATGAAAAAAGCATTTTGTTCCTTGATTTTCCAAGATTGGAAATCCTATCATTTCTCATCTGATGTGAAAAGGTATAATTATAAAAAATTATATAAAAAGTAAGTTAATGTGATTTAATTGAATAATTTGTGAATATTAGACCTTACACATGGGACAACACACACACACACATATATACATACCAATAAGTGATACATAAATATGATATTACTATATTTATCATGCACTTATGGAAGATCACATTCTTGACATTTGGTATTACATAGGTCTTCCTGAAATTTTCTTTTGATTTTTTTGTGGTGCTGGGGATCAGACCCAGCTCCTAGTGCATGCTAGGCGAGTGATTTACCACTGAGCTACACTCCCAGCCCTTGGAAATCTTTGAATCTTTATTATGATTTAATGAAAATATGTTCACTAACGTGGAATGGTGATAGTAGTGCTTTTTTAAAGCAAAAAAAAAAGCAGTAACTTTCCACTGCCCAGTAATGATGCACTGTTTTCCACATACTACAGAGGCAGAGAACGAATGTAACAGTGGCTATAAACCCTTGTTGAGTCTCGATGGGGCAGGTGTGTTTAATGGGGGAGGAGGTGCGAGAGAAAGAACGAGGAAGAAGGATAAGGGAAGGAAGAAGCAGAAGAAGAGGAAGATGAGAAAAAGAAGGAAAAGTAAAGGATAGGAAGAAAAAGGGAAAGAATACAAAGAAAACTTATTGAGACGGCCTCTGTGTGCTGGGAATTCTAAGCATCTTATACTTTGTCTTAATTTAATCTTTGCCATCACCTTATCCACCTAGGAAACCTTCTCTCCATTTTAAAAATGAGGAAACTAAGGCACAGGGGAGTGAATCCCTGGCTTCCATTAGGACACGAATGCTAGAACTTAGCCGTGCTCCCAGGCAGGCTGACTGTACAGCCTGTAACCCTTGGTAACAATCCTACCTTCTGTCCTAAGTCACATCAAGGCACGTGAGGTACCCGTGAGCCTGGAGAAGTACACACACCTGAGGAGTCACGGTGAGGCAGGAAAGGCTTCTAAAAAGGAGAAGTGCAGAGAGGGTTGGCAGGAGTTGGCCAAATGAATGGGGGGTGGATCAGAGTCTAGGACAGTAGCTTTTGGGAATTCATGGTGGCTTTAAACAGCACAGTGTGTGCAGGCTCAAAGGCAAATGCCAGGGCGGTTCCTAAGCAGTCAGGAGTCAGGGTTAGGCCTGGATGGCTTGAAAAGGACTTGACAGTGAGAGGGCTGGATATTCCAGTGAGCCAGTACAACACGATGAGACTGACTGAAAGCAGAATAACACAGAAGACAGCGGCAGACAGCAAGAGGCAAACTCAGTCCCTGACCAGAGAGGTGTTGGGGATCCATGCACTTTAGAAAGTGCTGAAGAGGAAGTGAATCGGATTCCCTCAGAGTGCTGGATTAGATTACGGGATGAGTCTCCACTGTGAGACACACTGGGGAGGAACAGTGTCATGTATAAATTCTTGACTTTGAGATGTAGGGTATTTAATTACAGATGCCTCAGAAACAGTTGAATATAGATGCTTAAAAATAAGGAGAGACGTAGTTGAACACACAGCTGTAATTCAAGCTATTTGAGAAACTAAGTCAGAAAACGTCAACTTTGATGCCACCCCAGGCTCTACTGTGAGATCCCATCTCAAAATAATTATCATATTATAAAAATAGAAAGGAGATTTAAAGTGCAAATTTAGACACAATACTGTATTAGCAGTGGTGGAAGCCATTTGTTTGGGATAATTCACTGTAGAAAAAACATACAGACAGAAAGAAGATCCAGAGATGAGCCACGGGCAATGCCAGTACTTTGACAACGCCTTTTAACCACATGGCTCACACGCTCCACGTACTCCAACCTCAGAGAGCCCCAAAACTGATTATGATACTCAGTGCATTAGAAAGCATTGACTTCTTTATCAAAGAAGGCCACAGAAGCAGAATCCAGGAAGAAACAGCCAGAAAGATACAAAAATCAATCGGAATATATTGTTCACTGAGTCATATCCTGAGAGGGGACATTTCGAAACGGAAATTATCCACTGGATTTGGCAACACGGAGATTAGTGCTGACTTTGAAGACTGATGAGGATCTAAGGACCAGTCCGGACAGTGTGAGATTGAAACAGGCGAAGACAGCAGAACATAACAGCAACCCTTCAGTGTCTTGTTTTGTAGTAAAAGAAGAGAGAAGAGAAAGCTCAAAGAAATACAGATTTATATACTGTATTTTTAAGATGGAAGACTTTTTCTGCATGCACATACTGAGACTGGAACACGGAGAGTCTAGAGATTAGACAGAGGAGAAAACATGGCAGATGAAAAACGTTCTCAAGGCCGAGGAACATGGTGAGCAGAGAGAGCCTGAGATCTCCGTCCTGCTCAGAAGCTGGGAAAGGTGTCTCCTCTACCAAGATTGGTCAGCATCAAGAAAGGATGAACAGTGGATGGAGACAGACTTAGATGCTGCAGGGAAAGGAAGTATTTGCTCACTTAGACCTACCTTTATTTCTTCTGAAGTATTTCAAGGTCACCTTGAGAAAATAATGTGGTGAGTAGGACAGTCAGTTTGGAAAAAGTGAAAATATGCAATTATCTCTGAGGAGAATAGAGATGGCGGATGCAACCACACATAATTGCATCCTAAACAAAGGTAGTTTTTAAGAAGAAATCCTAGGGAAAGCTAGAAATATTTTTCAAGTGAGACAACATAGTGTTTCTAAGTTTTCAGATAAGGATGGCAACCTACGCAGGGATGCGATTAGCAGCTACATTGGAAATTAGGATTAGGTAGAATTTTTTGGCTTTTGTTGCTCATACAATAACAATGAAATCCCACAACCGGAAGGTTACTGTTACGGTTTGGATATGATACATCACCCAGGAGGCTCCTTGCATTGCAGATTTAATTGCTGATGGGAAGGAATTGGGTCACGAAATCTCCAACTTCAGCAATGGATTGATCCACTGAAGAGATCATAGTTTATAGCATCACCAGAATCTAATGGAAACAGGAGGCACAGCCTTGTTGAATCATGGAGAATGACCTTGGTTGGTGACTATGTCTGGACCTGGCTCTCTCATTCTCGCTCCCTCTCTGTCTCTGTCTCTGTCTGTCTGTCTCTCTTGCTCCCGCTCTTTCTCTACTTCCTAACTACTGTGAGGTGAGCAATCTTCCTCAGTCACACCCTTCCTCCATGACATTTCTGCTTTGCCACAGGCTGAAACCAGTGGTGACAGCACCACGGACCAAAGCCTCTGAAACCACGAGAAAAAGAAACCTCGCTTCCTTGGCACCGCTTGTATCAGGTATTTTGTCCCAGTGATGAAAAAGTGACTAACACAGTTATCAAAGGTAAGACACATTCAGGGTCTAAGCCACCGAGATTCCACTTCAAAGGAGAGAATGGGGAAGAGAACAGAGGGCTTTGCGGCGTCAGGAAGGGCTGGGGCTGCCACTGCCCAGGGCATGTGTGGAGGACACACTTTCCTGCCTCTTGACACGGCACCATCCAAAGCTACCTTCTCAGGTTTTAGAAGGTGGACAAGTTTACAGATTCAAATGGCCTGCTTTCGCTCAGGGTTCCTGGGATACTAATTCTCAGAAACAAAGATGCTGTTTATTACCCGATTGTTAAATTATCAAGTTCCAATGGCAACTTGCTTCAGTTATGTTTCAATGAACATAAGTAACACATTTAAAAGTAAAAATATGCAGAATTTATAGTGAAATAATTGCCAAAAAGATTAAAATTCATTAAATTTGGAATTGTAAAATAACCAGATTTTGCATGTGTGTGTGGATGAGGGGAGTCACTGGGAGTCAAAACCAGGAACTTTACAGTGAGCTAAAACAACTCCTTTTTAAATATTTTTTAAAATTTATTTATTCCTTATTCATTTTTAATTTTGAAACTCCATCTCACTAAGCCTTGAAGTTGTCCCAGTAAATTCAAAGTTGCCATTCTCTGTCCATCACAGTGGGCAGAACAGCTGGACTTGCACCGATCTGTTTTGATCACAGTCCTCCCGGTGGGATTAGACCAGGAGGTGAGCCTGAGAGGCAAGCATGAGCAGAAACAGTCATCTGCACACTTCATCCAGGCCAGCAGCTTTGCCTGGACGTGGTCATGAGGATTTGCAGCCCAGGCGTCACCTGGATTTAGATTGATACCCACCCAGGGGCAGCTCATCCGACTCACCCTCACTCTCCCTTAGTCTGAGCCTACCACCCGGAACTGTGCTCTGAAAAGGCAAACCTAACCTAGTCATTTAAGAGAAACTCTAACTGTTGAGAAGTGTTCTTTTTTTAGTTTTCATGTAACTCTATTTATACTATTATGTAAGGCTGATAATTTTAGTGATTAAAGTGATAAAAAACATAAATAAACATAAAGTTAAAATTACCTCAAAGAGATCATTTTAAAAGATCTTTAAAATCTTTTTTAAAAGAGATCATTTTAAAAGATCTTTAAAATCTGGGGTAAGGTCTTATTTTCCCAAGTTCTTCCTCTCTCATCAGCTTCCCAGTGACCAGCAGACTATGCATTATACGTGTTTATGTAAATGTTTATTGAATTGAAATCCACTGTAGGAACATTCTAAGCAAAGAGAGAGACAGAGAGAGAGAAAGAAAGGAAGGAAGGAAGGAAGGAAGGAAAGAAGGAAGGAAGGAAGGAAGGAAGGAAGGAAGGAAGGAAGGAAGGAAGGAAGGAAAGATTTCTGCGTTTCTGATGGGTGTAAGAGCTGGTTTGGAGTGTACCTCCTTGATCATCAAGTATTTTAACATAGACATTTAAAAACATCTTTGTGCAACAATGTCTCTGTAAACACCACCCTGTAGGTAAAAGCAGTGCTAAATTTCTTTTGATTTTTCTAATCATTTCACTACTGCTGACTTCTGTAGATGAAAAGCGTCACCAGATGACTTGGGAAGGCCTCCTATCAAAGAATAAAAGCCAAAGAAACTGCTTTATGTAGAAGACACTAAAAACTAACCAACATTTCTAGAGAAATGTACAAATTATATTGCTGATCCATATGTTACATAATAAAAACTTACAGTTATTTGCTAAGCGCTTTTCTCTGAATGTAGCCAATTAAGCACACAGCACAGAAATGTGAACCTGTAGAGACTTCTGTGGTCTGTGCCACTATCTTTTGCAGGTGTAGTGTCTTGCTTTTGGAAACATGATGAAGTATGTCTATCATTTATCACTTACATCATTTTCCATTATTCTTATTATTGACAACCTATAAGAGATGATAGTAATCTCATTTTCATTAAGACTTCCAGCTTTTAAAGAAATTTTGCTTGATATTTAAAATTATTAACTCTATTACTTGTACCTATTATATTGGAAATAGTAATTAAGCTAATCTATAATAAATACATGACCAGCTACTTAAAATATATTTTTATAAAGAATTCTGCTCATTATGGTTCTCTTCTGAAAGTTTTTGTTTGAGACAGGGACTTACTCTGTAGTTTAGACTGCACTTGAACTCACTGTGTAGCCCAGGCTGGTCTTGAACTTGCAATTATCCTCCTGCCTCAGCTTCCTGAGTGCTGGGATTACAGGCGAGTGCCGCCAGGGCTGGCTTGAATATTTAAATGAAAAGTTAAAAGCAAATCTTCCCTTCTGAACACATGTGTTATTTCTTCTTCCCTGCCTTCTTTCCTTCCTTTTTTTTCTTCTTCTTGTCTTCCTTCCTTCCTTCCTTCCTTCCTTCCTTCCTTCCTTCCTTCCTCCCTGGGGATTAGACCCAGGGCCACAAACACCTTCTACTATAGAGAACAGCCTCAGATATGCGCACTACTTTTTTACCCTTTTGCACTGAGGATTAGACTAGGACTGTACACCAGGCCTTTTTATAGTTTTACCTTTGAGATAAGGTCCTACTAAGCTGCCCAGGCTTGTCCTGTGCATCCTTTTTAATGCCACACTTTGACCTGTACAATGTCGCAATGGAGTTGAAATTCTAAGATGGGACTTTAAATACTCACAAGCAACCTATATAACTGATATTTGGGAACGAACAAATCTCTATGCTCTGTTTATCATCTTAGAAGGAAGTAGAAATATTCCAGGTGTCACCATTATATGAATTTTGAGATTCTGGAACCACTGTAAGGTCTGCATCTTATTAAACATCCTTTTGCTATGCCTTATACCACAAGGAACACATCAAAAATAAAATAAAAATAACAGCAATAACAAATATCTAAAATGTTTTTTGGCAAAAACATACTAAATATATTGCTGGAAACCAAATAGCTACTGAGGCTTGTGTGAGTGTGAGGATAATAATCATTATATTTAGAGGCCAATTTATTTTAAAACCAACATATTTAGTAGAAGATTGTTTTATCTTAGTTTTTCTATTACAGAATTCTAGTGCTTTACACATTATTGGATAGTATCGCAGAATATTAAACACAAATTTTTGAGCTACAGAAGAATGTCCATGTTCACATAAATCTACTTAATGGAAATCAAGAGTCTCGCCCTGGACAAATTCAGAACAACTGACATATAAAATTAAGTGTTCCATCTAGAAATGACACAACATAATATGCTCAGCACTCTCCTTTGCCCTCTAAAATGCTCCTGAATTGTGACTGTGTATTCCCTACAAGGCCTTTCACCTATGTAAATAATGAAAGCCCAGAATGACTTAGAAATATTACTACGCAAAGATAAAGCACTATTATTAAAAGTTCACAAAATGGTCTTATATTCACACTGTCTTTTTTTAAAGCTCGCATTGTGCACACAATAATTTCAGCCCTCCACTTTAATCCATGCCCTTAAGTATTGGTACAGAATAAATATTCTTGGACAGCCACTTACTTTTTCAATTGTTAATTTCTCTAACAAATATATCTGCAAACATGGTACATAACCATTCACTAAACAAACATCTGTCCACTTGAAGGCAGGCACAAAACTTGTGTTCTCTGCTAATGTGGGTTCTCAAGTACTTAGATGATTGATACTTTGATACTTTAGAAATACATGGGTAGGTAAGTCATAAATGTACTTCCTAAAAATGAATCTGTTTATACCTCAATAATCCCATAACTACCCAAAAACTCCAACTCTGAACACAAGAAACTTTTGGAGGACCTTCCAGACTTACACTGTGACATTTGGTCTCTGGCTCCAGAAAGACTCATATTCATCTCATTATGCAAAATGCATGTAGGCTATTGTAAAAATTGCCAAAGTCTTAACAGTTCCAATATTACTTTAAATCTAAAACCAAGGTCTCCTATGAGACTCAAGGCAAATCTTACCTGTGCGTACCTATAAAAATCAAAAAGAAACTTAAATACGTTTTCAACATTTTAAAAGGGAAGAAAATGGCCTAGAAAGAAACTAAATCAAAAAGAGACTGAAACCCAGACGAGCAAACATTAAATCTTGTAGCTGCGTGTCTAGCAGCCCGGGCAGGCCAGGTCGAACTAAATGTGGCTCCAAAATGCTTAGGCAGCGCTGCCCTGTGGTCCTGGTAGCTGCAGATCCACACAGCCTCTCTCCTGGGGCAGCTGTGCTCACTACTGGCATTTTTCTTGGGTGATTTCTGAATCCCTGGCATTTCCCATTTGCTGGAGTCTCCCCTGCACCTTCAGTGACACCTTCACAGCTTTATGCATCGCCCTCTCAGGTGCACGTGCCCTGGCCTCCAAGCTCTGCTTTGAACCTGTGTGGAAACCTCCATAACCCCATAACTCCTGTGTCCTGCATGCCCAGCCACATCCAGATGATTGCAGTGACCTCTGTGTGCATAGATGGCTGAACTCCAGGCGACATTTCCCTGCGTGACCCTAAATTAGCAAGGTACTGTGGAGCTGTCTCAAGTTTTTCAAGAAAGTTTAACCTTTTCATGCCCTTGGGCCTGAGATACCCTCTAGCCATCTTTTTTCTAGTGCTTCTCTTTAATAGTGCTAATATTTTTATCGGCCACACTCTCCTCAGCCTCAGCTTTGCACATGCTTCCTTTCTGGTCAAAATGCAAAATTTTCAAATTGTTTCAGCTCTGCTTCTTACTCCTGACAGCCACTGCAGCTCTGGTTAAAAGCAGCCAGAAGTACTCGTGCCATGGCATGATTACTGGGCCACCCTGGAATTTCTTTCACAAGTTAGTCTACCACCATTAATTTCACCCTGTTGCAAAGTCTTAGAACATGGGTAAACTAAAAACAAGTCCTTTGCTAGAATCTAACATTCATGTCCTCTGTTCCATTTTCCAGAAAACAGTTCTTATTCCCTTAGGTCTGGACTTTATCGTCTGCATTCCTACCAGCATTTAGATCTTCTGAACTTTGACAAGAATTGCCCATCAAACTGCTTACAGCGTTCTAGAGCTTCTCTAGCTTGATTTCTAATTTTTACCAAACTCCCCCCACAAACTAGTTCCAAAGTTTTCTTATCCATGTGGTCAGGAACAATCATAGCAATGGCTGGTATCAGTATTCCGTGTTTATTACTTCTCTTCCTTTTTAGTAGGACAAAATACCAGCAATCACAATTTACAAGTTTATTTTGGCTCATAGTTTTACAGGTTCAGTTCATATATAGTTGGTCGGCTCCAAAGAAGAAATGGCATGGTGGAAGGATGTGGTAGAGGGTTATCTCTGCTATGTCACGATAGCCAGGAAGCAGTAAGAAGGGAGATTCGAGGGACAGGTCTGTGTCCTTCCAGGTCATGTCCCACCTCGTCCAACGAGCAGCACAATCTAGCAGCACATTCAACTATGAACTCATCAGTGGATTAACTGACAGATGAGTATAGAACTCCCATGACCCAGTCACCCTGCAAAACCCCACTCCTGAATACGTGAAACTTTTGGGACCATTACAGATCAAAAGTGTAAAGCCAGATATCAATTTCAGTCCCCTACTTCAATCCACAGCAATAAGCACTGCTATAAATAAATAACTCTGGATGATGACTTAATTTCTGTTTCTACTTTTGCCAATAAATCTGTTTTCAAAGATGCCACATATTCACTCTCAGAACAAATATCTGTGAAACTGACTGAAGACAAAGGATTTGTGTTCTCTGCTTTTACTGCTGCCCAAGTATTTACATGATAAGTGCTTTAAACATATATGGGTACCTAAGTTGCAAGTACGTTTCTTACATAAAAGATATAAATTTGTATTTCTCAGCAAAAGTTCAATACTTATGTAGCATCGAAAAGTAACAAGACAAAGACTGAATCATCAGCTGGGCGTGATGGTGCACACTGGTAATCCCAGCTGCCAGGGAGGCTGACGCAGGGGAACTACAGGGCAACTTAGCAAGACCTTGTCCAAAAAATAAATCTTTTAAAAAAGGGGCAGCTCAATGTTCTAACTCAATGTTAGAACATTTGCCAAACATGTGCCATGGCCTGCATTGAGTCCCTAACAATGCAAAGGAAAAAGTAACCAATAATCCACGAATGAATATGAACCAGCTGTACACTTAATAAGATATACAGATCGATCTAACTTTTTAAAAAATGCTTTGCTGCTTAGAGAAGAAACTGATTGCTGTGATGTTACTGAATTACAATGAATGATGAAGTAGAAATGAAATACAATGGAAGATCAGCATCATATTATGTTCAAAGACATAGTGGACTTCTTACGGATATTACAGAAAAGACTAAAGTCAAAGGAAGAAAATAAAGATAAATTGGAACCAGCAAAAGCTTATAAGGAAGGTGCAGCTCCTCATCCTGAAAGAAAACAAAAATATCAAATAAATAAGTGTTGGGTGAACATTTGAGATGAGAGAGCAGGATAGAAAAGATGGAGGCGTGAGAATGTATCACAACATTCAGGGAACAAAGGAGATTCTAGCTTCTGGAAACAAAGGGCTAGCCCTAGCTGATGCCATGGAAGGTGGAAGGCCCAACGCAAGACGAAACAAGCAGCTACAACAGGGAAGAGAAAATTAAGCTGTGACTCAGAAAAAGGAGGCCACTGTTGGTCTGCCACCTGCCACAGAGCAGAGAGCAGGGACTGCAGAGAAGTCTTCTGTGATGCAACAGCCATGAGACGGTGCTTCAGAAAGAGAAATCTGGGCAAATCTTTGTACAAAAAACCTGATTTTTATTAATAGGATAAAGAACTGGTTCCTCATATGACTCCCAGAGTTCAGACCCCCACTGAAGGTCCAAAAGTGGACAGATTCTAGGGAGAGCAGTTCAGAGTGTGCTACCCTTAAAAAATACAATGCTTTGGAAATTTCAGGAGCGGGTACTGGGGATTAAACCCAGGGCTTTCACACTGAGCTCCATCCCCAGCCCTTTTTTAGTTTATATTTTGAGACAGTGTCTTATTAAACTGCCCAGTTGCTAATTGCCCAGGCTGGGCTCTGACTTTCAGTCTCTCAGAGTGCTGGAATTACAGATATGCACCATTCCATCCTGCTGGAGTGAAAACTTTAAGATGAAAGGATCTGAGAGACTGAAGATGGAGTCTGAAGCAAGAGGGATGCTGAGAGGGATCTGGACCACCAGGTGATGCTAACTTCCCTTCAGTTCACTGTGCTTAGCTCCTAAGCCTTTCCCTATTACCTTTTTCCTTGACTCTCCACTCTTCATCAAACATGAAAACCCTCAGGTTTAACCACAGTGTCAGGTCTTCATTCCTTAGGAAGGGGTCTGTGTCATGTACAACTCATTATAAATACATTAGTATGTTCTCCTCTCATTCATTGATCTTTTATTATAAGAGCACCAGCTAAGGACCTAAAAAAACAAAAAAAAAATATTTTTTCCTCCTTTGCTTTTGTAGATGTGAAACTGAAAATGTCTGTTTGCAGTCAGCAGCACAGAGTTGCAGCTACACTGTGGCAAGAGCTGCCAGAGTTAAGACAAAGCTCAGGGAGCAGAGCAGAGCTCATTGCAAAGGGCTCAAAGGTCCAGGAGTCAGGCAGGGGAGCAGGCAGGGAGGCTGCACAACCTTAGCTCAGGACGAGGAGAGTAAGACATGGTGAACTCCAGGAGAAGATTCTGAGAAGAGGGAGCTCCAGTCTGCCATGCACTTCCAAGTCAATCCATTAAGGACAAAAGCTGGAAGCCTTTAGTGACTGTCTCCGAGCCAGCACACCAGAGGGCTGAAGAGAAAGTCATGCAGCTAAAGACTGATTATGTAAAATTAGCGTAACCAGGAGTGGTGGTCCACCTGGTCATCCCAAGACTGTGGGAGGCCAAGGAAGGAGGATGCTGAGTCTGACCCCAGCTTGGGCAAGGCAGTCCCCTAGCAAGATCTGATCTCCGTATGTTTATATGTAGAGGATGTTTATATGTGAAGGTCCTGGATTCAAGTCCTCATACCAAAAAGAAAATCACACTGGAAAAACTGGAATGAAATCAAACATAACTATGATTCATAGCATTGGGGCAGTAGCTCAGTGAGACAACTGTTTCCCAGTACACAGGAAGCCCTGGATTCGATCCCCAGTACCTTACAAAAGAGAGAGGGGAAGAAGGACAGGGAAAAAAATCTGAAATCTGGAATAATTCTGATCCCAAGAGACAGTCAACCTGTATTATTTCTCATTTTGCTCAGATCAGTGAATGCACAGAGTGAGGACAGGGCAGATCACACAGCTCCTGCATTTCCTGTGTCCTATCACAGTTCCAGTGCTCGGTTTCAGAACCCTGCAGCCTGGAAGATGACCGAGTTCTGAGATTTGCATCTCTAAGAGAGCCTTCTTTAATCAGGAGGGCCACTTTCCTTACATTATGCCCCTGGGATTTAAAGTCTGTCATCATGGGACCACGTGTTCTCTACTCTGCCAAAAAAAAAATTCTAACTCTGCCTCACATACCTCGTGTCCATGCAGTGCACCCACCTTCTCCCTTCCTCTTAGGTATGTCAGGAAATAGTTTATTTGCTCTTGAGGGTGTGTGAAAATTCAATGTTTTCTTTGGTTACGTTTCATCAGGAATTCTCTGTATGAGCAAAGCCATTCATCTCTAACGTGATATGAGACCAGGACAGACACGACATTTGTCTGGAACCCAAGAACTCTTGTTTCACTGCTCCAACCCCTATGTCTCTGCGAGCGCTCTTAGAGTTCTCCAAACAGTACAGCATGCAGAAACGCTGCTGCTCTGGCACAGAGAGCTACTCTTGCATGGATTTCCCTCTGGTGGGAGTCTGAAGAGTCCAGATAGCCTGGATGAAAGACTAAGACTTTTCTGGACTAAGCAGCTGACATTTTATTTACATGGTTAATACTGAATGAAGTTCGATACTTATTGATTCTTGCTTGTTTGCTAAGGGCTATGATGTAGAAAATGGGCTATTAAAACAGGAAAATTTATTTATTGGACTCTAAAGAATAGAAGCAATTCAAAGCCTGGTAACACTACATATGAAACAATCATTTTTGTCCCTTAATCATGGCAAGACAAATGCTAAGCACAGTAAGCTGCAATCTGTTGCTTCCAGGGAAGGCTTTGGTTGCACTTGGGAATGTGTGCTACTTTGGAGGGAAAGAAAAGGAAGAAAACAAGCAAATAGGGAAAAGAGTACTCTTCTACCCGTGTCACATCCCAAGCTTTGTCTCACTGGTCACTTTGAACACTGTGACAGAACGCAAGTGGCAAGCAAGTGGCTGGTGTCACCACTGTCCCTGCAGATCCAGGGAAATATCTGGGAGTCATCTTTCCCAGGGCCTGGAAGAGTAGCTTCCACCTGCTGGTCCGAGCCCATCTGCTGGTCAGCTGAAGTCCTCAGCCTCACCTGCGGTGCCCGACAGTACACATGGAGGGTTTAATGGGAAAAATGTCATTGTGTGTAGAAAGGTGTTTGCAAGTTAATTCAACATCACAGACAGCACAAATGAAGGCCTGGCTCCTACATATCCCATAAGCAATACTTCCCATTTCTGTATGCCTTTTAGTATCTCTGCAGTGGCGAAAGGGAAGGGGGTTCTACGCATCAGTGCTCTCAATGGTAGTTTTTAAATTTCACATATTGATTATATGTCCACAGTATCATTCAGTGTCTCTGAAAAATAGCACTTGCAAAAAAAGTGAGTGTCTGTAACATGATGTCTATGAAAGCAGAATAAAGAAGTCTTCAATTATCGATCATGTTACTTGTGGAACTCTAATAACTGTGACTTGTAAGATTCAGAGAGGCAGCAGTTTCCTTTGGTGCCCTGTTCAAAGCAGTGGGGAGGAAGCAGATGAAACTACAGCTCAGGCGTAGCAGTAGCCCGGTCCTTCTACAAAGTCATGGGCAACCTGCAACATGGTTCTCTAGAAAATAAAATACTGCACGGCACATGTCACACGGCAAACCTGCACCGTCCCCTTACTGACCATTGTGTGTATACATCTTTCCATTTCCCACAACTCCGTTGGTTCATCAAATACATATAAGGGGGAGAAAAAATAAAATGGTTTAAGCTTAAGTCTGCTTAATCTGGTTCGCTGATCTGAATATTTCCAGTCAACTAAAGCAGTAATTTAATTTACCCTGACCATCTGAGAACAGCTTTTTGAAGCTGCAACATGATTGCAGTGCAGTTTCAACTTTACCCTGTTCTTCTTACCATATCACAGGCCCATAGCGAGAGATTTTGAACTCAATTTACTAATATTTTTGAATTGATGGACTTGGTTTTAATCCAGAAAGGGCTCTGAAAATTGAAAGAGAATCCCTACTGCAGGAAAGAGTGCTTTGAAAGAAAATCTTCCACAGAGAACTGGGGAACTGAACTCACCATTCTTTAGGTCAGTGCCATCCCTGAGGACCTCACTGTCCATGAGGACTCGGCTTTAGTCAGGAAGTAGATGGTTTCCTCCTGCCAGACCGCACTGCAAAATCCGCTTAGAACTTAAAGGTGCATGGCTTACAAACATCATGGGCTACTGTAGCCCTCTATCCTCACACATATTTACGGGCACAGCTGTATACAATGTCTACACATTTTTTACATTCTGCTTTTCAGACATTCACTAACATATTTATTAAATACCTTCTAGATGTGAGACAATGCTTATTTCTGAGGAAAATGAACAAGACATGATTTTACCCCATTGGAAAAGAGGGCTAATATTCTTACCATGTGACATACTTTAGAATAGCTTTGTTTCAACCACAATAATTCTTAAGTGTAACATGAAGTTGTGTGATTTTTTTAAACCAAGTGATAAAATGTCTTTCAGGTTTTCTTTTACTATATCTTCACTCACGTATTTCCACACTTGTGAATTTGTGTGATTGCTCTATAAAGTAGTGAGAGAAAACACTGTCCTTCATCTTCTTTTCTTCTCTATTCTAAAACTAGAGAAGAAAGTAACCTTATATTTATTCAATTTCACATATAATTACCCCAGCCCCTTCCTGTGTCACTATTTGTAAGAGCTCAGTCAGGCAGGTATTTCCACCAAAGAGGCTACTGCTGGACTTCTGGTGCTGGAGGGGGAGGGGGCAAGAAAGCCCACTCCAAGGAAGGACAGGCTGCCCTTTGTATCTCAGTGGACAATCAACATAGTAACTCTGGAATGCAATTCCAAGTGGAGTTGTCTTCATAGGCTAAAATTAGACGGGGGAAGGGCAGGGGACAGAAGGGAAGGGAGCTGGGGCGGCTTCCAGGGCGGGCTGTATAAACCCATTCTGTAACTCTTTACCTCGGTGCCTGCATCTCATTGTCAAATTTATCTAGGCAAAATTTCAAATCCCAATTTAAATGCTGTCTGTCTCTATTTTAAATACTCTTTAGTTCTCAACAATCAAACGGTCCTCCTATCAACAATTCACATGGTATTTTAAGAGGTCTTCAAATAGGTTTGGCTATAGGGCAGGTTTACTGGAAAAACAAAATAAAAATAAATGCTTCGACCTTTGTTTTAAAATCATCACTAAAAGGAACATTTATGGAGATGAAATATATTTGCAATACAAATGTTTTGAAATAAACACTATTAAGAAAGCTTAGTGAATGATTATATTTCAATTCAGTATAAAACAAAAACAAAAACAAAACACAAGTGAACCCTGCTCCTGTCTTGTGTTTCAACATCATGTCTCCCTGTCGCTCCTCCTTCTGTAATAAATATTCTCTCGCTGGTCTTGCCACTGACAATAATGTAGGTGAACTCTGCACCAACTACATCTGTCATTATTAATGACCACGGGAGAGAGAAACGATAACTCACTCTTCTAGGAACTAAAATGCTGTAGAAATTTCCTTTCACGTTTCGTTGCTAGAGGAATATTTGCATTAATTCTATCTAAATTCACGAATAATCTTTAGTAGCAGAACAGAAAAACCCTAACATTTTAATTTAATAACACTATTGCTACCCAAGACACTTGTTGCTATATGAATGTTAGCTGCCAACACAATGCTATACTAAAATGTTTTAGATACCACAATACACATAATCCTTTTAAATGTTCAAGGTATAAAAAAATTTTATGGTAAGAAACATTACATTAAAGAAATGTATCCACAGGCTTAAATAACTTTCCATATGACTTCACCACAGAATGTTCCTACTGAAATACTTACTCCATTCACGAGGCTTATAAAAAAAAGTATATATTTATTTTAAAATAGGCTTTTCAGGTATTTGTACTTGAATTATGGAAGAAGTCTTAAACTATTATGTTTTTATTATCAAATTATAAATCAAATGCTATAGAGATAAAGAAAAATGCAGAGATAGGTGTTTCTTAAAGAACAAAGATCCCTTATTCATGTCTTAGAAAAATGAAAGGATAATTGTTTTCACATTGTGCTGGAGAAGAGCCACAGAAGTCTGTGTTAGCCACTTTTTACCTGCAGAACAGGTACTATTCTGGTAAAATAAAAATATACCATTCCACGCAAGCATGTTATTTCAAGCTAATTATCAAAGTAACTTTATTTCTAGTCTAAACTTTAAGCTACTTACTATTAATATCTTTTACTTTTTAGCATCAGGGCTGACAAAATACTGTCATGAGGATTATTTGGACTTACCAGAAATAAACGTTTCCAGAACATAAAGTTTAAGACTTCAATGTGTTGGGAGGACTTGTTTAAAACCACTAAAATGCTCTGCTAAGTCTTTCTTGTCTTACCACTGACTCCTGACGTTGTTTTACAATTTTACTGACACGTGAAATTCTAGAAATGTCAACTTTGGAGCAATGGTACAGTTTATACTGATTAGAGCAGCTCTCTTAGGGCAGTGTAAAGGAACCAGAAAAAATTATTTTGCTTCTCAACAAATTTCTAGAAATAGTAAAAGATCATACATTTTAAACATTTTTTACCCAGAACCCAAACTAAAATACTACTTAGTTTTAGTTCAAATATAATCAGATCATATATGACAAACTAACAGCTTACATCACATTAAATGGTTAAAAATTTAAAGCTTTCACTCTAAAATCAGGAACAAGATAAGGATGTGTATAATCATCACTACTATTCAAAACTGTTCTGGAAACTTTAGCCAGAGCACTCAGACAAGAGAAAGAAATAAAAGGAATAAAGATAGGAAAGAAAGAAGTTAAATTATCATTATTTGCAGATGACATGATATTGTACATCAGAGACCACAAAGGCCTATCACAGAACTTGTAGATTTAACATCCAGCTTCTGTAGTGTGGCAGGATCCAAAGTTAACAAGCAAAAACCAACAGCCTTCCTGTACACAAACAACAGACTGACAGAGAGTGAAATTAGAGAAAGTACACCCTTCACAATAACATCAAAGAAATTAAATACTTAGGAATCAATCTAACAAAGGAAGTAAAAGATTTATACATCGAAAACTACAGTACTCTAAAAAAAGTAACTGAAGAGGAATTCAGAACACGGAAAGATATCACTTGCTCATGAAAAGGAAGAACCAACATTGTGAAAATGGCCATACTCCCAAAACTGCTATGCGGGTTTAATGTATTCCCAATTAAAATTCCATTAGCACACCTCACAGGTCTACAGAAAACAGTCCTAAGATTCATTGGGAACCAGAAGAAACCTAATAGCAAAAACAATTTTCACAACAAAGATATGTCAGGAGGATTCACAATCCCAAACCTAAAATTATACTATAGAGCTACTTAGATAAAAGCAGCATGGTATTGGAAAAAAATAGCAGGCCTGAGGATCAGACTAGAACAGAATAGAAGGTGCAGATGCAACGTCAAACACTCTTAGTCACCTTGTCTTTGACAAAGAGAGCAAACGTGTTCATTGATAGAAAGACAGTCCTTTAATAAATGGTGCTGGAGGCTGGGGATTTAGCTCAGTGGCATAAGCACCTGCCTTGCAAGCAGGCAGTCGTGAGTTCGATCCCTGGTACCGATAAAAAATAAATAAATAAATAAAAATAAGAATAAAAAAATAAATGGTGCTGGAAGAAATGGCTTTTTATATGCCAAAGACTGGAATCAGACCCATGCACTAAACTTAAGTCAAAATGGATCAAAGATTTAAATATTAAAAACATTAAATTTACCAGAATAGAATATAGGTAGAAATCTCCAAGACATAGGTGTAAGCAGACTTCATGAACAAAACCCAGACTGCAAGGAAATGCTACAAAGAATCAAAAAAATGTGACTCACCTTATTAAAAAGCTTTTGCATAACAAAATAAACCCCCAAAAGAGTAAAAAGACAATCCATAGAGTGGGAAAACATAGGCAGTTGTTCCTCAGAACTTATATTTAGAACACATAAAGAACTGAAAAAAAAAAGGGGCCTGGGGATTTAGCTCAGCGGCATAAGCTCCTGCCTTGCAAGCAGGCAGTAGTGAGTTTGATCCCCGGTACTGATAAAAATGAGAAAGACAAAAAAAAAAAAAAAAACTGAAAAAAAAATCAGACACTCCAAATTCAAAGATCCAATGCAAAACTGGGCATCTGAGATGAATACACACTTCTCAGATGAAGAAATACAAATGGCAAATAAATACATGAAAAAATGTTCAACATTATTGGTCATTCAAGAAATTCAAATTAAAACAACACTGAGATTCCATTTCACCCCAGAAAGAACAGCTACCTTCAAGAAATCAACCAATAACAAATGCTGGCAGGGCTGTGGGGAAAAAGGAACCCTTCTGCATTGTTGGTGGGAGTGTAGACTGGTGCAACCACTGTGAAAATCACTGTGCAGATTCCTTCAGCAATAGGATTAGAGGTCCCATTTGAACCAGCTATTTCCCTTTTGGGAATCTTTCCAGAAGAATTAAAAACATCATATCACAGCAATATACATGCACCCATATTTATAGCAGCACAATTTGAAAAAATCTTGGAAACAACTTAAATGCCTATCAATTAAGGAATGGATAAAAAAGATGTATTTTGTATGTAATGGAGCACTACTCAGTCACAAAGAAGGATTTTATGGAGCATTTATAGGTAAATGGATACAACTTTAATCATATTCTTAAGTCATATAAATCAGACCCACATGTGTGAACCTCACATTGTCTCCCTCGTGTGAGAAACTGAATGAGTAAATAAAACTGACAAAGGAAAGTAGAATAGAAGGAAGGGAAAAAGAAAAAAGATATGTATACACAAGATAGTCAAGATAGTTATACAGCTTATTTCTCTTAGTTCACTGAAAAAAGATTTGTGCTAGTATCATTTGGACAAAGTATCAAGTCTATGTCTTGTACTCTGAATAACTATTATGAAGATAACAACATGCAATGTATTAAGTATTGTAGCTCTCCTACTAGCTTGTTTTGAAATGCTGTTTTGTTTTTTCCCTTCTAAATAAACCGTATATAATGCGTAATATAAACATAAATGCCTATGCTGATGAACGATCTATAGTAGTAACTCTAGAGACTTAGTCTGCTTAAATGCTAGATCATGCAAAGAAGAGCACAGTTCAAACATAGAAATATAAAAATAGTCAGAAGTAGGATTTTCCTATCTGTCTGAAAATTTCAGCATCCTCCATCTCGACTCTACAGCACTGATCTGGACCGCCTTTGACTTGTGAACTATTCATTCCTGTATTTTAAGGAAAGCCGACACCGCAATTTTCACATGAGGTTGAATTAATGAATAAGCATAATTAGTAAGATTCCAGTACAACAATTTTTAGCTATTAGCAACTAACAGGTGGAGTGAATTTCTAAATTAGTTGGTCTATATTGTTTATTAACAAATAACGAATCCAAGTGAGCATATTGGTGTGAGCACAGAAAGAATGAATCCGAGCATCCTGGGAGGGTAAGGCACAGGGATCATAAGTTCAAATCCAGCCTGGGAAACTTAGTGACTTAATAGGACCCTTCAGAAAAGGGGGCAGGTGCTGACCTCAGTTCGATTTCCAGAACTGTAGCAAGAGAGGGATGGAGGGAGATGGAGAAAGAGAAATTCATCAAACGCTTTGATTATAAGACGTCAAATCATCACCAACTGGAAATTGTCACTTTCCATCTTACCTTTTGTTTCAGTACAAATGTTTGGAGGGAGATGACAGCCTTGCATTGACAGAGGGACTCTTCCTCAGTTCATATTTCTAGCATTTTTCCTACCATTGTAGGAAGGAAAGGGAGGTCTGAGGCTTAGAAGAAATAGGAAAGGTTTTCTCCTCACAAATCTTTCTTTCTGAGTCGCCCAGTGCAGGTGCTCAGGATGAGGAAAATCATCTCACCAAACCCTACGTGTACATGAACTGGGGTGCAGGGGAGATATAAGGAGACGTGTTTCCATTTCCCACTCCATCCCAGGCTTCCCTCCCACCAAAGTCCTCATCCCAATGACAGAACCAAGCCGAAGAAGTATGTTTCTATTTCTCTTTTCACTGTTTTTGATAAACAGACTCTTGTCATCAGTATTATAAAGAACTATTTTACAAGGCCTATCCCTTAGCCCCACTAAAATTTTAAATCATTAAGACCAAAAAAATAGAAGTTATCAATAAAGATCTCAAAGACATAACATTGTTCAATTCAACAAACTGCTCAGAATCAAATTAATCTGGATCACTTTCTCCTTAAAACTGCAAAAACATTGTGATACTAAATATTCAATATTATCAGCTGGGCAAATTGGCCCAGGTCAAATGAACAAATCTAAAAAATGAGATTGCTAAATTTCTCGGTTTGATAGCTGTGTAATAAATAATGTGCTTCTATTCAATCTGTACATTAAGTCTTTTATGTGGCCTTATGGCACTCTCTGATGGCTATGCCCATCACAATGTAGCCATAGAAACTGACACATTTATTTCTTGGATTAGTGTGCCATTGAAAATATTAATATGATGCAGTAAATGGGGATTTAATCTAATCTACTGATAGCAGGATGAAGTTGGTAAAAGGTTGAGTGCCCTTACAGAGCAAGAAAGATTATTTCTGCAGCGAGACACTTATTATTGGTTACAAAGACCGACTAAACAGCAGATGACACATTATGCACTTCCTACATTTAAACAGATTTTATCATACTCAGCATGCAAGGCTTTCTGCAGGGTGACAAATGCTTTGAAAATGAAATATATACTTTTAAAGATGTTGATACCTAAGCTGAAATACCTTTTATCTATGAGCATAAACAAAAGAGCACACATTTCATAACATAATTTGCAAAAGGTGGTGCCCAGGGTAACACTGGCATGCCCAAGTCCATCTTCATGAATTTTGTTTTTATCAGTTTAAAGACAATTGCTTATGCTTTCACCTTTGCCAGTGGTTAAAATAAAATCAGAAAAACTTCATCAAATAAAGTCAAACTTGTTTCATCTTATATTTGTAGAAAATCCAGCTAGTCAATTTCACCCTTAATTTTGTGAATTTCTAATTTAAAATCAGGTATTGCTAAATATTCCTTTAATTGTGAGATAGATCACCCTGACTCTTGTGTCCCTAATAATTCACAGGACTCCGGCTCTGTCTCTGCTTTACTTTGCAGCAAATGACATAAATTTCAAAGATATATTCCGACAGATGAAGCATCGTTAAAAACAAAGTATAGCACTTTGTCCTTGAAATGTTAACATGTAATGCCATAAAGTATTCAAATAATAATTTACTCAATCTTTCAGGGTAATTAATTAAAATGCTCAAGATGCTGGAGAAAATCACCTTGAGCTTATAAAACTGGAGAGCTCCTTCCCCTCTGCATGCAAGCTGCCCCAGCAGACCTACCACATGCTCGCCCAGTTATGGGGTTTGATTTCAGAAGATAATAAATAGCCAGGATCTAATTTTGCCATGTCACAACCGATTATGTTTCACAAGAAAAGGTGGAGTGCTCACCTACCAGATGAAGGTGAAACATAAAACCAGTTTTATTTATGTCATGTGTCCAAATTCAACTCAGCCTGGCCCTGGGTACTGCGAGCATGTGGACTTTCACTATCAGACGAATTTATGTACCTCGAGAAAGTGTCAAATATAAACATAAATTTAATCAAAGGGAAGGGAACCTTTATTGTATAAAAAAACACATTTTTGACATCTAATATAAATTATTTTAATGTGTGTTTTACTACTTTTCATAAGGTCACAAAGAAAGAATAAGACATTAAACAGACACAGCTTGTGGCTAGATCTTAATTCAGGCTATGATTAGTAATCTAATTTAGACCCAGACTTATGTTAAAGATTTTTTTCCCCTTCAAAAGCACATTTCAGCTCCCTGCGTTAATCAACTGCACTCCTATACCTTGTATACTTCAGCAGGAATAGGTAATAATGTGAAGGAGAATTTATCGCAGGAATATAGATTTCCATCGCCTAAGCTTTAGGACCTCCGAGTGAAATGAACGGCCTATGGATACTTTCTGAATGAGTTAAGCCAAAAATATAGTTTTAGATCATGAATATTATTGCTCCAGCATTACACTGAGTGCAAAATCAAAGGCAAAATTTGGACATCATACTTCCTGTTTCGGTTCATGTCAAGAGAATAAAACAGAAGGCTGATAACAATAGATTAACAAGCCCTGGGCATTACCCAGTCTTTCCCCTTAGTTGGACCAAAAAATTGCATATTATGAATAAGGATGTCATTTTCAATTAATGTGAACAAAGGATCATTCCTATATTTGGCCAATGAGGTGGCTGGGTGTAAGGAAAGCTGGAGCATTCACAGACAATGCATCACGGCTCATAAATCAAAATACACTGGTGACATTTGGGTAGCTCTGCACAGTGACACAACAGTACTTTTTTCTAGCAGGTGCTTATTAGCTATAAGTTATAGCTAATAAGCTACTAGCTATAAGTTATAGCTCATGCTAAGGACGTTTTCACAACTAAAATCAATATTGATTTTGTATTAACAGTTACTGAAATGTAATACTTAAAACTTAAATGGGCTGTAAACTGTGTCAGCATCCAAGTTTACTTAAAATAAGTATCAACTTTAAAAAACAATTTATAAAAGTATCCTACGGCCAACTGGAAATCAGAATTTTAATAAAGCTCAACCCTTTGAACTCACTGTGTAAGCAGCCTGCTAAGAGAGCTTCACATTGGTGGTAAATCTGGCACACACAGTTAGGTGGGTAGCTCACACATTTATGACATGTCAATGTGCTTAGGATGTAAGCACACACGTGTATGGTATACAGAAACTGTTCAGGGCATAGCACATGTGCTGAGGATCTGGTGTGTAAGTTTAGAGGTGTAGGAATCTAATTATGCAGGCACATTCCTGTAATCCCAGCACTCGGAAGGCTGAGGCAGGAGGATTGCCACAAGTTTGAGATCAACCTGAGCTCCACAGAAAGTTCAAGGCCAACTTGGAATACAAAGTGAGACTGTGTCTCAAAAAACAAAACAATAAGAGACATATAAGAGACAGCTAGTGTCTTTTAGTTCTTGTTGCATATTTTCTAACTCAAAGATTATGTCTCTAGATCAGCTGATTACAGGACCATATTGGGATCTATAATAATCTCAAGGGTTACTTAAAGCATTCCTATAATTCCCTTAAGTAGCACCTATTTTGTTTAACAGCAGTGTCAGAAGTGGCTTCCCAGTGTCTGGGATAACCCCGGATTCAATTTATTCCTTAGTGCCCTGAAAGAGCCTCAGGGAAGCAAGACCACGTGACACACTAACCCCTACAGCCAGTGGTCCCATGACTGACACATCCCGTTGTTAATAGTGCAAACTCCGGCTTCTGCCCAGCCATCTCCCATGATGGCCTAGCAGGCTGGTGGCCCCCCGCCTCATCTACATACACTGGCTGTGGATGCAGTCTGGTACTTTCCATGGCATTATGGCCAGATACTCGTAGTTCTGGCCCTCAGCGGGTGCTCAGTGCCAGTTATAAATCCTGTCCTCGCTCTCTGGTAGCTTTTTCATCTCACCAACCTGCTAAGCAATTCCATCTCATGACTCTTAGCCTGTGGTTCAGTTTTCTAGTTCAGATTATCTAGAGAAGCTTCCCCAAGGCCCATGATGCAAACCAGCCACCTCTTAATTTGTCCCCACTTACTTCCCCAGTCGCAAAGCATCAGTATCCTTCATCTACTGAAGGTAGCTTCTCTCCCAGCTTACTAGCCCCTAAGCTTGTCTGCATCAAGTCTGACTCCATCAAATTTCTCCTTTCCTCTACTAGTGGTAGCCCCTTAGATACATTCAAGTCTCTGATCCAACAATAACCACCTCCTCCAACTACCACAGTCTTCTCCCCTAAATTCCCAAGCAAGTTGCTGGAGTAGCCATCTGTACACTGGTCTCAGCAGTCTCCATCGGTCTCCACTTTGTAGTCCATCACCATCAGACATCAGTACTCAGGCTTTTATTAACATGCTTTCATCAAGCTGCCAACCATGTCTATATTAGAAATTTTATGGCCATTATTCTGTCTTGAACTGTTGATGACACAGTATCTGGAATTCTGACACTGCTCATGACACTGCTCTATACTGGTTCCAATAGTTACTTTGTATTTCATTTTGGCATCTCTTCTACAACTCATCCCCTAAAACCAGGACCACCTCATGAGTCTATTCCTAGCTCTTCTTGCTCATTCCCAGTGAGCATTCTTGAATACAGAAAGATTGCTCAGTTTTATGTTTAACTCTTCTAGTACAAAACATTCCTTATCTATAAAATGGGATGCTATGGCATATTTCTCAAGCGGTTTCATAAGAATTAAGTGAGTCAACTCATGTAGAGTACTCAGCACAGGACTGCACATGGTTATCACGATGGACATGATTCTCTTTCTTATCAGGAGTATTCAACAAACCATTCACCCCTGATTTTCCTTCCTGAATACAGTACATGTCTTTGAATTGATCTGTGACATGATACTGTCAGGTCAATACAGTCACTGCATTTCATGTTCATTTTGATCAAGGGTTTACAAAATTTGCCCCCAAGAAGTTTTAGAATTCTTTTTTCTATCTCCTATTTTGATTAGGCTCCAACATAAGATTTTGTATTTGATTGCTGCTGAAAAGCTATCAGCCTGAAAGATTGCTAATCACATTCCTCCTTTCCATATCTGTCTTCACAAATCCATTCAATAAACTGCAGCCTGAGTAATCTGTCCTAAGCCTATATCTGATACCTCCCCCTTTCCCTGGTTTTCTGATCATCAGCAACAAATAAGTGCTAAGCTTTTTAACAAAACCCGTGACGAAATCATACTGTTCCACCTGCTCCATCCTTCCTGACCTTTGTTACAAGTATTCCCTTAAAGGGTCATGATGATCTACCACCTGCAGCTTTCCTTACTGTGTCCTTTAACATGGGAAACACTTCCCACCTCGCCCTCGCTTAAGTCATATTAATTCTTCAGCTTCCACTATCCCACCTCATCTACCTCCATTCTTTGCAATGTGGGCTAAATTAGAGTCTTCTTTTGTGTTCCCGGTCATTGTCTACCCTAGCAGCCCTCCAAGATATATCACACTTTTTTTTTCGTTACATCTAGCCATTGCCTAAAAGCTGATTGCACCACTTTTATTTGAAATATTTCATTTTCTATAAAAGTATATGAACCAAGGCTTATGCATATTGCTATTTCAGTAAGCCTGAAAAAGTAATTAAGTATGTATAGCTATATATATACTTTTTTATCCGTACTGGGGATCGAACTCATGACTGCCTACTTGCAAGGCAGGTGCTTATGCCACTGAGCTAAATCCCTAGCCCCTATCTCTATATTTTAATTGTGGCAGAATACCTGTCCAGAAAAAGTACCTATGTCTCCTTTTCCTCTTGCACAACACAAACTTTTCTGTTCTGGACCCTTTGAGCTATAACTTTGTATTCATTCATCTTCCTATTATTGGGTGAAATAGTCAACACCTACAGTTTAAAGGAAGATAAGTTTATTTTGGTTCTTACTTTTAGAGACTTCAGTCCACCGTTGACTGGCTCTAAGACCAAAAACAGTATTGCAGAGGGCATGGTGGAGGAGAGATTCTCATTCCATGGGAGGAGCCAGGGACAATAATTCACCCTTCCAGGACTCACCTTCCAGCAACGTACCTCATGACACCCCTCTTCCAACCAGTCCAATGCTAAACAATGCTAAACACTAAGCTATAAACTCATCAATGGCTTCATCTACCAAAGATAACAGTGTCCAGTGACCCAACCACCCTCTAAAAGCTCCACTTTTGAAAATACATGAAACTTTGGGGCTGAGGGACATATGGGAGCTCACCTATGACAAAACTGTTTGCTTACCCACATATCCTTGCTCCTATACAAATGGATGTAATTAAACACTTACTTGGTATTAAGTCCTAATGTTTCCCTAACAAGTTACCTTTTGAAAATAGCACAAGAGTTCAATTTTAGGCCAAGAATTCAATTTTTGTTATGTTGGCAACTGCTAGTAACATGGATATCTAAAGAAATTACTGTACCATTTGAGTGTATCTACTATCGTGTCATTTCAGCAGCCTAAGTATTCACTTATAATATCCAATATCAAAAATCTGATGGTATTATTAACATATGACAGCAAACTATGGATTTTAAATTATGATTCACTTAAAATTATAAGCAAAATAAAAATGGATCATAGAATATTATTCAAATTTCATTGAAAAATGAAATGTTTTATAGAGTATAAAATCCAATGTAGGAGCCAGGGATTTAGCTCAGTGGCATAAGTGCCTGCCTGTCAAGCTCAAGGTCCTGAGTTCGATTCCTGGTACCCAAAATAAGTAAATAAATAAATAAAATCCAATATATATTAAGTGTATCTCTGATAACAGAAGTATCTATGATTTAACTAAAAAAGAAGTCAAAAATGATTAGGAAACGTTATTTCTGTAGGAGAAATTAGAGAGAAAGTGATAATGCTTCTACTTTTAATATTTTTGTACAATTTAAAATTATTAAATATAGTATTTAAAATGTTAAAATTAATATGCAGTATAATATGATGTATTATATATCATTTATGGTAAATAACACATTAAATTATATAATACAAAAATATTTTGGTAGTATGCTATTATAATGCTATAATTATTACACAGTTATTGGATTTGAAAGATTTATACTTAGGAGTTGTATTTGCTATGTTATTATTCTATTTGACAATGATGGGTTTTTAAAGATTTTGTAATTAAAAATAACTGGCATGAATCGGTGTAGGGCTTCTGAGGTGCTGCAGACTTTACTTCTAACAGATCTGGCATGCTTGTTTTTCTTTCTTGCTTTCTCTAATTGCTTTTTCTTTTTGTGGTGCAAGGGATTGAACTGAGAGCTCAGGGATGCCAGGCAAGAGTTCTACCACTGAATTATATCACCCATTCTTTTACTTGGAGAAAGTTCTCAGGGTGGAGCCCAGGGTGACCTTGAACTTGAAATCTTCCTGTCTCAGTCTATTGGGCACCTCTCATTGCAGACACTCACCACCACAGCTACACTTCTGAAGGATGAGCCATGTTCTGTAAAGGTATCTAAGGCCTCTAGGAGGTTCACACTTCCACTGACAACTCTATGAGGGAAACACAGTTTAGCCCCTTTTCATTCTGGTGGACACTCAGCCAGGGTCTTTGTTCCACTGATGCCTCTGTCTTTGGTCGTGGCAGATAAAGGCCATGACTACAAAGGATCCCAAAATAATAATACAAGCAATGACTTGGACTAGATAGATACCATCATTCAAAATGTTCAGACACACACATTATTAACAGCACAAAAGTGTCCTGTATCATATCCAAGTGTCTGGTATTCTCCATTACTATATATGCCAAGTATCTGAGAATATAAACTAAGTCTGTTCATTTTTGTATCGTCCATGATCGTGTTAATTTTTGTTGAATTCAGCTATTTGAGGGCACTTAGGGGTATAATTTGACCCTACAGTTTGTGTACATTTGCTTCCAAAGTCTTTGCTTTATTTTCCATGAAAACATCAAAGATATATTCCAACATTAAAAAACAACTCACTTAAGATTTTTAGCATTCAATTAAAAAAGAGTTCTTGCATTGCCAAAGTTTACTTTTTTGTACATTTAATCCTCACAATAATATCTGGCAAAAAATTATTTTAAGAATAATTAGAACCGGGCATGGCGGTGCACACATGTAAACCCAGCACTCAGGAGTCAGAGGCAGGAGGATCACCATGAGTTCGAGGTCACCCTGGGCTCCATGGTGAGTTCAAGGTCAGCTTGAACTATATAGCAAGACCTTGTCTCAAAATAATAATAATAACAACAATAATCAGAAAGAAGCAGATTGTTGGACATTCTTTAAAAACAAGATTTCTTTAAGTATTTCTTGCATGTTTTTCCTGAGCCAGTGACTTAGATATTTCAGCAGGCATGTTGTTACACTCGTGGCTTCAACAACTGAGCAGAACTGATGGACTGTAGAACAGATGTGTGGAAATGTATCTGTATCTGCTCATTCATTTAGCACATCCAGATCCTTTACTGGTAATGTGATTTTCATTAATAATATGCTTAACGACTCTGAACATCGGTGCACTTTGTTGTGATTGGAGATCCAAATATCTCACCCCCATCCCATCTCACAGTGTCACCATACACTTCAAATATATGCACAAATACAGTGAAAACTATAATAGGCACAGCAATTAATGCATAATTGCTTATTATCAAATTACTAATAAAAGTATAAATGGAATGGTAATGTCTTTCACACTTTTATTATCACCTAGTGAAACAGACTAACATGATTTCAAAAATGACTCCAATTAGTTTAATTTTCAACATCCATTAGCGCTGCCTATAATATTAGTGGCAATTTGAACAACTTTTGCTCAATCTGTAATACACAGGAAATTACCAACCCATCTTAACTTTTTTGCACCATGACAATTTACTTTTACTAACCTCCGATTGAAGATAAAAGCAACAGCCAACATAGATTTTGTATTTTCCCAATGTGAAAGACACATCTTTTTCCCTTTTCTTGAAAATGTACAGTAATGAAACTGTCTTCAGTGACATCCAGAAGGTTTTGCAGTATCTTATGAACAATTCTTAAAACATTGTGACACATATAAGTTGTACGCCTATAATTTAGTTAAAAGTTAAGTACTTAACCCAGAAGTTTCAAGATCATTTTCAGAAATTTTAGAGAAAACCAAAGGTGGCCAAGGGCACGGAGCTACCCAGGAATATAGCCTTATGTAGATTCTCTCGGCTCTGTGAGCTTCTCTAGGGGCAGCTGCAGATGTATGCAGTCAAGATCAAGAGGAAGTCTTTTGCCGGTGTACACCAGTCATCTCTCTCAATGAAAGGGCCCTGTTCTTTCCAAGTGCGTGCCCAAATGGTATGTCTTGTAGAGAGAAATATAAGGCTTCAGAGTTGACATTTCTCAGGCTTCTATTAGCACCTAGAATATCAGCCTATTCCAGTGATCAGCTAATCCGAGAGGTGCACTAAAGGCAGGAGATACAGGGCAGTATCAGGCGAGATGCACATTTTGGATGACAAACAGTAGACAATATTGTGACTTTTGTTTGGAGACTCACAGGTGACCGAAGTTACCCGTGACTCTATATGTGAGTAGCACTGGATCAGGATGTCTGCTGGGACCCTCAGGTTGGAAATTCTTGAGGAGATGTCACTCTGGGTGGATTCAGATCACTGGCTGAGATGATAATCTCACTTAACTTTTGGCTACACTGCTATGATCTTACCAGTAATACCACTGGCTTCCACAACAGTGTGGGGACTCCAAGGCCCATTCTAACCCTCAGGACAGTGAGAGTTTGCAGACAGCATGAGTTCCTCTGGCAGGGGACATGCAGCCAAAGTAGGATCATCCTTAGCCAATAAATACCCACAAACCCTATAAATTACATGCTAAAATTATTTCCACTTTGCATATGAGAAACTGAGGCACAGAGAAGTAAAGAAACACCAAAATTTGACCTGGTGCTCACGTGCCTACAATTCTTTCTCATTGTGTCTGTTGTATGCCAGAGCTCTTGGAAAAAATCCATTTGTTTATCTCAAATAACTCAAAAGTTAGTACTACCATGATTTCTACGATAGCTCTGACAGAATAGTTATATAGGATGGTACAGAAAATCTCCAATGTTCTCCTGAGCAACTGGAAATAAACTGATTTAAAACTTAAGAAATCAGTAAACATTATGATTTGTGGACATACAATATCAATATTTTATTTCCATATGTCAAAACTTAAAGGTGTCATTAGTGCTGTTTCAACGACTGGCTGTCAAACCTGTTTGTCAAAACATATTGTTGTTTTCCAATCCTTCCTGATAGGTCTCTAAATTTTGACCACTGAGTAACATTTATCTTTGCCTTAACAGAGATAAATTACTGATGGTACCACCTGGTCAGGAGAACACTCAGGGAAAGAAGTTGGAGGCAGCCAGCACTCATAGGATCTCCCTGCAGCTAAGGTAAAAGATTTAAGGCACGATGAACCAAACTCAAAGAAAAAGGACAGAGACTGGAACATTTAAGCACGTGCCTTAAGAGCACCCATGGGAGGGGATGCCAGATTCCACAGCACCGAGTGAGCTGGGAAATTGCCACACAAGTCAGGAGTAGTGGCACCTTCCTGTAATCCTGGCTAGTGGGGAGGCTGACACAGCAGAATCACAAAAAGTTCAAGGCCAGCCTGGGCAACTTTGTGAAAGCCTGTCTCAAAATAAAATTTAAAAACAAAACTACGTTAATGTATAGGAATATACATTAATACTAATTATCCAGTATTGCATTTCAAAAACAGCAGTATACAATACTGCTTTTCAATAACATTCCCTTTTCTGTTTTCTGAAACTTTGTTTTTAAAGCATTGAAATGTTAATTCTTTGAAGTAAACTGTCAAAAATTTTAGAATACTCACCTGTACTTGTGAATGAAAAAGGTTAGGAAAAAACTGACTGAAAATTGAGCCCTTAGACTCTATTTCTTTTTTTAAATTACACTTATTGGAACCATTGAGATAAACATATAGATCACATTCATCAGAAGGAATTTGTACCTGGACGGCATACATCTTGGTGCCTTTTTCCCCTACCCCGCTACTCTCCTTTCAACCCTTCCTTCCTCCCCTCCTAATTTACAACAGCTTTGTTTGCACGTTATCCTTCTTTTCTTTTTTTTCTTTTCTCTTCCCTCCTTCCTCCCTCCCTTGTCCCTAGTTCCCCTATTCTTTCCAACAATGTCTTCTATTTCAGAGTAATCTATTATCTAAGACTGTTATTTTCTGTTTTATGCTATTCTTTCCGGATTTTTAATTTTCTAAATAATCTTATTTAAAAAAAAAAAAAAAAACCTAAAACTACTCCAAGTCAAGTGTTCTGCATCCTTGAATCTTGGGGGTTGTGTGTGTGTGTGTGTGTGTGTGTGTGTGTGTGCAAGACAGAGCAGATGGACAACAGAGGGCAGGTCCACAGCAAGAGCCCACACACCTTCCACTTAAAATAGAGCCTTTCAAGTTGCCTGAGCTAGAAATGCTAGCATTTGTTACAGCTACATAAAAACGCTAATAATGATGATAATGAATCTGCAAGGGGAGCAGGAACCTGATTTAATGAAGATGCCTTGGTGCGGTTGCTTGGCTTGCTCCTCAGGCCTTGCTAACTCCCTAGATCCCTCCAGCCCTCTGAGACCTTTGGCTACCTGTACTGTCATAGGAGCATTACTGATTTCTGATTCCTAAACACCTTCTCTGGCTTATGACGCATAGCTTGCCCCACTAGGATAATGAGACATTAGAGACATGTTTTACCATTGGCCACTTTAATGATTCCACGTGTCCTTCAGTCACAAATGGCCCAGCTACATCTCAGTCAAACAAAAAGCGAAGTTTTCTGTAGCCATGTAAAGAAGGAGCAATGAAAAGCATGTTGAGTGTCTGCTCTAAGTTTTACTCTGTCTTCTCATCCCTGCACTGATGGAGTTAGGATGGATCTGTGCTGTCTCCGGTGTGGGATACAGTGAATGACTACAGAGTTAGGGTGTTAAACTCGGTGTCTGTCACAGAGATGACACTGCTGCTTTCAGTCTCAGAATCTGATGGTATTACGGAGTTTATTATCTAATAAAGCAACGTGTACCCGACACTTTGGGCTGGAAAGAATCTTAGAAGTAATCAAGCCCCTCATTTTAGAAATGATAAAGATGAGGATTAAATATATTGATCCTCAGTTTGTTAGCTCTGTAATTTGCATCTACATTCTGGAATTCTACTTTCTTTTTACTCTACCAAACTACAAATTGGACTACTTAATGAATTGCTTTCATTGTTATTTTTAATCAGAAATACATTAAAAAAAACTTCTTGGTAGACAGATACCAGACAACCCAGCGCTAAATAAATTAATGGTTATGTTGTTACAAAAAGCATATCCATACATTTAAGCACTCTGAGAAAAACTGAGATATAGAATCAATTAAAGGCATATTTCTAGACACTGACATTATGGGCCTATGGGAATATTCATACTTATAAGGTATTGGCAGTTGACTCAAATTTCTAGGCACTTGACAGAAGGAAACACTTTAAAGTGATATCTTAGCTATTTCCTATTATTTATATTTATTTGAAAATATGCGCAGAAAACTTGGCCTAACATGTAGTAGTACTTATGTAAACATAGTTTGGGATGAAATGAGAAAGGTAAAGAAAATCATTACTGTGAGTACACACTGTGCCACATAGCTCCCAAAGGCAACCAAGTCTTGTTCTGGAAGACTCTCAAAGACCTTACAAACTGGCCTTTCTTACAGGAGAATTTCCCTTTGTAATGTAAAAGAAAGATTCTTGATTTTATTATTAAATGTAAGTGCGTTCCATATTTGAATACATGGCATTCCAGTTTTTATTTAAAGACTTAGAGGGGAGTTATATATATATTAACCGTAAAATGCAATTATGGTGAATAAGAGTTTTTAGGCAAATTATTAGAAGTAAAAAATTCAGAGGAAAGGAGCACCAATACAGGGTGACATCATAATCCTCAGGTTGCTTCAGACACAAATACACAACATCAATATTGTGTTGTTTTCATTTTTTCCCCCTTTGACAAAGACCACAAATAAAGACCCAACATCCTAAAACACACAGGCCTCATTCTGCATGCTGCTCTAATGAAGTTCTCTGAATTATTATAAATGCTTGGACATTAAAAATTCATCAGCAAGGAGAGAGAGGTGCTTTCTGTTTGTGGTGCTCTGAGTTTAAACACAACCTGCTAAGAATGGCTGATTGTCCCGAGGAAGACTGCTGACAGCCATCAGCAGGTCTGTGCAAACGGTGTACGGAAAAGGTAATAAGAGCTTCAGGAGTGTATTTCAGCCCATATAATAAAGTAATTGTGAAAGTGTAATTGCAGGCAGCTTCCATACCATATTAGGGGAAAAAATGAGATGGTAAGAAAACATGAGATTCGCAGCATTATTTTATAAGCCATTTCTGCAACAACTCTCTTCCAAATACATAGAATTTGTCAGAAAAATAATTTAAAAATGAGCAGTGTGTTTACCTTTTGAAATCCATTACGATGAACCTGAACAGAATGAACAGTGATTACATTACCATTCTACAAACATCCTGAACGGCCTCAAATATAAAACTGGTATTGAACAATGTTAAGCAACTGATTTCACCCCGGGAAAGCTGAGTATAAACCCATTGTTTATTTTTGAATGATACCTAGTTCAAATTTCTGAAGTTTTAAATATTTGCACGATTAGAATTTCAATTTTTAAAAATTAATCTCTGTGGCTACTTCATAAACAATCACTATTGGTTTAAGTTACCAGGTTACCGTCTTCTACAGGCTATCAGTTGCTCTCATGGCAAGACCTGAGAAGGGGCGGGGACACTCAGTTTGACTCTGTCACCATCAGACTCAGGGAGGGAAAGGAAAGAGGAAAGGTAAGTGGGAGCATGAACTCAGGCATAGTCCAAGCTTACACGTAGTAATCTTCAGGCCAAATATTAAGGTTGTCAGTTCACTCGTCTTCTGTTAGTAGGGTTACTTATATCACAGCTAAGATTATTACTTCTGAAAGTACACATTTTTTTCTTTTTTCTATTCCCAGAATTTTAGCACAATTCCTGGCACAAAGCAACTTCTTGGAAAAGACTCTGAATAAATTAACCAATGGCAGACTGCATTATGCAATGTTCTCAGAAGACTTTAGGGGCATCGGAGCTGTCTCGATATGGGTAAGCGCACTGTATGTTCACAGATGAAATTATCTAACAATACAGCTTTCAGAAAGTGCTCCATCTTTAAGGGATGAGTGGTCACCCCTTAAATCTAGGAATCTAGGAATGCCATGCCACTAGAAGCCAAGTGCAACAACCTGTGTCATGTGCTCTAAAGCTCATAGAAAAATAGATATAAGGCAATCAAATATAAGGCATATATTTCTCTTTGCTATTGGATTTGCTCCGTTTTTGGAGCCCTTGTGAATAAACATACACAGTAGGCATTCCCCTAAGCTACTATTTAATCAAAACTTCAGTGTCTCTGAGACTTGATCTCATGACCGCAGTCCAGGCTGGCCTGGACTTTGGTATACTGCCAAGACTCCTCTCTAACCCCAGACCCTCATGTCTTACGCTCCTTCATGGCTGGGATTATAGGCATGGGCCACTATGTCCAGCAACCTTCAAAATAATTTAAGTATGAGAAAATTACCTTGACGTGGGTAAAGGCAAAATCTATAAGGCTCATCTGCCTAAAGTGAATGTCTAGAAGAAAAAAATATTGGAAAAAAGGAAATATCCATTGTTTACACGTACCTGGTTACTTAGAGAACTAGTTTCAAAATGGATTAAAATGTAAATGAGGCAAAGGGGAAAATGTTTTGTTTTGTTTTATTCTCTTTAAAATAAAATTTAAAAAAACCTTGACTTAATGACATGTCACAGATACAAAGCAGGCTGGAGTTTGCTGGGAAGTCTACGTGCACCTGAACCCCAGCGGTGACATACAGCATAACTAGACCTGCTGTTTTTCTAAAACAGTTGGGTCCACCTAAGTGCATCCTATTGATGGAGAAAGCACAGGAGAGAAAGCCGCCCAAGAACCAAAACCCTTCAAGACAAGAAAAATGCTGGTGGGAAGAACTTCAGTGGAAAAACATTTACGCCAATAGCTCAAAGTAACCTTGAAAACAGTGTCCACGGTTTTACAGGCTTACAAAGGTCTTTGCAGCGGACTTGGCCATCTGCTGTGTCAGGCCCCACTCTGCTCCAGCTACCCCACCTGAAGACCATCACAATACTTGTTTAATTCTTATGATTCCTTCCTTCCTTAGACTCTCTAGACTCTTACCAAATTGGGTTCTACACTGATTCTTCACAACATAATGCCACACTTGACTGCCTTCATCTCTCACCACACATTACCAGTTTGTGTCAGTAACTAAGGCATTTTCTTTCCCAAATACACACAGAATACCTGGCTTCCCTGCTCTTCATCACTGTCTGTCTTTGAAGCTCAGTATCGTTCTGCCCATGGCACCAGTAATCATGAGTTAAATTGTCTTCCAGGTTAGACTAAGAACAAATATATTTTGTTAAGGTTTCCTGTCAAAGTAGAGAAAAGTCAGGGAAAGAACTTGATTTGGCACAATATTCCATTTTCTGTGGGACAGATGACCTCCTAAAAGGAACTCCCTTAAGTTCTCTGATGTATTTTTTAAGAAGGGCAAAAGACCAATACATTATCGTATGTTTCCCACACCCATGTCCTTAGAAGCAAAACAGTATCTCAGGCAGTAAATCAGCAGACTAGCATGGGGCATCTTCTTATAACAAAGAGCTGACAATTCTAAGTGCTAAGTATAATATTTACATTAAAAACAGACATGGTCATCTTATAGACTGTAACATAAAATTAACATATTACTTTTTGTAGTGCTGGGATGGAATACAAGGTCTCAGCCATACCACCGAGTCCTCTGGACCACTGGGCTCCAGCCCCTTCCCGGGCCATATATTTCTTAAAGATGGAATGGTAGCTTCCTAAGCCCTGTGTGGACCCAGAGACATTTCCAGGGTCCTCCTCAGCCTCCCAAGGCACAAAAGCTCTCCCATGCTTGAAGGCACTTCAGTGGGGAAAAGTGAGAAAACTGTGCAAGTACCAACAGGAAGATTAGTGTTGGTGAGGATTCTGAAAATGCTTGGAAACCTTTATTATCTAAGTGTACTAACAGGAGAACTTATCATTGAGCAGGGAATTACAACAATGTAAAAAGTTCCTAACATCTGCAGTGAATCCTACACCACAATTAGAGCAGTTTAGAAATTAAGTCAGAGCTGTACTACAAAGACTGTGCATCAAACACTCATACCAATGCTAATGGCTGGACTGACCCATCCAAAAAGTACCGCGAAGACAACAAAAGTGATGTTTTTAAAAGTTAAGATTTTAATGGAACTTTCCCTTCTGGGTAAAGTATAAAGCTCCTCACAGCACTGGTTTATAATTGGAAAGGTGGAAAACAGCTCAATACCCACTCATCTGAGCCCGTGCTCTCTCTAGGGAGGTCTGCTTTGGTGCATTCCTAATCCAGACAGGCACTAAGCAAGGAGGAGTCCGCTCCTCGGCACAGGGACAGCAAGGACGCTCCTCCAGCAGAGGCCCGACCCTTTCACCAGGCTCAAGGTTCTTGGTTCTGTGTCACTCGCTCCAGGGCCCACACCCACTACACTAGCCCTCAGTCCCACCAGAGGCCTCAGTCTTACTCCAGGAAGTTTTATCCCCCCACATCCTAGCAGAACTCTGCAGGGCACACCTCTGCACATGGCCCATTCTGTCCCTGTCAGCCTTTCACTGAAGAAAAACTGTGTGTGCATTATAATTAGTGTTGACAAGGTTCTCAGAGACTCAGAACGCTGTCACCCATTTCCTTTCCATTTCCCTCCTATGGCGAGGGAGTCAGAGCCAAATTTAAGTGCTTGATTATAGCTTAATTAATACATAAGACGAGAAGCATGTCTTCATCTCTGTTTCCTGGCTGTACTAATACATCAATACAAGGAGTTCTATTGTGCTACTTGTGCTGTTTATTTTTGGTTGGTTGTCTTTTTTTTTTTTTTTAATCTGATTGCGTTTGATTTGATGCTGTGGATGGCACCTGGGCTCAGGCATGCTAAGTATGGGCTCTGCCACCGAGCCACATTCCCAGCCCGTGTCCTTCTTGGGTTAAGTTTCCTCATGTCATTCTGAAAAGAAGTGGGAGGTCTAAAAAGTGACTGAAAAAATTTGAAGCAACTTTCCCTTTCCTTGATGAGCAATTTTGTTTTGTTTTGTTTTGTTTTGTTTTGAGACCGGGTCTTGCATGGGACTTGCTTATGGAGCCCAGGCTGACCTCCAACTCATGGCCATCCTCCTGCCTCAGCCTCTGGAATCCTGGGATGACATGTGTGTGCCACAGCTCCTGTTGATGCCCAAGTTTTCAGACAGCTAAAATACTGTCTCTTCAAGGAGGCAAGGGGGATCCCACCCAATTCCATTCATCCTCTCCCTCTCTATCCCCAGCACTCTGACCAGACTTTACACTGTATCAATTATGCTGCAGCTGCACCAGGGTTATTTATATTCCTCTCTTGATTACCACATGGAGACCCGGTGAGATCTTACTCATTTCCTTGTCTCTCCCTGCCCCCCTCTCACTCAAAGACAGGCTCTGCCTCCAGTGGCGTTCAGAATTGCCTTCCACTTCTAAAACTGAAGCAAGTGTGCCTTAGTAACAACGAAGCCTAAAGCTTCTCAACACGTGCAGCCCAAAGTTTCAGGAGTCCACTTCGGCCAAAGACATAAACTCCATCCCCCACTGCACAAATATTTGTATGGGACCACACTGAAGCTACCTGAAAATAAGAAGCTGTACTGGAACCAGTGACACAGCCTTAAGAGAGGCAACCGAAATAGGAACTACTCTGAGACTTTTACTGAAAGTGTTCTCTGCTTGATGAAGTTCCTTACCAGAATACCAGCTATGAGTGAAATGCATTCAGCTGAACACTTTTTTCATTTTGTAAATAGATTTTTTCTTTGCCTGAGTTCTCAGTAGAAAGTACAAAATAGTCTTCCATAACGTTAGAAAAATGTCACTCCATTCATAAAGCTGAACTTTAAAAATAAACTAGATTTCTCTTCTTTAGCATTTTAAAGGTACATGGTAGCTTTGGGTAGCAACTGCTCTGTACTGTGCGCCTTATTAAGGCTGAATCATCAGCATGCAATTCAGAGTGTTCTAAAATGTGTGGAGGTAACATATCAGAGCCAGGACAAAGTGAAATCCCAGTGGAACATCCTACGGCTACAAAGTTACAGCCTTTCAATATTATCCTACATATCATTATATTTAAGCCACCCTCACACTAATCTTCTCTCCACCTATTCAAAATGGCATAAAAAGTAGTTACGTGCTAAATTTACAACCCAAGTGCTAAACTTTTATATTACATCAAATGAAAAAATATAAAGAGCAACTGTTTACATTAATAACTTCTTGATCTGTCTGGTGTTAATATACCCTGTGTTACCTTACAAAGAAAGTTTTCCTCCACTTTAAAAGATCAAGTGTACTGAGTTTTAGACATGTCAGCAGGATAAAAGGAACATTACCACCACTGCAGCCTGACCGAGAAATGATAAATAGGAATAAACTTTCAAACTTTTATCAGTCAGGGAGTCATTTTTCTAAGAAATTACCATTTGTGTATTAATGTCATTGGCAATAAACACTGTAATCTTACAATTTTTACAAAAACTCATATAAAATATGAACCTATACCTCTCAGAAATACACCTTCCTTTTCTTCCTCCACCTCTCAATTCTTTAACACAGATCGCAAGTTACAGTAAAGCCATTATAGTAAAGCTCAGTACGTTTTTTTCACTGGCTTACATTTTTTGTTTCTTTTCAGAGTACCCTTTGTAAACACTTGGGACAGCCAGTGCCATAAGAAAAATATGTTCAGGCAGACTTTTCCCAACTTGTAACTGAAAAAAAAATTTATATCATCCAAGTATATTATAGCTACAGAGAGTAAAAGAAAGAAATCTCTAAATAGAATTTTGTTCCACTTTCAAGCTCTGAGGCGAAGGGAACACAAGTGTTTCACTTTAGAAATGAATAGCGAACGTCTCCGGTACACATACACCTTTCTCTTTTTGGAAAAACTGCACATAAAAGAGCATTTTTGGCACTGCTGACCTGCAGAGATATGGAGCTAAGCAGAGTCGTGAATTTACTCACTCTGATATGCACACATGATACGCAATTAAAATCTCCATTCACATTCCCGCTGGGTTGTCAATCATGAGGAAAGCCTTTTTGACAACATTCAGCGAAGCGTACTAGCTAACTGCTCTGCAGGAACTTAAACAGTAACAGCTTTTCTTACCAGCAAGAAGGATTTTTTTTCTAAGATTGTATTCAGTTCCTAAGAAATCACTATACTCTTGAATTTTAGGGTCTGTCACTAAAAACGAGAATGTGCCAAAAAGATTTTGTTTGGCAAGCAATGTGATGTCATACCTAGAAAACAAGATTTGTAAAACACTGTAACCTTTTCAACTGGGGAAATCTTTTAAACTTTTCTTTCCACTGTAGAAAAATGAACAATAATTTCATAAAGCAGTTTGCTGTGAGAAATATGTCATTTCCAACTCAGTCTGAAGTTTTTTCACTCCAGCATTAAAACTTTTAAAATACAAACTGAGAGTTAAACTCATATGAAAAGTGACCAGTTTACCAGCTACTGAGAAAGTGACTCTTGACCCATGAGAAGAATAGGTAGCATGTAACAAATACTGCACGCATCAAACCTCTCAACTTATGGAGCTCTAGAGAAAATATTATGTCCATCAGCTCTTTCCAGATGAACCCAGAAGGTATTCTCTTGGTAACTTAGTTTCTGTTGTACATCTAATCAAAGACTGTGCCCTTCCTAATAGCGTATTAGTGTGCTCTAAGCCATAAATCCATAAAACAAGGCCCAGTAAAATTGAATACAGGATGCTTGCTAATCTGCTGCTGTGTCTGTTTTGAGCAACTAACCTTGGATTACAAAATTGAAACAAGTTAATACTATCAGATATTGAAATGTTTGTCTCTGCTTATACTGCTCTGTAACTGAGAGAGCAGATGCATCTGACCATTAACAGTCATGACAAATTGCCTTGCTAATGAACGTTACACACTGAAAGTGCCATAACTGATTAAACTACGATTTCCCACTACCAGAGAAGGAGAGAGTTGGGGACTCCAGCAGTGGGTGACTCTGATATTCTGCCAACAGCCCTTCAGGGCACAGTGTGATGTTTAGAAAAACAGTCTCCCTTCCATATGAACAAATTCTGAAAGCCTGTATGTATACAACAGGTTTTTAAAACACATTAGATAAAACAGCTTAGTTGTAGTTGATGAGCCATGAAAAATAGAAGTGCCTTAACTATCTGTATCCTTGCAAATATGTGTTAAAAATATTCTCTGATGTGGGCTTTTCTCTTTTCTTTCCTTACCTTTCCCCACCCCCAAAACATTGCGTGTGCTTTGCATTTCACATAAAATCTTTCTTTTGTCAGTTCTTTTGTTGGTGCAAAATTGGCAGCAGTTCAAATTCAAAGTACTCCTATTCATTTACTGACCAATGTCATTGTAGTTCACATCAGCCGGAGAGCTAAGCTCTAAAAAACATAAAAGACTTGCTTCACCACTGACGAATAATGTGTACATTTTTACAGAGCTTAAACCTTAATGCTTTCCCTGAAACTAACAATACAGTATATCTTATCATTCCTTTTTCACAAGCAGGCAGCTGCTGAAACGCTTGCCACTTCAAAATATCAATTGCTTGCCAGAGTTGTCCTCAACATACCCTGTCAAACTCACGTATATTGTGCAATGAAAATGGTGCAGGGCTGGAAGCTGGAAATTGTGTCAGATTCTGCTGTAAGGGCGTGATGTGCAAAGAACAATGTATGACAACCGTAGAGACTACAAACAATGGCACTGGAGCCAGGACTTCATAGATCACAACTGTGCCTGTACATATTTTATTGTAGGCATTATATATTTAAAGCATGACAAATGTACCATTGTATATTATGTGCTGCACACATGGACGCTCCTCCTCCTGGTTCGCCTTTTGCATTTCTCTTGATGGGAACACAGTTGAGTTTTATTTTCTTCTCCTCTTAAAAATTTAAGTTCCCAAATCATAAAAGAAACCACAGACACACACACACACACACACACACACACACACACACACACACACACAGAGTTATCTGAATGAGTAGGAGAAAATAGAAGACACTGATACAAGATGAGAAAATGAGATTTGTTCACATCACATTTTGGCTTCCCACTAAGGACACAAAAGAAAGGATTATCTTAGATAAACAGTAACAGAGGATATGAAGACAACTGTACTATCCCTCTGCCTATAAACTGTTGTCTACCTAATTTTAATGCAGATAAGTACTGGCTTATTGATTTGCAAGACTTTGCAGCAAAATGGAAATCCTATGTGAATATGTCCTTTGTGTGCAGAAAATATGGCTTAAGAAGCTTTTATTATTATTGCCCTCCTATGCCAAAAGAACAATTAAGAAAATAATATTTCACTATTGTATCAGGCCTATAAACTAAGGCTGATTAATTTCTCTTAACATTTTAAATATCCATTCCCATGTTGCAATTCTTTCTGTGTTCTTGAGATGATTTTGGTTACAGAAAAGTTGTTCTGCTGCTAACCATCTCCGCTGTTTTGGTACTAAACATCTCCTTAAATAACAGGTAAAAATTGGAAAATGATCTCACTTTGGTACACACTCCTTCATTATAAAGGGGATCAGGTCATAATAATCCAACACTAATTCAGTCAATAACTGTGGAAATGGAAACATGTTTATGAGAGGAGATTAGCATGAATATATATTAATCTCTTCTACGACCTAGCTCAGGTTACAAAACCTTTATCACACAAGTAGCTTGGAGTGGAATTAACCGCTCGCGGCTAAGGGACATGAATAGATACACTGGTAAGGTGTTAATAAATATTTTGGAAAGAGAATAGGTGGTTTAGGTGCTTGGGGTGCTGACCTTTGCCGTGTTGATTAGTGGGACACCGATGCGCTATTAACACACAGCAGCTGTACCTGAACTGCTGCCATGACTATAATAGCCTTTTATAGCCATCAGGGGAGGGAGGTAGGAGGTCTTTATTAGCCACTAGACATGATTAGCACATTAGGTGAACTTCAGTAGGCAAATTATCTCTTATTGAAATATAATGTTGGTTATAACTAATTATAAACCTGAGTTTAAAACCTCAGTGAAAAACTCCCGTGTTTTATTACCATCCTGCTCACTACTGGCTGGTCATGGATGAAGGCATGTCCAACCACTGTGGGACCTACTTCTAGGGGCTGAAGCTCAAAAGGCAAAGTGTGTCTCTGAGTCTGACTTTCAAATTATCTGAAATTACCAGTTCGGCGATATTAGCATGCACACAAACTTTTTCTCCCTAATTAAGTAAAACTGTTCATAAAGTAGAAAATCTACTTTGGGATTTTTTTCTTCCTTTTTATTTCTTTAAGTAGTTCTTAAAAGATTAGTTTTGCTGTAAATTTTGGAGACTTACCTTGAAAAATAACAGCATAATTTATTTCAAAAAGCGTAATTTTGGGAGAGGAAAGATTATCCCATTAGCCTTAGTAACTGAACAGAGCTCTGAGAGTCCATTATGAACAATCTTTTATGCCCTAGCAGAAAGTCATTAACATAAAATAAATCATTAGCTTTGATATTAAGCTTCTACTATCTGCAGGCTTCTGTGATTAATGTTCATGACTACATCTGCCCAATGATAAAATATACTTTTTGTTGAAAGGTTATCCTGTCATTTCATTATTAACATTTCTCTTTATACAATTGTAACTGGCATTTGAGGTGGAGGGATATTTACCTCAAAAGCAAGAAGTGGCTTTTACAATGACCGGAAGACACCAATGCATACAACATGCTACCCATCATTTTTAAATTAACCATTTCATTGAGTGAAAGACAAGGAAATCAGGCAATGCACAGATACTCTTTCAAGGTAATTGGACTTTCTTGAGACTCAGTTGGCCTATCTGTTAATTAATCAGGCACATTATATTGTGAATATCTGACCCCTATATTAGAGGAAGGTACAGGGAGGTGGCTTGCTACCCTGGAGTCAGGAACTGCAAGAGCACACTTCCATCTTTTGCAGTTATTCCCTACCTTTATCTTCTTTCAGTGCAAAATAGGCAAGCACTCCCATCAACAGCATCTCTCTCATTATCATCTGAGTCCTTAGATGCATGGATTCTGAACGTGGAAAAGGAAAGAGACCCCCTCGGAGGCTTATCAATATCCAAGGGAGGGAGATTACATAATGTACCTACATGTGCTCCATTTTCTTCACGTTCTCCTTTGACCCTGTAGAAACGTTATCTCTTTTACTCCCTTCCTTCCAGTTACAACTTTCAAGAACACTTCTTCTATTCCACTAGCATAGCAGAAACACAAGAAATAGGCCAAGGTGCAGTGCTGTGCTACGGCCTACCATTCACAGGATTGCAAAATAATCTAGTTCTGTTGACTCCTTAATTTTCATAAGGCTTCCTTGATACAAATGTAAATTGTTTTCTCTTCTAGTTACAGGGACAATTGGGACACAGATGGATTAAAAATTTTAGCATCAGCACCCTTACCAGCCACAGAGGTAAGTTGGGCTTCTCAAAAGAACAGGAAACAGAGCACCAGGGAATCACATCCTCTCCTGAGTAGGTTTATTCTGCCCAGGAAATAAATCAACACAGGTGTAAGGGCACTCAGGTTTGATCTCAAATCTTCAACAGAAGCAGTCTTTTATTGAAAAAGGCCTAGGGTTTTCATCCAGAAGACCTAATTCTTTAGTCTTATTAGGTTATAATAAGTCTAATTACAGCCCTGGCATGCAAAAGGCCTCAATTCCTGTGAAATATGGCTAATTTTCCTGAAAAGTAGTGATCACTGGGTACTCCTAGCAGTTATGATGATTTTCTTGTGCTGTTGTTGTACATAGTGATGAAGTCCGGCACTGATTATAAACTGTCATGTATTCATGGCCAGATACAGGTCATGAACCATGAGAGCCACATACACAAACACATATATACATATACAAGTTTTCATGCATGCATAAGCACACACGCACACACACACACACACACACACACATACACACACACAATTTCTCTGGGTATGCAACTCTGACAGTAGCATCCAAGACTCCAAAGGCATTTCTTGCAAAAGTTCATGTCATTACTACTATGGATAAGATACAAATAACTTGTAAATCCGTGTGCTAACTCAAAATATATTGTCTTTTCTTAGCTACTAGAAAAGGTCCTTATCAACTAACCATGGCCTCTATTTAATTAAGAGTCCTTTCAAAACCCTTTCACCAAAAGCCACATCACAATAATAAAGAAAAAGAATAAACTTGGTCGAAACAGAACCATTTAAAATCCCTCTGTGAAAAGTGGACGAAGGGAAAAGCATGAAGAGCACTGCCAGTTTCATGGCCTTTGCTACTGTAAGTACATTAGCATTAATGAGTTTTTCATCAGTAGAATGAAAATGTGGAGTCAGTTTCAAAAGTTAACCTCAAACTTTTTCATCAAGTAAGGCAAGTTTGCTAGTAATCGAACTAAAGAGGCTGGGAATCTACTGCTACCTCCACCAGGAAAAGCAAGGGGTTTCTTTCCCCCGTGACCCGCTCTCCTGTGTTTGTTTTCTACTGTATCACCAACATCCAGACACAGAGTGCTATGAGGTCCTCATTTTCAAAATAATCTAGTTCAAAATATATACAGGGAGAAGCACACTATAAACTAGGAAAAGCTCATTCAGGTTAATGTGAATTCCAGGTCTCCACGTACGATGGAAGAATCGTCATAATTAACAGTCTGCTGGCACTTTCATTATAAACCACATCTCTAAGCAGTTTGTAACTCAACTGTTTTTAATGAGAAATTGCTCTTTGGGATAGAACTTGGCATACAGGCCATAAAACAATAATTGTCAGATTCATTAGGGCAGACGTAAGCTCTAAGGTTTTGGCACTCTGGGTTCCGAGTGGCTAGTCCATTGAACACAAATCACTGTCAACAAAGAGATCCATGGGGATGGATTCTGAAAAGTTTACATTCAAAGAAGATCAATTGAAAATATATTAATAACTCCAAAGTGTAAATAAATCAAAGAAAAAATGTATCTTTAAAGTTGGTAAATACCTGACGTAAACGTTCAGTTGAAATAAAAACAGGAGCATGTACGCACATTGATACTTAGATGGAAACTTAAGAATTATGACTAGGATTGTCAGAACCACTGTATTTAAAAACCATGCTGTGGTATAGTCTTTTTTTGCCCTAAAAGTATAAATTTTAAATTCATGCATTTGGATGAAGTATCAATTTTATCCTAAACAAAACATATTTTTACAATGCAACTGTTAATAACATGTAATCCATGAATGATAATTACATTTAATTTTTATTCAGACATGAAATAAACATGATACCTTATGATTTCTGCGAAATTTTAAAATTCACATTCAGATAGCTAAAATACAGGGTGATAAAACAGATCTACATTTGACAAGTTCAATAAATTCTGCATGGACAACTCTTTCTATTTTAATTATCTATGTTTGTTCTGATGAGAACATACAAGCATGCTAATCCATTAGGTCTCTGCAAGTACAATCCACCTGGTTTACTGTATGCCAGTTAAAGACCACAGTTGAATTGTTTTGGGGTCCAAAGTTTTCCTGCTGAGGCTAACTTCATGGTATTCATTTCTAAACTCTAATTACATTGCACAAAATGGATGCAGTGCAGTGGGAAGTGGACTCTGTGATAGCTCAGAAACATCAGCCATCGCTATTTTTCCTCTCAGTACCACATTCAGGTCTCTTATTAGATGACTTCTTACTACTAAGATAGGAGATGGGGAAAGGAGAACAAAGGGATCCAGAATTTTTAAAAGTAGATATAGGTCTCTGGGCTGATGTATCTCAATTAACCAGAGCAGGACACTGGAGGAAGAATGGGCATGCTGACACGACGGTGCCAATGATGACAGCAAACAGGAAAAGGAACCAGGCAGCCAAGACAGCTGCAGTGCTGCGTGACAGACAGAACAGGGGAAGGAGCTCCAATTAGAAACTGCAGACCTCCTGGGTTCAAGACCCAGGAGGAGAAGAGTGAGGAGGTTTGGGGAGGGGCCGTGCAGGTAGGAGGTGAGAGCACCAAGCACCCAAGAGACCTGCTGCAGCAGGCTGGCTTCCCTGAAGGAAACTCCCATTGCCACTATTTGAAAATACACCTGAGATTTTTTTCAGCTTTCTAGCGACCTAGGAAAGAGTTTGGAAACATCCTTCACACTTAAAGAAGATTCCTCCACCCTAGCTTTCTAGGCTTTCCCTCTTTGAGCTGAGTTCATCACACACATACAAATACACAGATGTGCACACATATACACACACATGCACACACTAGTATCGCCATGAGACATAACCCATATGTCAAAAACAGCACTGAAAACAAGTTAGTACCCACAAAGTCACTGGTGAACTTGGGAATTTCCATACTTAGCTGTTCTTAATCCCTCTGCAGTTACACCATTTCACACACACACACACACACACACACACACACACACACACAACCACACTATGCCTTCATTAGATATTTAAATATTACTTTACTTTTTCTATGTAAGTAAAATATCAAGATTTCCCTTAATATTACTGCTCAATAATGTTTAAAATATATGGTAAACTTTGAGAACACTAAGCCACATATGCTATATTAAAAATAACATCAAATCTCTCCAGAACTCATAACTATACATTTTTTGCATAGACATTTATAACTAGAATTTGTGATACTGAATTATTCACATTTGAGGTTTTTGATGCAACACAGATACATTTGAGGTTTTGAATAACATTTGACTTAGGGCCAAAACCATATGATTTCTTGGTTTATGCTCTTTCTTGCCTATCAATTCATTTAAAATATATTTAATGACCTCAAAACTTGCAGCAGGTGCCAGCTAATATAACTCCTAAGGGAACTGTAATTATACAAATGAAGTATGAAATATCAACTATGAATTTCCCAAAGTCCTAGAAGTTATGGAGTTGGACATAGAACTAACCAAGCATGATGCTGTAAATTGCCTGTACCTTTCCCCTTTTTCTGGTCCTCCTCCTTCCATCCACCTCCTTTTTCTTACATTAATTAATCAAAATAGGATTTTTAACGTGCTTGCAAATCCTGTATTTTACATATAAGTTTTGCCATTTTGAAATACAATATATAATATACTATATAAACAGAGAAATAAGATAAAAAAATTTGCAGACTGTAATCAATCTAGTTTTTCTAAAAGTTATCACATCTAATGTTTGCCCTGATATTTTCAAGCACTGTTCATCACAAAAGCATCCCTCTTCTGAATTTATAAGGAAAGAATATACACTGTCCTTTCTCACCACAACAGAAAAGCCCAGTATTCCCAATGCCCATTATGCTTTATTTTGTATATAAGTGGTTTTAAGCATTGGCTTGTGTTTTGGACTTCCTTGTTTCTAAATCCCCCAAGGAAAGATTCAAGACATGATTCCACAAAAGCAGCCATTGAAAACAGTAAAGCCCATTATTTCCCCTCCTACTGCTGGCCAAGGTCAGCATCCCTATCATTAGCCATGGCATAACATAATTGTATTACTACTCCTCCTGTGGGCAGATATTAAGCAATAACCGCACACGTCACATCACTGTGAAAATGAAAAGTGCCACATTTTTATCCCATTTTAGCACAAAATCAGTGAAAACAATCTTTAGAAATGACACTGCACTAAGAAACTGAAAGGAGTTGTTATTACTTTGTAGGTATATATTTAAACTGAGGATTTGATATCTGTAACTAGAAAAAAATAGAAGTATATGTTACTCCTTAACTCCAATTGCAAGCTCATTTAATCCAATCTTTTGGTAGCTTTCAGTTCAATTAAAGGATGCAATGTTACTTAAAATAGTCTAATTAGATGTAACTCGGGCACCCATCTTTCAATGTCTGTGATACAACTAGGCTTTCAAGTTGTAAGAAGTGAATAGCATTCCCTCCAGCCTACATGTCTGGCCAGTCTCAGAGCCATGTTTCTGTTTCAGGGCTGACCTATACAGCATCGCCCCCCAGCCAGCAGTTCCGGTATTTGGAAACTAACATACTTGCCACAGCCAGCATCACTCACATTGGTACTACAATGGACTGCGTGAAGGCAGGTCAGTTTGCATAGATGGTCTGGTGCGTGCATAATGTAACGTGGTCTTCCAGTACAGCACTGATTAGACTGTTCCCCAATTGCCTGCTAGACAGTTTATTACCTGAAAATTGTAAGTGGGGATTTGCAATCCTATACAGCAGCAGCACTGGAAAGTGTTAAAAGAGTAACACAATCACAATTTAGTTTAGGAAAGCTGTGGGAAGAGGGTATTCGTTTTCTCTATTAGGGTCTCTTCTGACATTGAAAAAATGTCACTGCAGAAACTACAGTTACAGTTTCATGTCACTAAAGCTCAGAAGGATACTGGTTCCTCTGGGATTCAGCACAGCAACTTTAAATAGTGAACTGTTGACAGGTTTAAAACAAAGGTAATTAGTAATTCTGATCTTATCACCCTGTTAAAACAAATAACCTGATAAAATGATGGTTATTTATAATTAACTACATATTCTTTACACTTCAGAGAAGACATGGTTTATTTCGCAGTCCTATCTCTAGTGCAAAGTCTGAGTCAACTTTTTTTTAAATAAATGTAGACACAGATTTCTTTCTTTACCTCCTCCAGAATTGTGTCTTCCATATTTCCACAAATCCACTTCAGTCATCACAAAAATGAATGCTATCTTACTAAATTCTAAGCAACAGACATATACCAGCATATCCATGACAGAGTAGACAGCTCAAGTGCCTGGGCTTTGTAGGGCCTTGAAACCTACTCAGTACATTTAATATAATCAGGGATCAGTGACAAATATATTTGATGGCCTGCTACACAAGGATGGGCAGGAGCGGGCGTCCCTGGAGAAACATTTCCATGGAGTCTTTTCCTGCTATTAGAAACATGTCTTATGACTTTGCATTTTTAAAAATCCATTATTCCCGGGGCAAGTTAAATAGAAGACTTGCAACTAGTCTATAGAAAGGGTGGCTAATTTGCATTTAAAAGGAACAGTTTGCTTCTTACACAGGGTGACTTAAAAGGAACTTCAATGATCTGGTAAAGAAATACTGAAGACTTTCAAAATTAATTTATTCAATTCACAGCACAACCTATTAAAATTATTTAAAGCACTTAATTGGAAAATGATTTAATATATTGAAGTAATTCCTGATTTTCCAAAGCATTTAACTTTTGACTTAAATCTGACCCTACTATGGCAAGAGTGGCAAGTGAAATGTGTATCCAAGTCATTACTTTCTTTTTGAAGCCTAAAATCACTGATAAATTTAATAAGATTTGTCCAGTTTCATTGCCAAAATGGTTCTGATCTTTTGGTTCCAGTAACTATTGTGGAACTATGTCTTTAATCACCAAGAGAGAGATGCCACTTTATTATTTTCTATTAGCAGTGTTCTTGTTAAAAGCAAAATAAAAGGCAACAAACACAATACTCATATTTAAAGACAAAACAGATTTCAGACTAAAAGAACTGTTAATGGCAAACAATGAAACTTCATCATACAAACTTCTCTGCCTTTACCAAAGTTCCCACCGCCTTTCAACTTGTCCTTCTCTAAGAGTTCCCAGTGGAAAACCCTGTCTGCCTTGCCCAAGATGCAGACATCCCTTTCTTCTAACACAGCCCATGGAATGAGGCGTCCACTGGACACAGCACCAGGGGCTTCTCCACGAAGTGATGCCTGCAGTTCACGTCACTCACAGCCGTGTGTGTGTGTGTGTGTGTGTGTGTGTGTGTGTGTGTGTGTCCCAACTGACCAAGACTGATCTGCCAGCAGTCTGGTGGTGAAGAACACCAGGAGCAGAGAACGAGGCCACTGAACACCCCGTATCACGTTAAAAAGCTGTTTGGTGAGGACTCGTCTCCGAGCAAATGGGAGTCCCAGGGATGTTTCCCGTGGAATTCGCCCAGGGGTCGATGCGCTAGTGCCTGTGGGGGCTGCGAGAATCGACGGGTTTATCACAGCCCACAGCTGGGTGTCCAAAGAGCCCGCCCGCGTTTCGGGAAACAGCATTCTCCAGCCGCCCTGTGCGTGGCGGGATTGCGAGACTCGTCCCACCGGCGGGGCAGGACAGCTCTGTCCTCGGGGATCCGATCCCGCGAGTTCTAACGCCCTTAGAGTTCTGCAAGCCTGCAGAGTAACCCTTCCCCAGGGCACCTATCTATGTCCGAAGCACCTCCAGCCGGCGCCCCCACCCCGAGTCACCAGCCTGGCCCTGGTCCCCAACACCTTGTTACAACCCAGCCAGGTCCCAGTTGGATCCCGGTGCTGAGCTCAGGAGCTTTGGATTTGAACGCCACGCACTCGTCCGGCTTTCAACAAACTTGTAATTTCCACGCACCCCAACGCCCAAAAAACCGGAGAGCTGTCCCCCAAATCACAATTCGGCTAGCCCTCTCAACCCTGGCCTGCCCTCGGGACTTGACTCTCCGAAGCGGATTGGAAAACCAAGAGTTGCAGAACAATTTTCACGGGGGTGGGGGAGGAGCGCCTCCGGGGTCCCTAAACCCCAACTCCCGACTCCGGGCTGCTCCTCTGGCAACTAATCCTGGGCGGGGAAGCGATGCCACGAGCTCCCGCTGCCCGAGACAGCGAGGCAGGGCGAAAAAGGAACCGGGAAATAAGCTCATTTCTCTTTGCCTCCGCTCCCGGACCCCAGACACACCCCTAAAGTATTCCTCGGTTTTTCCTCTTTTTTTTTTTTTTTTTTTTTAACGCCCCCCGGCAAGCCCAGGCAGGGATCCTTAGTCTCGAGCCGCAGGAAGGAAAGAATCCGAGCAAATCGTGTCACTTTCCGCACAATCACGGCGTCTGGCAAGCCCCCGAGCTGCTCCATATCTCCTACCCCAGCGCTCGCAGGGCTGGCTGCAGAGGGCTGCGAGCCGAGCGCGCCCGGGACCTGCCTGAGCCGAGCGGCCGGCTCTGTCCAGCCGGCCGGCCGCCGCCGCCCCCCTCCCGGGATCACGCAGTCAGAACCGATGGAAACAAAAGCAGAGCGTTCACCTTGTTGCAATAGTAGGGGTCCAGGCAGGGAGAAGGTCCCAGACAGGGAGCGTCGGGCGCAGCGGCAGGCTGGGCTGGAGGTGGATAAAATCTTACGTCCATTTCACTCTCACATCAAGCAACTCCTTTTCTAGTCCCTTATTTTTTTCTTTAAAAAAAAAAAAAAAAAGTATGGAGCAAAACAAGCTTAGACTCAACGGAGCGAGGTGTCTGCGCTCAGGAGTAAAAGAAACACCTTCCTTCCCTCACATCCGTTTGTGGTTTGTTTAAGAAGAAGAGGAGAAAAAAAGAGAGAGAGAAAAGAAAAAAAAAAAAAAAAAGAGGGGGGAAAAGCGCTCAACTCTGCCCGAGCCGCGGCGCGCACCCGTCGGCGCCGAGCGCGCAGCCCGCTCCGCCGCCGCCTCTCCGCCCCGCCGCCTCTCGGCCCCGCCGCCGCCGCCGCCGCCGCCGGGCAGGTAACTTCACGCGCTCATTGTGCCCCCGCCCGCACCCCCATCCCCGCCTCCGCGCCCCTCGCCGCCGGCGCGCGCTCGGCTCCGGGTCCGGGGCGCCTTACTGGAGACCCCGGTGGCTCTGGGTTTAGTTTATTTCCTCCACCTTGGAGCCCGGGACGGGGAGGGGATCGAGGGGACCGGACGGGAGGGGGCGCGCGCCGGGCCGGCGGGGTGGGCAGCGCCGCGGGACCCGCGCCCCGTGGGCTCGGGGGCTGCAGCTGGGCCGAGGCTGAAGGCGGGCGTAGGGGAGGTAGAGGAGGAAGCTCGCCGGGCGGCCACGGCGCCGGGCGCCGGGAGGACCGAGCGGGCCGAGCCGCGCTGCTCAGGGCAGGGAGGCTCACACAAAGGGGCGGCGAGCCCGGGCTCCGCGGCCTGGGCGCCGCGGGGAGCGCAGCGAGGGGGCGCTGTGGGGCGCACCCGGCCCGCGGCCCCGCGGCCCCGCCCCGGCCCGGCCGGGCCACCGCACCCCGCCCCACTCCGCGCGCGTCCCCACGCCGGCCCGCGCTGCCCGCTCTCCTCTCTGTCCCCCCACCGCTGTCCCGAGCGCCCCGGGCCCACACCCTCCACTCCTCGGTGCGCGCGGCAGCCGTGACTTTTCTGCGCCGCGCGACCCCTGTGCGCACCGGAGTGAGCCTTGTCCGCGCGCGCTCAGGCCGAGCCTCGAACCGGCGGGGAGAGCGGGTCCCCGGCCCGGCCCGCCTCGCTGTCACCCTCGCCCCTCGGGAGAATGTGGGGAGGCTGAGGCTCCCTTGGGGACTACAGAGTCCGGGGGAGTGAGTGATTCCCAGGGTGATAAGGAAGCGGTGATCAAGGTCGGGCTAGGGGGAACACTTGGGACATTACCACTGCACGCCTAGTAGTGCTCTTGGCGGTGCCAGGAAGACCTGGAGTCCGCCTCCCCGCTTCTCAGGTTGGCAGATGGGGTGTCCACATCACCAGTGAGGTTTTGTCCTTTTGATTCCCCTAACCTGCAAACTTGGAACTTCGTTTATCTGGATGGCTGAGACAGCCAGGGCACATTTAGCCCCTCCCCTCCTCACCCCCTTCCTACGGGAATTGCAAGCAGGAGTGGGAGGTATTTACTTTCTCAGGAGTGAGAAGCCACACACAGGCACAGAGGAGCCCAGGAGCCGGGAAGGATCTAGGAAGTTATACATTTCCACACCTGGCCTCAAAGAAGAGGCTGAGAACTTTGGACTGCTCTGCGCCTGCTCCCTTTTAGTACATGGTGACTGCCAGTGGCAGTGTACCTTTTCCTGGCCTTGTGTCCAAACGGCGGTTAAGTATAAGCAGAAAGATCTGGAAGTCACTACAAAATATAATAAAATGAGCATTTCGGGACGTCTCCTGTACGCAGAATTGCTCTGGAAACCTGTAATGTATTGCTTTGCAACCTGACCGTCCTCTCTTACCTGGAGCCATTGTTTCCTTCTGGTCAGTATTTCTGTAAGTAGCAAAGACGTAAGCTTTCTCCTTACCATCAAGAATAACACGATGGAGGTAGGGTTGGGAAGAAGGAAAAAAAATTCCTCTACACATTCAGAAAGCCCTGAAAGCACAAAATGAAAGTAAGGAGTAGAAAATATGATCTTCTTCCTATAAGCTCTTTAAAATGTGTGTGAAATTTTGTGGTTTATAACTTCAGCTTTCAAAATTCAGTTGTAGACGCTAAAATGTGTTTATATGTATCTCTAAATTCAATGACAGCAATAAAAGCTATTAGGTTTAAAGGATATGGATGCCAAGCTTAAATTTCTATCTTGTATCCAGTAGTCATTACCAATATGTTACATAATTCAAAAACTTGATTTTTTAAAAACCTTTCGTAGGACCCATATTGATTTCTGTTTGACAACCCTGTGAATTTGCGGAGAATGAAACACAATGGTTCAGGACTGGAATCATACTGTCAACCTCTTGACACCTGAAGAGGGTGATACTCGCCATTCTCAAAGCATGCGGCTTCTGTATCCCTCCGATTCCTAACCTAAGGCCTGGTTTCTACAGTGTGGTGTCCTTGTGGTGTGTTAGTGTTTGCATGCTGAAGAGATGACCCGTTGAAAACCAAAAGCTCATAACTCCAATTACTTGTGCAATACAAGTGGATAAATACTCTTGTAATAGTGCCCCGCCCTATGCCTATCATATTCCACTGAATAAATCTCAATTTAGAAACTAAAGAGGCATTTTATTATGTTTGAATTTGTAGGACCTTCAGCTGCATATCCTAAGTTGATTCATTTAATTGTTTATTCCCTGTATTTTACACACTGAAGACACAAAGGACCGGAAAAAAAACACGGATGTGATATACTGTGCGTAAGTATGAAATATAAAAAAATTCCTTAAGATGGTTCTTGCTCTAGATGAGTTTAGAGCTGTGCTGTTATGTTGTGTGTCCCCTCACAGGGGACACTGAGAATCCCCCTAGCCAGGATGCCCTCATTTCCTTTGCCTTTTCAGTGATGGAGTTTAGCAGTTTGCCTGGGTTTTCTTTACAAGCATGAATAAATTGTTTTATACATCTGGTTTATGATTTATTCAACTGAACCAGAAAGGTCATATGTTTTAATTAGCAGAAAATGTGTGTTCTTGAAAAAATTATCTCCTTACTAATATTGATATAATGATATCACTACCTACAATTTGCTAGTTGCCTACTATGTCTTAGATCTGGCCCTAGCATCAGGTCTAATTTACATTTAATTTCATTATCTCATGTAACTTTATACATTGTGCTGGGAAGCCTAACCAGTAATGGCAAAGTTCACTCAACATTTGATTGCATTTCCTTAGCATCCTCCGTGTTCATTTTCATCACAGTTTCATAAATTGTTGTGTTTGCAAATTTGCGTTGTTTTCAATGACCACATTTCATGTTTACTGATTATGTTACATAGGTAAGTCCTGAATCATGTAGTATCATCTCCAAATCATGCAGATAGACTGTGTTGTTTTGGGGAAAATTTATAAGAATAAGACATCATTTATACAGAGGGACTAGTTTTGAAATACCAGATTTTAAAACTAAAATCAAAGCATGCCATATTGAAAACCAAATTCAAACTCATTCTTATGGTGGCGTCTTCTGACTTAAAACAGTATTTCAGCAATAGCTTTTGTCACAAGTTCCTGTTAGAAGAAAGTTTCAGTCTTGCCATGGGTAATGGTGCACAACTGTAATCCCAGCACTTGAGAGGCCAAGGCAGTGGGATCATAGCAAGTTTAAGATCAGCCTGTGTTACACAGTGCGTTGAAGTCCAGTCAGAACTACATACTGTCTTCAAAAAACTTTAAGTTAAATTAAAAAGCCTCATTTTTTAAAAAGCTCCATTCTTTTTGCATTTCATAAAGATCAACTTGTGTTATAAAGCATCTTGTTGTATATGTGCATTATGTATATTCAGATTTACCGTCTTATTCAGGTTATAGGGGGAAATAGTTTGATTTGTTTTCTTGATCCTAATCAAGACTGAGTCCTACGTAATTTAAAAACTCAAAACACATCACTAAGGGTTTTTATGGGAAATGTTTGCATTTTCTAAATTTACCACTTGTAACCTACTGTTGTCTAGGATTATTTAATGTTTTCAGAAGTAATTTAAATGTAAAATAGAATGATACACAGTAAGTAATATCCTGCAATAGAAGAACACAGAGCATTGAAGTTTGTTTCCTGGGGAACCTAGTGGGGACTGACTACATTGTAAGTTTTTCAACCATAAAATAAAGGATCTCAGAATGATGAGGAAAGTTTGGAGGAAATGACACTGGGCCCACAGATACTTCACATGGTACTAAATGACTCATAAAATGCAGTATTTTTACATAATATGGGAAATGTGCCATGCTTTACATCTCACCGTTGAGTGTGGTACAGTACTTTGATCTTCATCAATATACAACGTTTGTGGTATAATAGCTGTATTAGGACTATTCAGCTATTTTACATGGCAGTAATCTAGTCCTCTCATCAGGATAAACTGCGAGGATAAGTCCTTTCAAATCAGAATTAGTTCCTTGTAGAAGAATGAGGCTACAATTATCCCTTAAACAGGAGCAGCTGCAACACAGTCTTGGCCTGGAGAGCAGCAGCAGAGTGTTTTTCCAATGTAATTAAATGAATTTTTTAATGCAAACTAATATTCTATAAAAAGTCAATTGGAAGGTGAGTAGGTGTGAAATTGCTGTGATGAAAGGAGCAATCATTTTACTTACCTGAGTTAATATTCCTGCCTGAGTAAAGGCTGTTTTGGTGAAAACGGATAGTCAAGCTCATATTTCTCCTTGAAGTGGGCCCCAAAATGTAACCAGAGTAATACAAAGCAAAGATAATTTTAGTGTATTTGTACATTCTACATCTTATCTTGAAATGCATTCAAAGCACGAAATAACATGCTTTGTTATTGTTGTTTTTCAGAAAGCTCTGATGAGTCAACAGCGATATTTCAATTTAAACAGGAAAGGTATTACTTGGATAGAAAAATAGAAAGATACTTATGCTTGTCAGTGTTTACATCCAGAGGCAAAATTTTAGGCACTTTTCCCCCACTAACATGATTAAAGGATGTTAATATGAGATCTTTAGGCAAGATGAAAGGACACATCCAAAGAGGGTACTACTGGAAGACAATGTAATGTCTTCACAGGAGAGAGCTGTAAACGGACCAAGGGATGTGATAATTTTGGAGAATTTTGTCACACCTGAGAAAAATTATTCCCAATGTGTCTTAAATGTGTGGACAAAGAAGAAATGGGGGCTCTTCATGGGACTGATTTAAAATCTCCAAAACTAAAGGAAGTTTGTCAGGTCACCTGTGCACCCACTGTACCCTTCGTGAAATATGTCTTCCTTATGTAAGATCAATGGACAATGGATTTGAACTTAGCTTGAATCGTCCAAATGGGCTTCTGTGCTCACAAGTTTGGGATGCCCTGCAGTGACGATCATCCAGATGACAAATCAAAGAGTCTCTTACAGCTCTTTGAAGTCTAAAAGTGCTTTTTAAAATATTAGGTCTTATGCCTTAATGTTTTCAAGGACTTCGATTACTCCCCATGTCAATGCAGACACATAAAGTATAAATCTGATTTTGCAGGCAACACTTAAGATGGAGCATATAACAAGAGACAAAAATATTCCCTTTTTAGAATATTACTGTTGTAAAAGAATAGCATGAGAGGAATGGTGTTTTAGGATATCTCAATACCAAAGCTTAAAGATAGGAAATCCTCCAGCCTGGGTATCGCACATTTTAATGTGCAGCCTTCTACTTTCTAAACCAAAGGCCAATTTTAGGACATGAGGAGATTCTGACTGGCCCCCTTTCATGACATTTTCCAAGCTTGATTAGGTAGTAGGATGGTCTTCCCTCCAGCTACCAGTCTCCCCCAAGTATAGTTTCCTTCTGCTAAGAAGATGTAAATGAGGTCTTGGAGATGGGCCTCTCTTGGTGAGATTAGTGCCCTCATTAGAACAGAATGAGGAATCTTGTCATCTCTTAACTCTCAACACATGAAGAGCGCTCGCCTTTTCCGTGTCCATCACATACCTTCCCTCCCTTTCCTCAACAAGAGCAACTTTTTATACTACCTCTTCTTGCAGATACAGTCCTACAACTTTCTATCCTGTGTGACAAAGTTTCTTTAAAAATTCTCTTTTGCCTCACTCATTTATACTCTAACATATATAGCACTCTGGTGTTCTCCTGGGTTATTTTCTATTGAATCTGTTCTAAGACTGCCACTGAGTTCAAGACTGTCAGTTTCGCTGACCGCTCTCTTTTTTTTTCTCCTTGCTTGAATTTCTTTGATCTTTACAAGTTGGTTCCCCAGGAGCATGTGAAGCTTCTGAGTGAAGAGATGCTACTTCCCTTGTCCTGGTGGTCAGCAAGCTGGGAAGCACCTGCGTGAAGAGAAAACACAAATGGAAAACACAGCCCAAAAAAGCAGAGAGAACGGGAGCTGTCAGGAGAGTAGCGTCAGAGATCACAAAGGAAGATTCACCCCAGGAGATGGGTAGACATTATTCTTCTCTTCATGCAGTTGGTGGTCTGTTTAACAAATACTACTTGAGTATTTGCACCATGCTGGTCACAGGGACAGACTCTGAGTCCACAAAAGCTCCAGGTCGTCTGCTGCAAAGCTTCAACTGTAGCTCATTTGGTCTCACTTTCAACTCTGTGTCCTTTTGCTGTTTTCAGAATCACAGATTCCTATTTCCAATTGTCTACCAATGATACCTGGCTGTATTTCTGCAGGTCCTCAAACTCAGCATATACCCACCAATTTAAATAAACACAATGTATCTATAAATCATTTTCCCTTGGAATACATATGTCATGTAACAGTCATGTTTAATATTCTGCTGTGACAATTAACCTTAGTTCTCTTCCTGTTTGAACTCTCCTCTGGACAATTGCTAGAGCATCCCATTGTGTGTCTTCTCTGCTGATTCAGATTTACAAATACACTATGTCTATGTTATTGAAGATACCTGGAGCACACTAGTATCTTGACTAAATATCTCCAAGAGCTTTCTAAAAACCCCAGTACACCAAACTATTGATGGTCCTGACAATTCCTTCATGTACTTGCATTGTTTTCATGCATTTGCAGCTAATGTTACCACTGTCCAAGAAGAACTTCCCCACCACTCTGTGTGTATGTATCATCCTGTTACCTTCAGATCAAACACAGTATTATCCCTCAGTGCATAATAGAGGGTGTCACATACACACCCCTTTTCTACTGTAAATTTTTATGTTAGCATAATAGCAGCTGATCCTGTGTCTCTGTACTTTTCTCTGAGGGATACAGGAAGCAATCTATGTTTTTATCCACTTGCTATGATGGAAGGCAAGGTGTGTATATGCATACAAAATTGTCAAACTGGGATTTACATCCATATTGTGCTCCATGGAGTAGTTTTTGTGTATGTTTACCAGAGCATTATAGAGGATATAATACATCCACATCACTATAGGATTTGTTTTATAAAAAATTTTTTTGATATTCTGGTAGAAGTAGCCCAGTTCAGTACAATGGCACATGAAAAACCAGATTTGCAAGTTTTAGAGTAGGTCAAAAGTGAATCACCAGATTACTCATGCATGGATGATGATGATCCATTATGATAAAACACGCTTTCATAACAGAACTGTGGTGTCGTTGGATGATGATGGTGATGGTGATGATAATTATGACTTTGATGCTGGCAATATGAGCCAACATTTCTGTGATAATGAAATGAAGCAAGAATAGACTGATACAGACAAAAGGAAGTATACCACCTTGATTCAGATAACAAAGAAAACAATGTGAGTACATGTTTGATAGTTGCAATGTTGCAAAATGGTCATGCAACTAAAAGGTACAAGCCAATATTAGAAGTTGGCCTAAAAATATAGTAAAGGTTTTGGCAGGAGTGAAATGTATTAGACAGAATGCCAGGACTGCTGTTCGGTGTTGGGAATTGTAATGGATGAAATGCTACAAGATGCTGTGAATACAATAAAACATTCTGTAACACCATAGCCATATTCAAAAACATATTTATTATGACACCTTACTAGCTGAATGGAAACACTCACAGATCTGCTTGTACTTAGCAGGGCTTTCTCATGGTGATCGCAGGAATATAAAAGACTTATGTAAGTGTTGGGTCAACATATGGTGTAAAAGCTTATGCCCTTGTAGATATGGAGACTTACTATGCTTTCGATTTGGAAATTTATCCTGGAAGTCAGCCATCAATGCCTTATTTGTACAATAATATACTAAATGATGTTGTAAACAGATTTTTGCTCCCATTTTCAAAGATAATTCAGAATGTGACGTTTGACAACCAACTGGTTTACCAGTTTCCAGTCCTAACAGGGCACAGGTTGACCAGCATAGGAACTGTACACAAGACCAAAACAGAAATTCAAAATGAAATGTCACAATTAAAAAACGGAGAATTGTATAGCATAATGTATGGATTTCAGAAAAATTTACATTGGCCCCCTATGTGGCAAACAAAACAAACTGGTACTGCTGATGTGAACATTGCATCATGATGGAAATATTTGTGAGGAAATCTTGACAAAACAAAAACCCTAAATGGAAACTTTTCTCAACCAAACCAAACACAGAGTAGATGTTGTTGATGAATTATGCAGCTACTATTATGTCACTTGAAACACAAAGCACTGGTCAGTGGTTGTGCTTTCCTCAATCCTAAACAAGTGTGGCATAGTCTGATAGTTTACAAAGAAAATACAAGTGCAAAATACCACAGAGAAATTTTCTTAGAGTATTGGAACCCATAAGAGATAATTTTTAGCAGAGGAAAAACACAATGTTTCAGCCCAGGGAAGTACACAAACAATTGTGACCTCACTGGTGAGCTAACAGAAGAACAGGCAGGTGCAGTGTCCCAAAGACAGACTATGACAACAGAAAAGCCAAATTGATGTCAACTGTGCCCTACAAGAAAGGAGAGGAAAATGAGACATATATTCTATCAGTGTAAGTGATACTTGTGCATGGAACATGCAACCTTCATGTGTGAAATCTGCCTTGGTGTGACAATTGAAGCCAATATTATTTTTGTTGGAGAGTTCTTTTGATATTTTCATTTTAGTTCACATAGGTTTTTATTTCTGATGTTATCTCTTAGGTTTTGTAAGCAAGTAAATAGTTGACATGAAAAATGATGTCTATTCTAAGAACTCATTACACATTGTTGGATACTTTATTGATATATTATTTGCCTGGTATGTGCTTGCTGTACAACATAGTAGGAGGCACCAGACAAAAAGAAGAGAATGGAAGTGAGGAGAATGACCTGCCACACAGGAAAGGAAAGAAAGGCACATGTGCTGTCTGTGAAAGTGAGACATGTGCATGGAATATCCAGTGTCATGTGTGAAGACTGCCTGGGTCTGACTGCAAGCGCACATTGTTTCTGTGGTAGGCTCTTGCTTGTGTTCACATTACTGCTCAAATAGATTTTTATTTCTGATGTTCTTTGTTAGGTTTTGTAAGCAATTATACAGCTGATTGGAAAATGTTGGTTTATTCTAAGCACTCAATACACATTTGGTGTTTTGTCTTATTGGCATCTTATTTTCTGATTATTTAGTTGTGATAATTGAAGTAAAGTGTTCTTTTTTTTTTCTTTTTCACAGCAATGCTTTTCTTTTTTTTTTTCTTTTGAAGAAAATAAAACCAAATAAAAAACAAAATGGGGTCAGTCAAAATAAAAAGATGGACATAGTACATGACTTAAAACCAAAATACAAGGTGATCTACAATGGTTATCACGATGTCTCTTGTTATCTTCAATAGCATTCCCCATATCATCAGGCAAAATGAAATTGAACATAGCAGTACAGAACAAAATCAATAAAAAACAACATTGGAGACATTCTAGAACTTCAAAAGAAGGTAATAGTCAAACCAGAATGGGAATCATAGAGAATCGTATTGTCTTCAGAGTAGTTGTCTATACGCTCAGACTTGATACTATCAAACAACAGATTCGAATAAAATCAGCCAAAACAAGACAGTGAAAGCAATACAGGACGTCAGATTAAGTTCAGAGGAAATTAGAAATGATTACAATAGTATGTCCTGCTGTCTTTGGAATAGCTGTCCATGCCATCGAATCTAGTATAAGAAGACAAACTAGAACCGAATATAACCAAACTAAACAGAGCAATGAAAGCAATATGGGTTTCAAATCATGATACAAGATTAACAGTGTCCTCTGCCTTGCCTATTTAGACAGTTCCTCCCCTTTCACTTTCACAGGGTGCATTGTACATTTTGTATCCCACTAACTCCTTTAGTTTTTAGATTAGGGAGACAACCTGCTATTTACCTAAGTGGTTCTGAATGTTTTTACCCCTGAGCTTGATCTCAAGTTGTATCCATTTACCTACAAGAACCTCAAGGTTTTCCTTCCTTATAGTTGAGTAATTCTCCTTTGTATAAAAGTGTTATGTCTTTCCAACCAATCTGCAGCTGAAGGGCGAGCTACCCCCACTTTTTTCTGGTTTCCTGTCACATAGAGCATTATTTTCTCATCTTTGATTTCAATCTATAAACCCTCTTTTAGGTTAATTATATTTCTTATATACATTATCTTGATGGGCCCTATCTCCTGATGTACTCTGCCTGTGTTTCTTTTTATTAGTGTATCAAGGCCATCTATGTTAGTGATTACTGCCAAACTTCTCTGCCTCATCTCTGCCATGCTATTTTTCTGCCATTGGTTATCTATTTTTCCCCTTCATTCCATTGTCTGCCCCATTCAGTGAGCCTCCTCTGCCACAGTTCCTGAAGCTATGATCTTTTTTCTTTCTCTCTAGGATGTCCTTCAGTATTTTTTGTAGGGTTGAATTGGTGGTCATGAACTCCTCCAGTTCCTCTTTGTCCTGGAAGCATCTTGTTTCTCCATTAATTTTGAGAGATAGTTTTGCAGGATACATCATTCTGAATTGGACGTTATTTTCTTTCGGGGCTTGGAATATTTCACTCCAAGCTCTTCTTGATTTGATGGTTTGTGTTGAGAAGTTGGTTAGTTGTGATGGAATTTCCTATATAGCTGATCTGTTTCTTTTCTCTGACAGCTTTTAATATTCTGTTCTGTTGAATTTCTGGGATCTTTATTATATGTCTGGGTGTAGATCTGTTTTGGTTATAGCTGGCTGGAGTTCTGTATGCATCATATATCTGAATATCATTTCATTTTCTTATGCTTGGGAATTTTTCTTTAATTATTTCTGTAAATAGCCTTTGTATTTCATTTGTGTTTACCCTTGCTTATTCACTCACATTTTTTATTCTTAAGTTATAGATCCTCTTGTCATCTTCTAGCCTTTGTATTGTTACTTCCTGGTTCCTTGTTATTTTTGTGATTTCCTTTTATGATCACAAGTTGCAAACATGTCTTCAAGGTTTGATAGTCTATCTTTAGTTTCTTTCAAGCAGTTTTGCCAGCTTTCAATGGAGTTTTTGATTTCCTGGTAATCTCTTTGAATCTGTTTCATGTATTCTAGATTTTTAAAAATATTCTTCATCGAAGGTTTCTCTCCTTTTTCTGTGCTCCTCCCTTCTTCCATCTGTGTCGTCTTGAGATGTGCTTAGCATTTCTTTTATTATTTTTCTTATATCTTCCTTTATTTGTATTAGTATTTCTGTTTTAAGTTCTTTTATAATTTCACAAAGATATTTCTTTATGTCAGATGCTGTTTCTTCAGAAACTGCAGGTGTGAAACTCCTGATCTCTCCTGTGTTTATCTCCTTGGACCAGTACTACTTGGATTGGAGGCTGGAGACTTCCTTTTGTTTCTTACTATTGTCATTTTTCTGGTTTCTTCCAGACAAGTGGATAGTGGGGTCCCCGGCATTTCCTGTATTGGTTACAATTACTCTGAAGCATGCTGGCTCGGGATTGCTGCCCTCCTCAGTCTGTTGGTGACTACTGGAGTACAGGAAGGGGTGAGGCAGGCTGGCCCCTCCCTTCTTAGCTGGTCAACCACTGGCAGTCTTCATCAGGTTAGTACGTGCTGCAGTGACAGGGCCACTTAGGTATAGTTTCAGGGAGACCTCATCCTTTGCTATTGGATTGCACACAGGAGTGGACTCAGTCCAAGCAATTCTCGTCAATCTGCTCTGTGCTAGGAGTGGCTGAATGAAGCCACTGAGATCTGGTTCTGGGCTTATCCTGACTGACTCCAAAATGTCGCTTGACCAATCACCCATTCCCGCAGGAAGACTGAGTCCCCACACTCACCGCTGGCCAGTGTAGATCTCTGAGCCAGTGCAGTTCTCCAGTATACTGCTCCACTCAGTGACCCCATCCTCCCACCTAGGCCCTCGGGCTTGCCAACCCCCAACTTCACCATGACCATGTGTCTTCAGATTTCAGTGGCATTTCACACACAGTGGGACTGACTCCAGTGATAGCATGTCTGGCTACAGCCTTCTGTCCACATTTTTCTTTTTTTTTTTTTCACTTTAGTTTCTTCCTGGGTCAAAAGGATTCATCTCTTCCTGTCTGGTCTTCTCCAGGCTGCTGTATTCCATCATCTGAACTGTTTCTCTCAGAGAGGCTTTTTTACTTTGCTGCTTATTGATCCACCATCTTTCCAGCATCAAGAGGTTTTTTTTTAGTGCTATTGGTGTGTTCATTGTAGTTCACATAAGAATTATTTAGGTTTTATAAACAAGTACACAACTGATGTGAAAATGTTGGTATTTATTTGAAACATGGAATAGTATTAAGACTTTGATACCTTATTTTATTGATATTTTATGTTCCTATTAGCTAAACAATGCATGACATAATAAGAATCTCCTGAAAAAAATAGTTCAACCAGCCCTTGTCCAGTAAGTCCTACAGAATGGTCAGCAAAACAAAATACATGTGTTGTCAGTGTAAGTGATACATGTGTATAAATGTGCTGTTGTCGTGTTGCAGTCTGCCTTAGGTGTGATAATTGAAGCAAAGATTAACTTTTTGTAGAGGGTTATTGGTATTTTTATTGTCGCTTATATAGCAAGTTATTTTTGTTCTTGTTTTTTAGAATTTGTAAACCCAAACCAGTCAATGTTGAAAATTTTGAGTTTTTTTATAAATAATAAATGTTAAAAATGCAATACCTTATCTCTATGTTATCCTATTAAACACTCATAATAAATATAAATATAATAAAACTCATAAAATTAAAATTAATTAATGTATCAGTAGAAATTTTCTAAAAAAAATATTTATCATCAATAGAAACATTCTAAAGAATAAACTCCTATGGTTATGCTGCTTTCTGACAAAAATGTGTTAGCTCTAAATTACTGAGCTCAGCCTGGTCAGTCTCCTGCTCTCCATACATGCAGTGTGTTCCTTTCTCACTGTTGCAATGATTTGTTCATAAAATTTTCTTCTTCCATTCAAGATTGTATCTTAAACATCTTTGTTCCCCCAGCATTTGGAATAGAAACAAGTACCACTATAAAAGTTTTGAAAAGGCAAATATTCTCCGATGCTGCTGTGGCCAGCTTCTATTGGGTGTTATTTGGGAGTCATGTCCTACATTTTATGGTGAACCAAGTACTGTAAAAAAGATTTAGCCACTTCCTTAGCAGTGGTTTATCTCATCCTTAAAGAAAACCAGAATGAGTTTTTAAATAAAATGATTGAAAAGGTACACTGAATCTCCAATTTAATTATTTCAGTTCCTGCAAAAAGGTCTTTCAGAGAGGCTGCTGTGTGGTAAAAATGTGATAAAGTTCTAATACATTCTTAAAAATTGTAAATTAATTTATAAATTTCCATTCGCAGTTGAAGCTGCTGCTTTCACATATGAAAACTCATAATGTTGCCTTCTATTTATTTACTACCTTTGCATCTAGAGTTTAAGCTAGTACTTAATCTTCTTCTAGAAGCTTCCAGAGGCATTTGGTACATATAAGGAAATATGCCCATTTTACTGCCTTGGTGTGAACTGCAGACCCAACTTGTCAAATTCTGACCTTGGTTCTGATCTTACATTTCTCTCTGTTTTTGTGTTTCTCCAGGCTGACCACTGCTCTGACTGTTTCTGGTAGTAGCCTACTTGCCCTCCCTTCCATATACTCCTATCATTATTTTTTCCTTTCCCTCTGAATGGTCATTACTTCTAGAAATTTCTTCTCATTTGTCCTAGGGACTCTGAGACCTAACCTCTCTTTCCTTAGAGAACTTGTTGGTCATGTTTTAATGGCACTTCTGCCTTTTCACTTTGCATTAAAGATGCATCTATATCTGTATCTGTCTCTGTCTCTGTATCTATTATCTATTATCTATTATCTATCTATATTCCTCTCTTCTCAGCTAGGTGAAAATTTTGAGGAAAGTGTTATGGACATTTTATCTCTAAGTGCCCAGCATGATTCCTTGAATATAGCTTATTCTCAGTAATTACTTGTTCAAAATAATTATTAAAATTAATTCAAATAATGTCATGTCATCTTCACTAAGTATTGATGAAATATTTACAAATAGTTCATAATCACAATAACAGTAGAACGGGGTTTGAACAAGGGCAGTTCATTCCATTTTGAAATCCCCTAGTCTTGTTGCCTCAAACAATAGAATCTTTACTGAAAAGCTATTAGCCCATTTATATAGTTTAACTAACATTGTTTTAATAAAATGGAGCATTTTCTCCTTGACAATATGTAAACAAAATACGTCTATTTCATTCTATTCTAATCTATTCTATTCTATTGTTTCTGCCCTACTGGGGATTGAGTTCAGGGCCATACATATGATAGGCAAGTGCTCTACAACGGAGTTACACCCTGTCCCCACCAATATTTCTATTTATGATCTTAATTTCAAAGAGTAGGAACATGTAAGAGCTCTCCTTTAATGAGCTTACTAAAGCCATATCAACTATGGTCTAGGCTAATTCTCCAGTACCAACAGACACAAGTGTAACTATTTAGATAAACTCACACTTACTATCTCTGAGTGAATTAAACACCCTCAGCTGGAAGACCTGGACGTTGAGAACTGCTCCCTGGCTCAGGGGTGGCAAAGGCGCAGGACGTGGAATAAGCCTGACTTAGAACCCAGGTGCTTATTCTGACCTGTTGGACTTCGACAAGCCGTAAGAAGTAAGGAAGCTTAAACTATTTTATTCTCAGTGTTGAAACTTGTAAATTTGAGAGTCTAAACAAATACTTTCACTTAATCTTAGTCCCAACACAAAGTAACTGTTTTTTTTTTTTTTCTGAAAAGAAGCATTATTTTGGCTCAATTTTAGAGTTTAAGAAAGAACTGATGGAGGCATAGAGGTAACTAACACTGAACGTCCCTTCCACATTTTGGGATGCACTTGAATCTATTTTTCATTTGTGGCTGGGCTTTTCCGTTTGGGGAAGGGGAAGAAAGAACAGAACGTGGTTCACAGAGTTTTATAATAGCAGTGTCAGAATTCTCCCGAATTACCTGTGATGTTTTCTTACTTTCAGTTAAGTTTATTTTTACCATTAGGTATTTCCCGTCCGCATGCCTTTCTCCTCAGTCTTGCAGGTGGAGAACTCACTTTCAGCCAAGCACGCCTCCCTTAAGAATAGCTTAAGTAGGTTTTCACTTACAAACCAGCATACAGGTTTCCTTTGTAAAATATTTTGAGAATTCAAATTTCTGGCAAGATACAGAGACTAAAAATCAGATTAAGTAATATCGGTGCCTGATGATCAGAGGGAAAAAGAAGGGCATAGAAATGAAAATTCATGATGTGTTGACTATGGCTGTGAGACTATGTTGCTGCCCTCAGAGGGGTCTAAAGGTAAGAACAGAGACTCCTCAGTGCAATGGATTGGAGGAAAGTTGGTCACCTTCTGGCTATGGGACAAGAAGGACTGTAGACTGTCTCACTGATACAACTTACAGCATGCAGATTTGTCCTCATGTTTGGCCACTTGCAATGACCAACAGTTCTACATTTTATTTATCCAAATAATTAAGTAAACATGTAAGAATTAAGGGAGATACCCGAATATCCCACCACCTTGTATAAAGTGGCACTGTTTGGCTTTGTTCTCCTTACCTTGAAACTATCCCAATGCAAGCAGCAAATTCTGCCAGTGAGATGGAAAAGTCCTTCTGTAGTCTTTGCCCTTGTGTATGCTTTCTGGGGGCTAAAAGAGAGATCAGGTTAAGAGTGCAGATTTTGCAGCTCCCATACTGAGTCTAAATAAAGTTTTACTGCTGGTTGATTTTGGTGAAAGGAATCTATCCTCCTGATCTCAATTCCCTCATCTGTAAGACAAAGATGCTATTAAAGGTTCACCCCATACCTTATACTGGTAAAGTATAAGGAAAGATAGCAGTCTATTTATTGCACACTAAATGTAGGCACTATTATAAACTCTTTGTATGTATTAATTTTTAACCACATAAGGTAGGCCGTTCATTAACTCCAGTTCACTGGTGAACACAGGACGTGGGAAGATGTGTTAGTCCTTTTCCATGCTTCTGAAGGCGCTCTCTTTCTGTGACAGCCAAGGTGGCTCGCGGTGCCTTCAGAGCACACAGACATAGATGCACTCTGCATGCTGAATGCTGTTGACCAAAGCAGCAAGCTCCCAGGGAGTCAAGCCAGACTGGGAGGGCCCTGTTCTTCACCTGCTGGTCACCTCATGAGCTTTGGGATCTGTACCCAAAATCAGTGGAGCACACTTTTGTGTATGTCTAGATAGGTCATGGAGAACACGTCCATGTGGCGTCCATGTCTGGTCCCTCTACACTTCCTATCTGGCAGTTCCCAGCTGCAGTGAAGTCATCAGCCTTCCTCCCTTATGCCATGACATTCCTGCCTTGGAGTCAGATGACCACTGGCTGAGTCTTCCAGGACTGTGAGCCAAATCAGATCTCTCCTTCTTTACATTGTGAGTATTGGTATTATATTCCAGCAACAGGAAATCTAATGCAGCCTCTGTACCTGACCAAGCTGACTGTGCTCTGAGCTTTTCCTGAAACTTGAAGAGTGGATACTTTTTTTCCCCTTTTATCTTGCTTAATATTTTGCTTCTCCACCATGCTATCCTGAGAATTCTACTTAAAGCTTTATGAATTGGGACTGGGAGATCTGCTAATAATGCCTTTTTCCCTGCTTTGGTACAGTGCACCAAAGCCAGGACTCCTACATGCTAAGCAAGTGCTCCCCCAGTAAGCTATATACTCCAACCCTATACTCAAGATGTTTTCCTGATGTCTTTGACTCAGCTTGAGTGGTTTTCCTTTTGTGATGTCTTCTGTAGGCTGCTCTGTACTATACGTATTCTAGTCACTCTATGGAAAGAGATCATAATCTTGTTGAGGTCAGGAATTCTGACCTAATTCTGAATTCTCCTGGTATCTTCTGTGGCATCTATCATAACTCTAGCAAATAGAAAAGCTCATTAAGTAATAGAAACATTCAGAGATGGGGGCAGAAGGATTGCAAGTTTGAATCCCACCTAGATAATTTAGTAGGAATATGTCTGAAAATAAGTAAAAAAATAAAAACACTAGGGATATAGCCAGTGTAGAGTCCCTGTGACTTCAAAACTTACCACTGAAAAAAAATCTGTAAGTGAAACCATTTCATAAACCAAGTTAAAAGACGAATGACACAGTGAGGGAAAAATTTTGCTGTGTGCATAACAATGTGTTATGATCTAGAACATACTAACAATTATTTTCAAATTCAAATAAAAAGGGCAAAATTTATTTTACAAATATGTTGCTAGGTGGAACAGTTTACTGAAGAGGAAATCAATGAATAGTCAATAACATATGAAAAAATCTAACAAGAAAAATTGAGAAAATGTAAATGAAAACTACCCTTCCTCAATTTTTAGACATGCAATCAAAAACTAAAAACAAACAAACAAAAAAAAAACAAAGCAACAACAACAAAAATTGCTTCCACAAACAAAGGAGCAAAGAGAAACTTATAGAACTAAAATTGAACTCAGAACCTTCACAGTGAGCTAGTTCCTCCGCCTCTTTTAAAAAGTGTTCTTGTGACACACACGGTTTCTCCAGGTCGCTAAGCTGCCGGAGATGGGCTCTGTCTTTCAATCCCTGTGCCTCAGCCTCCTAGTGTACCAAGATTACAGGTGTGTGACCACACTCCCAGCTTTAAAATACATTTTGTATGTCGTTATCTCTATTGTGTTAGTCAGCTCAGGTTTCTGAAGCACAATTCCACTGAACCTTGTTGGGTAAACAATCACAATGGGTTTTTTCCCAAGTCTGAAGATAAAGTGTGGTATAAAGCTGATGCAGGACAGGTTTCTCTGAGGCCTCTCCTTTGCTTGAAGGTGGCCGCCTTCTCTCTATCTTACCTTTGTGTGTGACATTGTGCTGATTTTTGTAGCTACATCAGTCATTAGATTAGAACCCATATTAATGATCTGATTTTAATTTCATTACTACCTGTAAGACCCTCTCTGCAAGTACAGTCTCTTTCTGAGGACTGAGGTTAAGACCCAAACTAGGAATTTAAGAAGAGCACACCCCAATCCAAAACAGTGATATGTAATGCTTACAGATACATAAACAAATTGATAATAAGTAAATAAACATGGCTTCACAAACAAACCAGATAAAATTTCCAAATTATCTGCAGAGATTATCCCCCGCTTCCTCTCTGTCTCCCCACCTTCTCCCTATCTGCCTCGGCCTCTCCCCATTGCCTGCAGCATGAGAGGGAGCTCAGGGTGGCTGATGGAGCAAATCAGCTGCTCTCGGGAAAACTGAGCACACACAAGCAAGCCCATCTGCAGGCCACAGGGCCGCTCTGCCCCTGCAACTGCTCCCTCCTGCCCTCTGTCCTCTGGTTTCTCTCTCCATCCTTTTCCCCCTATCTTTCTGCTTTCTTTACTCTTTCTATCTTCCAGTAATAAAACATTCTTTAAACTTTTCATAAAAGTTTATGACATTCAGTTGAGCTTGCGAAAACCAATTCTTAGTTCTGGGTCTGACAAAGTCTGTGAGTCCTTCCTGAAGCCAGTTTACCAGGAAAAGTAATTTTTGTAGTCAAGTTTCATAAGGGAGACAATTTAATACAGGACATATAATTTACATAATTATTTTATAGTAGTCACCCAAATAGTCAGATACAACAGAGTTCAGGAAATGTGTTCTTACGCTAAAGACCCAAAGAATCCAGCGGAAGACCTAGAGCCCATGACAGTGTCTCATGGATCTGTGCTGGCAAGTAGAAAGTCTGTGCCAGCGGGATGAAAGGTGTGTACCAGCAGGCTGAAGGCTCTGCATTAGAGCCAGAAAGCAATGCTCAAAGGTACGACCAGGGCTCCTCAAAAAGAACCACAGCCGTCCTCAGTGACAACTAGGTCCCGAGCCCCTCTGTCGATGAGAACAGCCAAGTTCCTAAGAGGAAACAAGCTCTACAAGCTCCTCCGGGAGCAACAACAGAACCAACAGCTCTCTTCTTCCTCTCCAGTTCTCCTTGCATGTTGTCAGCAACAATTCCCAGGCGGGCACTTCACAGCCAGCAGCACGCTGTGATTCAGTTCAGCTGGTTTTACAAGTTGACCACCTATGTCAGTGCATCACGGTGATATAAAAATTATCATAATAAAATAGTTATTCCCTGGATAGCAATATTTCTTAGGAAAACATCAACTTTTACTTACATTAAATTTTGTGTGCTTCTATTTTTATGTGGAAGTATGTATATACAATCATATATATGATAAACTATTGTTATATACTTAATAGAATGCATAATATAATAATTTTATATTTTGTATGCCATATGAAAAGATACATACACATACATATATGTGCACATAAATATATATTTGCACCCTTTGCCTCCTTGTGCAGTCTCCATGGACAGATGTGATGTATGCATGGATTTTTAACCTTACCTGACTCTCTGTTGTTAGATGGAAAGGAAACCAGGAGGCATAAAACTATTTGGGGTTTGCAGGAATGTCCTGGTGAAGATGTTGCACAATTTTATTGCTATAGCTACGATTCCACATGAACAGCTTTCACTACAGTAAGACTTTTTATGAAGAGTACACGGCAGTTTAGCAGGAAGAAAAATTATGGCTGTTCCAGTGGATGTACCACATAGATTTTTTTTTTTTTTTTTAGGACAAAGAGGTTGATTTCATATGTATGTGATCAATGGAACTAGGAAATGATAAGTTAGTAGTAATGTTTAATAGCAATAGTTCATTATATGATATCTTAACCCTGGATGACAACTTGTTGATCATTTTCCAAAGACAATGGAAACAAGCAATGTATTGGAGTAGGATTTTAGTACAGAAACTAGCTTAGTGATGAATGGATTCAAAAACAACCCTGGGGTAGAAGAATAATATTAAAAGTAAATTAGCCAGATTAAAAAGCACTTAAAGTCAGATTTCAAAACGGTATTTTATTTTTAAACAGAAAGCATAGGTTTACATTAAGGCTCCTTCCGATAATTCAAAACAGTGAAACAAGATCGTTCCTTTGGTACCACCGTGGTTGCTGGGCAGAAGACTTCACTTGCCGCTACACTTCCTTACATCATTACATAATTGTTCCCTAGTATGCCAGGTACTCACTAAGTGCTGAAGTGTGCCGGGATGGTGAGCTGATCTCCCCTGTTAGCAGAGTGCTGTGCTTAGAGTAAGATTCACAAATATTCTGAATGAGGAGATGAACAAAGCTCCAACCTGGATAATTAAGATCACCTGGTATTCTTACAAGGGAATCAGCTAAACGTATAGCACACTGTTAGTGATCTCCTTCCCCAGTAATCAGGAAATGCACATTAAGTCATGGATGAGACATCTCTTTTTACCTATGCCTACTGCTGTGAACTGTAAATTGCCACAACCTTTCTAGAAAGCAATTTGGCAAAATGTATCAAGAGCTCAAAAGAGTTCATACCTTTTGTCAGTATAATCACACATCCAAGGAAGTATTCTAAATATAATCAGAGATGAAAAGATTTTTCATACATTCTTTTAGCTGTAGCACTACATGCAAATGTAAAAATATTAAGATTTTGGAAATGTCCAAAAAAAGAATTATCACCTAAATTAGCCTGCATTTCTATGATTAAATGCTGTGAAAGCAACAGTGGTCATATGCTTAAGGAACATTTAATTACAAGTGCAAAGGTGCACGTTTTATATTCTCATTTGTGTGTGTGTGTGTGTCATGTGTCCTGAGTACGGAACAGCAGAAGACAAAATGTAATTTTTAAAGTACATAAATGAGCTCTTTAACGGATCATGGGGCATCTGTCAAAGAAAAATAATTCCTCAGAGACCGAAAAGGCATAAAAAGAGAAATTACGGGTAAGGAAGTACAGGAGTTAGGACTTTACTTAGGGGTTGTCTTAAATGGGTTTAATAACTCCTGACTGTTGGGGATAGAAAATTACGAGGCTGGAGTGGGCTAAAAATCAAACCAGAGAGGCTCAGGTAAGGAGGGAAACTGCTGCCAGGCAGCACTCACCCTCAACAATAGGTTGAAAATGATATTCCAGGGAGAGATGGTGGGGATGTGTATGTCTTCTTCACTCAGTGAAGAAGATGAAAGAAGAACCAGCAAAATCAGTAGACAATGATGACAGAGCAGGATAAGAAGGTCATGACTGCCTACGCCTACCTGTCTGAGGTCTGAGTTTCTATTACCTGTACGTAATTTTCCAGATTCTCAAGAGAGAAATACAGTGAAGTGTTGCGTTAGGTCTGACCCTGCAAGTCACTTGCCTCCTCTTCCGTCCAAGGTGAAGGGAGTTCTCCCCTGGGGGCATAGTGATGGGTAAACCTCACTGCCATACACTCAGCACCTGGAAGGGACGTCTGCTTCCTAGGCCCCCCCCCCGAGAGTGACAAAGCTGGGCCTGAGGGAAGCAGTCACTGCGGTACTGAGAGGGAGAGGTGGGGCCTGGTTCCTGCTGGCAGTGGCTGTGTTTGGCTCCTTTGGACACTGCTGCAGACTGGCAGGACACAGAAGGCTGCCATTCAGAGACAAGCTGGCATGGTGCTTATTCTTTCTGTTAAGTACGGTTTCGAAGCCAAGGATTTAATCTGAAATTCAGAGTGAGAAAGGCGGTGGCAGTTAGACCACCAGGGCCCTCTGGGACTCAGGTGTCAAAGCAGCATGTAATAAGGAATCTTAGTTTCAAACCTCGTACCATGTCCAGAAGGAGCTACAGCAAGTCCTCTGGAGAAGGGCATTTAAGAACCCGCCTAAGGGATTCTCATGCCTGGCTATCCAAGAAGCACCTCTAGAGGTGCAAGAAATCAAGCTCACCAAGTGAGTCACGCAGAGTTAAGAAATCAGAGTTTTAGCCAGTAAGTGTTAGCATTATCTGATAAAAATATAAATAGGGGCTCAGGTAGAGTTCAGTGGTAGAGTGCATGTTTAGCATGCTTAGGATTTTAGGTTTGATCTTCAGCACTATAAATAAATCAATTAATTTAATAAAAATAAAATGCATTTTAAGAGATGCATTAAAAGTACAAGAGAGTACTAAAGGGATTTGGTTTTTTTTTTTAAAAAGGAGACTATACAAATAAAATTAGAGATTGGATGGACTGGTGACACAGTAAATAGAAACAGTTGTGCAGAGAATTAGCAAACCAGAAGAACTAGCTGAATAAAATGAAAGGTTAATAAACTCGTATAATAGAATGAGGCACTCTGATAACTGTCTAACCAGAGTTTCAGAATGTAACAGAAAGAATGAGGGATAGTAAATATTTAGCTGTCTGGATTTTGGAATACATGAGGCCTACAATTAGGAAACCCAAAGAGTGAAAAGCCCAAAGGGGAAGGGTAAAATTAATGTTTGGAAAAATGAAATGCTGAGAGAGTGTTTGAAACAAGCCAGAGTTCTAATAAATTTATGGATATGAACTCTTTCAATTATCACAGGTGGGTTAGCCAAGGCACAATTTCAATGATATGCCCAAGGTTGTAGGTAGGAAATTCAGAATCTTTCGGCTCCTCTGTTCACGCTCTTAACTACTTCTGATACTGGCTCTTAACAAGAGGCTGGAGGTGTGTAGATACATCTTAATGAAATGGCAAAATGCCAAAGGCAATGAGATTTTAAAAGCAGTCAGACACAAAAGACATAATCTACAAAAGGAAGGCGAGTAGACAGCTGACTTCTTAGCCACAGTAGTAACTAAAAGAAAAGTACTCGGGAAAAATAATTTCTGATACTGTATTATCTTTCAAGAGTGAAGATTTAAAAAATGGTATTTCAGGACAATAAAAATGAAGAGTTTATTGCTAGAGGCACACACCAAAGGAACATTCACACACTTCAGATGAAGAGAAAATATTCTCAAACGGATGGTGAAACGGAAGAAAGTGTTTTCTTGAATTAGAAGAGCTAAACGTAGGAAGGGTAGAAGGCTCAAATACTAAGTGGATCTAAGATAAACCCGAGATGAAAACGTTCAAAAGATAAACTATTCAGATGTGTCATACTCTACCCTAAAACGAGAATAGTCAAAAAATAAATAAAATGCAACAAATTACAGCATACGAGATTTAAGGGCACAGAAAGATGGATACCGGAAAAATCTGAGTGTGCAGGAAAACTTTTGTGTAGGCTCAGCTCCTTTCTGCTGTCCACCCCACAGATTACGATGGCAGTGATGATCCCGTAGTCTCCCGTGACAGTGAAGCCGAGAGGTTTCGCCACCTCCTTCTGCAGAGAGAACCTGAGAAGTGAAACACACATGCAGATGGAGGAAAGGCTTGAGAAAGGTGGATGGGGTGAGGCCCTCACTGTACATTCTATGATTTGAAGGACCAGGGACTTGGGCGCTGCAGAATAGGAGAAGAAAGATGTTCCAGATCAAGAAGAGAGGGAAAGGGAAAATTTGCCCTCCCTCCACCTTTTGTTCTATTCTGGCTTACAGTGGAGGGGCAGACGCCTGCTTGCTTTGCCCTGCCTGGGTGGATCTTCTGTACTCAGGCACAGGCTCAAATGCTAGGCTCTTCTAGAGCCACCCACCGGGTCCTCCTAGAAATAATGTTTTACCAGGTGTCTGGGCATCTCTAAGCCCATCCAAGTTGGTACACAAAATTAGCTGTCACAATCGATACATCAGTGAAGTATTACAAGTATCCATTCAGTTCACTTTGAAAGTAAATGAAATCCTGAAATTTTGTTTTCTGCCTAAATTTCTGTAAATGTGCCATGGACTTTTGAAAGCAAATATAGTATTTACAGAGTAAAAAATTCAATACAGATATAAATTATAAGCCCAAGTCATACATACACAATCTCTAGCGCTTTAATATGACAAAGCGCTTTAATCTAAGAAAATATGTTGAAATGGCCCACAAAATTTATTTTTAATTTCTTTTTGTAAGACAAAAATCTTTAAATACTGTTTGAGGGTACGTTGTTGAGTATACATTATGTCTTATACTAACTATTTTATGTTCTTCAATGCTTCTGTATCTTTGCTTTAGCACTTATAGCTATGAGTTACAGTCTGTCTGGAACTAATAATATCAATAACTCTCTTATGTTTATGTATGCCTTATGATTTTATAACATTTATAAGGGCATGTCTCTGATAGGCATCACAAACTAACTTTTTTGTCTTTTAATAACGATATTATGGTCAGTTTTGGATCTTATACAAACTTGCCTCAGGAGATTTGGGACAACATAATTAGCTTCAAATAAATTGTTTTATAATGTGTAAGATTTTCTTCCAAAAACATTTTTGGTGCTTACTTCTAATTTTATAACTACTTACATAAAAATTATTAATATTTAATTCTGTATTTAACTTATTTCAAGGTTCACTCCCAGTCTATTACTCCAAAGACCTGTTTTGAGATTTCTATTCTGATTATCACATGGAACATGAATTCAACATGAATTCATTTTTTTTGTTTTTCAAAATTGTCCTGTAGATTTGCACATATTTTGAACATTTGCTCATATGATAGTAATCATTATTTAAATATATACAGAAGAGTTACTTACAATTGTTAGCTTCAATCTGCTTGTTGAAAACTATGAACGTTGATCTCTGTTTTCAAAGCAATTAGTGTTGCAGTAGTATAAATTATGAGGATAATTGTGTCCTTTTAACAAATACTAAATGTATTTTTAAAACTTGAAATTAAAGAAGTTATCTTGTTGGGCATGACATGAGGAAGACTTTAAATTAAATTAGCTTGAAACTTTGTGATTATAATTTTCTTATTTTTGTCTAATATTTTCTTCAATTAGATCTTTAATTATGGCTTCTGAATCTATTGTTATGTTGTTTGCTTTTCTGCTGTTTTAATTTTTTTTCAAGTGCAACTATATCCCTTTCATGTTCTCATTTTAATTCTTGTAGATTGTCACTTCATCTGTCTCCCTCCATTTCCTCAGATTCGGAGAGATTCACTATTTAACCAGCACACACTGAAGGAGTCAGCCTCGGACTATGGTGTACATAGCTTCTAGCCTCATGGTCAGATTTGTTCTGTCGGGAAAAGTAATCTATATACTATAAGAAACTGTACACGGGTGCTGTAAAAAGCTTCCCTAGGAAGCAGTAAGTTTGGAATCATTCTTTTTCATTTATGGTTGCTCTCATCTCTCTCTCTCTCTCTCCCCTCCCCTTTCCTGTTCCCTCTCTCTTCTCTACCCCCCGCCCCACTCTCTGTCTCTGTCTCTCTTGTCTATAAAACATGTTTTGGCTATGAAAGAGGAAACATAATTTTGCCTAGGAAAAAAGAAGATTGTCATGTGGCACTGTATTTAAATTAAAATTCAAAAGCTCAAAAAATTTGGCAGTGCAGATAAACTTGAGAAAGGAGGTGGAGAAGGTCTTCATCTTATTTCAGTGCAGATTTGAACTGAGCAACGCAAGTTTTTCCCTTCAATGCGTATGATTATTTGCAACTTTATTCTTCTGGAATTACTCCAGGTCACATTCAGTGTGTATAAAAATGTTTGTTCCTAGCACCAGCCCGAGGAAGAGGAAGTGTGCCATAGCGCACCACCCGCTCACTTACTAATCAAATACATACTGAAGAGCTACTATGTCTCCCTTCCCAGGAATGCAGCAATGGACCACAGAGACCGTCCCATCTACACGAGGCCTGCGCTTAGTCACAGACATTGGTAACCCAGTAACAATGTCACACCGCACTTTCACATAGTGATGCACAAAGAAAATAGGGCTTGATAATGTGTCATGAAAGGGACATGGATTTTATTAATATGGTCAGCAAAGCCCTCTGAGGACAGAGTGTATTCGAACGTCCATGAAAGCCAGCCAGTTGGATCTTAGAGATTAAAGCAAAGTGCTTGAGTCAAGAAGCCAAGGAGGGTTTCAAGGAGCCAGGAAGCTGCAGTCCCGGCTGGTCAGGAGTGCAGAGTTCCTCCTCATTCTGTTTCATTTTTTGTATTGTCAGTTATCTGTGGTAAAAACAATCCAAAACTCTGGTAATAAATAAGTCAGAACGTTTCGATTTCTTAAGATTTTTAATTTTCTACTGCTTTGAAAATTCTTATCATCTTTAAGTTCTCATAGTTTTTAATTTTCATGCACTCACACCCGTCTCCCCAGTCTCTGGGGTGAGAATTATTCCTTTGTCTTATGTGCCCATCTCGTGTACACAGCCTGCCTTGAGTCAGTTGAGAGATTCCCCGTATACAACTTTTATAACAGTGCATTGTTGTACTCATTCGATCTCACTGTGATTGTTTTTAACATCTTACTATTCCTAACTTACAAATTAAACTTACAAGTGTGCACATACAGGAAAACACATATCATGTATGAAGTTTGGTGCTATCCTCTGTTCCAGGCATCCACTGGGGTTAGAATGTGTATATAGACTACGTTGCTGAATAAGTTGGTTAGGTACACAGCGTCCTGAACCCCGGAACTTTGCATGCCAGGTAGGAAGCAAAGCCAGGCACCTGATCTCAGGCCCTGTCCGTGCTGACTGCCGAGGGCAGAGCAAGGGTCTGGGAGACTGAAGGGGCGGCTGCAGTGGCAGCGGAGACATGAGGATGGCACCTGTTAGTTTACAGCTGCTCAGAGGGAAAGGAGACACCAAGCAGCTTTTCCAAGTCTTCCAGGAGAGAGATGCCCTAAGCAAACACTCAGGAGGGCCCAGCCAGGGTCATACTGGAGTTCAAGCTCTCTGCAAGCTGTATGCTCTGTGTGATTTTTGCTGGACAGTATAAATCAATGGCCTTCCCACTCTAAACGGTGCACTGTAGAAGGTAGTAACTTGCTTCATTCTCAGCTCGAACAGTACCTGATACAATATTTTGACAAATAAATAACACACATCAAGTTACTGAATAAAAGAAAAGCAAGGATCTCTGAATTTTCCAACTAATGTGTACCGGGAAACTAATAGTTAATCATTTTTGAAATGAAGATCCTTCCTTAATTTAACTACATGGTTCCAGATTGCCAATAAGTATATAAAACACAGCCAAATGTTCTTTTCTATTCAGTCAGATCTCATCAGTGTCAGCTGGAGACAAAAACCTCATTGTGAAGACATTTTTCAAGAAAATTTTCTTTCACTGATAGTGGAAATCTGAAAATAAGACTATAGTCAACCTCAGGGTGGTGTGTATGTGTGTGCGTGTACGTGTGTGTTAAAAATATATCAATCTCCGTTTTGCTTCAGTGTTATTATTAAGTAAAACTTCCAACTGAGGAAGTAATTTTTCCCCCATGAAGCCTGATTGAATTAAGAAATGCAAGGAAAGCACTTAAACCATAATAAGAATGTCATTTTGTAGTTTATTAAGCTTTTGGTTCTGATTTGAAGCCAAGAAGAATTATTCTCTATCTTTGTGAAAGAAGTTAGTGAAACTGATAGAATTTGTGATGCATGAAAAAGTCTGTGTCATGCTTTGGGGAAGGCCAGCAACTTCATCAGTTTCTAGTTATTTTAGGAGGTAGATGGTGACCATTTTTAGGAGTTGTTGTAAATACACAGCTCTCTGTTGACTTAGTATAGGCCAGCATGTGTCAGAGAAGGGAGGATGGGCAGGGATATGTAAGATTTTCTCCCGATCTAAAAGACAAAAGAGTAGCCTGTTGAGTTACTAAGAAACACATATGTTATTGTTTAGAGGGATTATGTTTGTAGATTTTTAACATTTTTCCCTTTAACCAGATAACTTACAAAATGATATGCTATCAGAAATAAAAAGATTTCACTCATGGCCATCATTTGAAAGATTTGTAGCTTTATCTTCTACACAACTAATGCTAACTGAGTCTAATCAGAAAACCATGTATTTCTTTATACATTTCAAATTAATTTTACTTTTTATGTGTATACAGATAATCGTGACATACAAGCGAACATCAAAGAGATCTTATTTGAAAATGATAATCATAAAACTAACTTTTAAATATGAAAGGCGCTAAATGTTTGTGTTGCCAGAGTTTTAAAGTGCTAAGAATTCAAATAAGAACCAATCCAACTGTTAAAAAGCAGATGTTTTAAAAAGTATGCAAACTTAGGTGGGTATCTGGGTAAGTGCTCAGAATCCCAGCACTCTGGGAGCCTGAGTAAGAGGCCACAGTCAAAGATCAGCCTGGGCAACTGGACAACTTACTTACCGAGACCTGACTCAAGGTGGGAGGGCAGGAGTGGGAGTAAAGTCAGGTTGGATGGGTGGAGGGCGTGGTGGTTGTGGCTAAGCTAAGGCAAGGACAAAGCACAGGGCAAAAGCCCTGGTGAAATCTTCAGCACCACAAAAAGTATAAACTTGGTGAAAACAAAAAAGGACCTAGATTTCCTGCTGTAATTGCTATAGGAGTGAAATGTTCTTCCCAGCATTATAGAATCTTTTCTAATAATAAATGTGGTAACGACTACCTCGCTTCTCCTTTGGCACTGTATCAATGTGAATCATAATGAAGTCAAGAAAAGATATAATAACTGCAGACAGGAAAAATGAAAACACATTGTTAGCATAGGAAGAAAGAATTTTAATGGTGGGATTGTTATTCTAAATTTTAATGGTGGGTTAAAAGATTATCACCCATCAAAATGAATTTCAGTGTGTGTCATTCTATTTCCATGGCAAGGTGCCTCAGCCAAGTCATTGGCACCTCTTTGTCACAGCCTCTTCCCAGCTCATCTCTTTCCTTTACTGTCTCACATTGATTCACTCCTGAATAGCAGCTACAATGACCCTGAAATACGGCTCAGAACAAAGCCCTTTTCTTGTCAGACTCCCCCAGAATTTCCTCTTACAAGAGAAACAAAGTCAGAATCTCTGAGTCTGGCATAGAAGATCTCATTTGCTTTGGCCCTCGCTGACCTTTCTTCCTGTCTACCTGCCTTCATTGCTCTCTCTAGGATTCCCACAAAGCACTCTTCCATTCCTCAGAGCCTGTACAGTAGTTATTTCCTTCGCCTGCACAATTCTCTGCCCACTTCTGCTCATGGCTGCCTTTCTCACTGTTGAGCCTTAGCTGAACACCACGGAAGTCTCCCTAATTACTCTATGCTAATTACTACACAGTCATTTGACCATAACACCCTGCCATATTTTCATCACACAATATTGCTACTTTCTTTTAGTTCTTCTTGATCTGTTTATTTGTTCACCATGTGGCGCACTCGTAAGAGACAAGCTCTGTCCATGTAAGGATGAAGTGTTTGTTCCCTTACTAATCTTAAAGGCTACAAGATCTGGAGCAATGTCTTGGATTTCGTTCTCCATACTGAGATTTGTGTCTCCACTGTTTTTAGTTGGTTGATCTTGCTAGAGATTTTGCACTTAATCTTAGCCAAAAGGCCCAGAAGCTACTGCTAGAGACTTTGATTTGATTGATTTTTTGGAACAACTTTTGTCTCACTGATTTACCATATTCTCATATTCAAAATTTGCTGGTAGTTATCTGTACTTGCTCTTTCCTTCTGCTTGCTGTGGGTTTATTTGCTCTTCTTTTTCTAGTTTCTCAGAAGGAACATAGGTTATTGATTCAAGAATATTTTGCTCTTTCCCATTGTAAATATTTATTCTACGTTTGTCATTCAGCACTAAACATTTTCATCTGTATGCTCGTCTATGAATTCTAAAATTTCATTTGAGACTTCTTTGGGAATGGAATATTTGGAGGTGTGCCTTCAATTCCATATATTTAGCAATTTTTCTGTTGTCTTTCTACCCACTGATTTCTAGTTCCTTCTGTGATCTAGAAGATATTCTATATGATTTCAATTTATTTAAATTTATTGAGGTTCATTTTATGATGCAGGATATGTTCTATGGGCTCTTGGAATAATGTGCATTTTGTTTGCTTTTCTTGGGTGGAGTAGTCTATGTATTGCAATTTGAAAGTACCGATCAATTGTATTGACAGATCCACTGTATCACATTGGGTTACATCTTAGTAGTTCCTTAAATAGCTCTGAGTGGAATGAGACATCCCCAAGTATAACCATAGACTTATCCATTGTATCTTTCTGCCGTATTCATTTTTGCCTCATGTATTTTGAGGGTCTTTTGTTCAGTGTGTACATATTTAATGTTTTTCTGAAAGACTGATCTTTTCATCATTGTGCAATATTTTCATATATCTGACTTTTTTCATTCTGAAGTTAATTTACTCTATCTTAGTTTAGGCACTCTTCTTTTTTGGTGACAGATTTAGTGAATTATAATTCACACATCATATAGTTTACTGACTTAAAAATGTGCAGTTTGGTACTTTATGATATATTCATAGTGCTGTGAAACCATGACCACGATTGATATCAGAACATTCCCATCACCCCAAAAGCAAACCCCATGCCCTTTAGCTATCAGCTTTCAGCTTTCCATTTTGAACCTTCTTATCCCAGTCCAATCCTGGTCAGCTGTGGGTTTATTTGCTCCTTTTTTTCTAATTTATTTCCTCCACAAATTTGTCCTTTAGACATCGACTATAATGGAATAATGTAAAATATGGCCCTTTTAACTAGTTTCTGTCATCAAGCATACATACTTTTCTCAGTATTTAGTCATTTAACAGCATAGAATCAGTCTTTCATTGATTTTTGTAGCTGAATAATATTCCATTTATGGCTGTATCATATTTTGTTTGTGAATGTTTGTGTTGATTTCATCTTTCGGGAATTATAAAGAGTGCTGCTGTAGACATTCACACATAAGTTTTAGTGAATATCTTTTAAAATTTATCTTATCTACATGCTTAAAAGTAGGATGGTTGTGCAAAAGGATATTCTATAACATTTTGTGTTTGATTGATCTATATCTTGCCAAGATGAGTGTTATGGTTTGTGTCTAGATGTCCCCCAAAGCCTCATATGTCCCCCATAGCAGGGGAAACTTGAAGGTGGCTGGATTAGGTGTGTGAATGTGAATTAAGGGGGTGATACTGAGATTAATGATGTGAATAAGGGAACCCTCACCCTGTCCATGGGTGGCGTCCATCAATAGGCTTCCAGCCTGATGGGATTTAAAGGACAGAAAGGAGACAGCCTTGTTCCTGTTGCCTGTCACTCATTGCCTTTTGCCTGCCTCGACACAAACTTGTTTTGCTCTGTGACGACCCTCTGTTTTGTCACCCTGCCTTGGTGTAAGCCAACTGTGGCCTGAAGCCTCTGCACACTGTGAACCTTTCCTCCTTTAACTTTGGTGTCAGGGATTTTGTTCCAGCAATGAGTAAAGTAACTAAGACAACATGTCTAAATATTTATTGTAGCCACACTAATGTGTATAAGCTCATACATCACTGAGGCTTCACTTGCATTTTCCTAATCACTAATGATTTTGAGTACCTTTTCATGAGTTTATTGACCATTGTTATATTTTTGGTGAAAATTATATTCCAGTTATATTCTCATTTTTGTATTGGGTTATTTACACCTTTTGTAATTGAGTTGTAAGTATTCTTTACATAATCTACAAACAAATACCTTGACTGATATATAATTAGCAAATGTTTATAAGATTTCTTGTTTTATCTTTTCACTCCTTTGATGTTGTCCGTCAAAGTACAAACATCTTCTATGTAGAGAAAGTCCAGCTTATCTAATTTTGCATGTAGGCTTAGCCCTGGGGCAACTGGACACCCACATGTACACAATAAACTTGGACATGCTCCTTGACATTGTGTCAAACCATGTACACCATGTGTACACCATGTGTCAAAGACTTAACGTAAGAGCTAACATTAGAAAGCTTATAGAAGAAAATGTAGTGTAGATGTTTGTGACTATGGATTTAGCTCATCTTTTTCTTACAGCTTTTTGGATTTCTCTTATATCATTCCAAGAGATCATAACTCTACTTCACAGGGAGGAACAATGACACACTGTCTGATACTACCTTGCCCAGGCTAAATGCACATTCTAATAAATAACTGTAAAGTGATCTAATAAAGCTCATCCAGTCTTTGGATGAGTCCACTTAATAAGTCCACTTATTATGATGCCTGGTGGGGTCACTTCCGGTGGATTTCTCTACCTTAATGACATTCTTTGGGAATCAATCCATTCCGTTTACATTCTGCTTAACAGTCTTTATCTTGGATCATGAGGTGGGGTGTGAGTTGTCACGGATCCTCTCATCTATTATGTCCTGCTCCAGTTAAGTTTCTTGACAAAGGGAAGTGTCATCAGTCATTGCGTTGTCAGGACAATGGGAAAGGCAGAAGAGTGATGGGAGCTTCACAGTGAGGTTTAGGATTTGCCAAGTGCTGTGACTCTTTTAAGATATGCTCATTACCACTGCTGGGATATCACACTTCCCCACTCAGTGTATTGCTTCCAAGAAGGAGGGTGGGCAGAGCTCATTAGCTGAAACTCTGCCAGGGTGTGATTTCTTTATTTGGAATGTGGAAAATTTATAAAGATGTAGATTATTCTTTTTATTTGATTTGACTGAAAAGAACGAGTTGGGAGATGTTCAGCTTAAAAAGGCCTTATCTTTGTTTCAGTTTATCTGCAGATTAGTTTTATTTCCAAAGTAGACATTTTGTTTTACATGGTCATGTTCTTTGCTTTGGAAAGTGATATTCCAGTACAAAATAAATATTTATTCTCTTAAACAGTGTACAGAGACTTTTGGAATATAGCTTGAATGTATCTCTCCAGATTTTTTTCTATTTCTTTGTACATATCTTGCTTTCAGTAACTAATTGTTTGTGTCACTCTCTTCTTCAGCTTGAATGTTTCTTTTGTCTCCTTTCTTGTCTCTAACATCCATGCATACATCTCTAGGCAGTTTTCAGAAACGATATTCTGACCTGTTTTATTTTAATTTACTTCATAATAACTACAACTGCATGTAACTATAATATTTTAGAATGTTTTTAATGAGCCCTTAGTCATGAATGAATTTTTAAATCCAAATAAATTAATTTTATTAACACTAGGATATTGTGCTATACTATGGAGTCGTCTTCATGTAGGGACACATACAGCAAGCTTATCTAACATTGGAACAATATTCCACATTACACTGGTCATCTGAATCTAGTATATGAACTACACAGAGAAATTTAGGTCTAGTATGAAGGCATAAAATTACACATATTTAATGAGAAACAGGATAGACAATCACCAAATCCATTACTTCTTTACAAACAAGCAAACATTTCACCTGTATTTCTTAGTCTCTTAGGATTCAGGTAAGGCCATGTGAGTAGTTTTACTAAGGGAACTTAAGTATAATGACATACATCGTTTCTAGACTGAGATGAATAAAAGCAATTGTGCTTGTTCATATTTCACATCCTTTCTCTTCTTGGTTAGCTGCCGAAGACCTTTAAACTACGTGGAAAAGATGGTGGAGACAAAAATGAAGCTATTTTAGAGCACCTGCCTTCCACTCTTCATGAACCATGCTGAGATATATCATTATTCTTAATTTTTAGGAGATGGTGACTAATTCCTATTGTATTATTTGTCCAAATACTTCCATGATTATAATCTTTTGTGCATATAATCTATGATTTGAAGGATATTGACTTTGTTTCCTCAATTTTTTGTAAACTCTACATTAAATAAAGCCATACATATTTATTTATTTTTAATTCCATGTTGGATTAGCTTCCAAATTTCAGGCAGGAGGAAGGCATTTTCTCAGGAGTTCTTGCCTTTTAAATAGTACAGACAATGTCATTAAGATCTATTTGTGTTTGTTAATTTTACTGTGACTTTTTTCAGATGTCAAAAGATGCCTGGAGACAAACATTCATATATCATCTTGGATCCTTTAGGAAAGCTCTATACAGCAGACCCAGACCAAATTTCTAAACTAGGATTTTATTACTTTTTTAGAACATCTCTAGGTTCCCAGCAAATTTGGGAGGAAGGTATAAACTTCCCCCATATTTTCTGTCATGACACATGGATCATCTCTCCATTAACAAAATTCACATCTGGGTGGCACATTCATTATTACTGATGAATTTAGATTGCTATCTCACTATCAAAGTTATTTAGGGCTTTTATGTTGCACAGTCTGTGAGCTTGAGTAAATGCACACAGTGTGTGTAGCCGTATTAATATCATAGCGATTACTTTCACTGCACTCTGTGCTCTTCTTACTCATCCTTACCTGTATCCAAACCCCACAAAACACTGACACTTTTATTTTCCTTTTACAAAATGTCATCCAGTTGGAATTATCTCAAGAGCAGGTTGATTGCTTTAACTTTTTTTGGATAATTTTCAACAGAAGTGTTATAAACATCCAGAAGATGTTAGATAGGAAACTCATTAACTGAAATTCTGCCAATTTATGATTTATTTATATGGAATGCAAAGAGATTATAATGCCAGTGATTATTATTTTTTTATGTGTGTCTTTTTGAGATAGGGTCTTGCTATGTATTCAGGCTGGCCTTGGTCTCATTTTGTAGCCCAGGCTCATCTTGAACTTGCAACAATCTGCCTGTCTCAGCCTCCCAAGTGCTGGTGATTATTCTTTACATGTGAATTTGGCTAAAAAGGAATGGCATGGGGCTTTTCTGCCTATAGAGATGTTATCATTGTTTTTGTGATATCTATAGAATAGCACTGATAAGTTTTTGTGTGGACATAAATTTTTAACTTCTTTCAATAAATATCAAGGGGTATAATTTCTGGGTCAAATGGTAAAATAATATTATACTTTCTAAAATATTTCTAAACTGCCTTCCAAAGTGGCATGATTATTTGGCATTCATACCAGCAGTGAATGAGAATCTCTGTCAATCTATATCCTCACCGCATCTAATATTGTCAGTGTTCAAGATTTTGGTCATTCTGATTGGTTATACAGTCATATCTCATTGTTGTATTATAAAGTATCTTACTGCTGACCTATTATGAGAAGCATCTTCTTACATGTTTATTACTCATCTGTACATCTTCTTTGGTTAGTTGTCTATTAAGGTGTGTACTCATTTTTTTTGGTCAAGTTTATCTGTTTTGATTGAATCTTGAATATTCTTTATATATTTTGGATAAAAGTCTGTTTTTTGTAGATAGATTCTCATTGTTTGTGACTTTTTTGAAATTCTCTTTTCCAGAGCAGAAAATTTTATTTTAATGAAGTTCGATTTAGTATTTCTCTCTTTCATGGATTATGCCCTGGCAGTTAACACCAATTTAAGGTCATCTAGCTTTTCTCCTATTGTGGTCTATGAGTGTTAAAGCTTTTTATATTTACTTAGATCTTTGACCCAGTTTCAGTTAATTTTTGTAAAGGGCGTAAGTCCAGCAGTGCTCCATTGTGTTGCTTTTGCTTCTTAATGGATAACTAGTTGATTATGTTTACACGGATCTCTTTCTAGACTTTTGATTCTGTTCCATTCTTTTATTTATCTATCCTTTTGAAAATGATATAGTTTTGTTTGCTATATTTTAATAGGAAGTTTTAAAGCTAAAGTCTCGGTCCTTGTTCTCCATTGCATTTTTAGCTAATTTTGCTCTTTCAACATCTGAGAGACATGCCTGGAAACCAGGGATCACGTGCCATTTTAATCTTTCAGGAAAGTCTTATGCAGTACATCTTGCCAAGAAGTCACTCTTGTCAAGATTCCCAAAGGCCTCCACAGGCCTTGCTAGATTCAGGGCTCTGTCCTCTTGCCTTCAACTTTATCCTTTCTACCGGTATACTTTCTTCATGTGGCTTTGAATACACCATTTTTGTGTGACTTGGCCTGCTCACCTCATTCTGTGATTGTGTCTCTACAGTCTATTACCAATACTACACAGGCTACTTCTTATTCAATTTGATCATGCTAACTACTCGCCTAAAAAATGGACAATAATAATAATTGTCCATTTAGTCACAATCAAGACCAAAATATTTTTGATGACCTATGTGTCTTGTATTTTCAGAGCACTGCTTACCTATTTGGCTGCACTTCTTCCTTTCTTTTCTGTTTTCCTTTTTCTTATTCTGCTCCAGTCAGTCTGCTTTTCTTGCTTCTCCTTGGACATGTTAGGTTTTCTCTTAGCCTAGGCACCACCTGCGCCTACCGGAAAGAATGCTTCTCCAAGTTACCAAACCCCCTTAATTTCAGGTTCTAACTCAAACGCTAACTTTCTAAAGAAGTGTATTATGATTGCACCATTTAAAATTATATCCTGCTTTTCCTAGTTCCTCACCCTGCTCAGTACAATTTTGCTTTGGACTTATAATTTGTAATACATTATATACCTTTCCCATGTATTATGTTTATGTTTTATTGACAGCCATCATCACTATCTCTGCTAGAAGAAACATCCCAACAGGAGAGAAATTTTAGTCTTTTGTTCACTGATAAATTCAAGAGCCAAGGACAGTGTCTTACACACTATGTGTTTTCAGTATGTATTTATTGAATAAGTAAATAAATGAATACTTCCCTTGAGGTCATCAAAATCATCAATGGTACTAGAAACGAGAGTTTGTAATTGTTATGAAATAGTGACTTTGATTTGTTTATATGAAAAAGAAATCTAACATGATGGGAAGATTCGCAAAACACTAAATTATGCAGAGTGACAATAAACGTGTAAACAGCCAGCATTTTTAATCTGCATCAGAGCAACTTTCCCAGCAGCAGAAGGTCCTCGATACTGAGGCATAAATGGAAGCCAACACTTCAACCTAATTAGATTTTATACTGCAAAATATGAACAAACCAAGGCTTTTTGACTATTTTCAATGGCCATTAAAATTCACTACTCAAATTAATGTTATAAATCATACTTGGAATGTATTTTTATTGGCTATATTAGCCCTGTAGTTTCATTAATGTAGTTATTGATTGCTTTTAAATTATTATCTCAAATTTGCTTGTCCATGTAGCTTGTAAGCTAATATTTCTCAAAAATTGTTCCAAAAAATGTTAACAAGCATTTGATGAAAATGTGAGTTTTAAGTTTGGAAGATATCAGGTTATACAGATTTCTTTACTACATTCTATATACAGACTTGAATTTCCATAAAAGAAATTGTATTTGACCCAGAAGTTTTTAATCAAGGCAGATCTCACATTTTTGCAAATAATTCATAAGTAAAATTATAAGCCAATACTGGATTTGTGGTACTATTTGTACTGGCTATCATCCATTTCTTCACAAGTAATTACTCAGTGATATTATTTTGAAAGATATCAGATATATAAATTGAGAGATTTGGGAGACATACATAGGCTCTTGGTAGAGAGATAAATGCTTGTAACACACTGGTATAGAGAGATTAGGGCAGAGAAATAGGCAAAATCTGAAGGACGGTTGATTAGCATGCAAGGAATAGAAGCTGCAAAAAGAATGGAGAGAGGTTTGAAAAAAAACATAGTGTAGCTGATGCTTCATAGTCCTAATATACACCCAGAATCCAGATTTTGGGCAAAAATGGAAAATCCTGGCGGCCTCACAGTTTATATTCCATGGAAAGTGAATAAAAATGGGGGCTCCCATTCTGTTGGTCACGTCCACTTCTTCAAACTACATTTGTTCTAAATTTCTCAAGGATAAGCAACATGCACATTTCATACAGTATGGTTGATTTCTTTTTCTGAACAAAAGAGCAATTTGCCCCAGGAAATTTGATTCTTTTGACATTTGTTACTCTTTACCATTGCAATCTAGTGTTGGTTCTCAGATTCCAAAGCACCTCTGATTAACAACACATGTGTGACATCACCAAGAAAGCATAATGTATGTGTCAAGAAACATTGCTTAAAGACAGCAATGCAAAGAAGAGAGCTTGCCATTCGGGTGAAGATGCCAAAAAATTCCCAACAAATAGAGGTTGCATTTGTTGGAGGAAAAAGGATGGATTTTTGCAAAGCTTATTTTGTTTCAACATTGAATGATTCTATATTTTGGGTTATTAGATTGCACATACTGAAATATCTGGGCTCATAGGAAATGATCATCCACCTTTGAATAGATCATTAAATGAATTACAAATAATTGTGTATGTATGTATGAGTATACATACTTGCTTCCATTTTTTATTTAAATTGTTCAGCTAATCCTATTTCTTTGGATGGTCGATTTTAAATCACATTGCTAGAAATTTATGGAGAGAGAATATTTAAGAGTTGTGTGTATTGAAGGCAGATTGTATTCTGATCATCTTTTATGGTGTCATCTAGCAGTTAATTTATATTGCTTGCCAAGATACCTACTTAACTTGGTATTTATTGTCAAATGAATATCTGCAACACTTTTAGATTCATGTCGCTGAACATCGGTGAATCAGTGCGGTCAATCTGTGTCTTTTCCACAATGGGCATTGGCTTTCACAGAATCTTCTGCAGCATCTGACCAGGCAAATGAAGGGACTGTTTTTCCAGCTCAGCAACCCCTGTTGGCTTAGAAGCAGTCATCTTGCTTTTAAGGGAGGGAGCAGAGCCTAATGCATGACTGTCCCAGCTCAGTCCTTTGCTTCTGCCACCTGTCTTCTGGCTTAATGCTGGAGCAAAGAAGCATGCAGTTAAGTGAGGAAATGAAAATAAATGACACTGTTCGTTGCACATTATAGAGTTGTTGGCAGAGAGAAGGCTGGTTGATGATGCCTAGTGATCCCATGGAAAACGCACCTCTGCTTGAGAAAATGCTGGGACTGAGACGGGGACCTGAGACCTAATATACCCATTCTCCGTCACCTAACATACCTCTTCCTGCTGTAGTACACCTTTATTTCCTTTCTGGCTTAAAAAGATATAAAATAAAAAAGATGGTTTAAATAAAAAAGTACAACAAATTGCAGGTATAACTCTATAAATGCACAGGGCATTCATTCTTTAATATTTAGAGTCAGTAATTTTGAGGATAAAGGACCATACACAATGACATAGTTCCACTGATATTTTGGGAGATAAAGTCTAGAAAACATAATGACTTAAGTTGAGTAATCCTTTTTGAACAATCATTTGGAAATTGTTATGTAAAACAACAAATATTTTAAAGCTTAATTAACTTTCAACATTGCCTCTTTAAAATGCTTACGTGAGTTTCTTTGGGTTCTCTTTTTGGTGTTTAGTCACGGTAATAAAATGTAGGCACCAGCAAGTGGACTCTGTACTGCAGTGGTGGCAAACCTATGGCATGCATGTTGTTTGTTTATTTATTAAGACAAAAGATGTTAATGTATGAGTTGCTTTTCCTAAACCAAAGCCTCAGTATTCACATTTAATTGCAGTGTTTTTGCAATAAGTATGTAAGCCTTGGGTTGCAATTTGCACACTCATCTCTAAAAGGTCTCCACACTATTGCACCCTACAGTCAGCACATGCTTCACCTTTCTGATGGAGCTGGCATAGGATGTGAAATGCTGTTTGTCATAGAGCTTGGAAGAGGGCACAACTCAGCTGGGAGAATCTCAGAAGCCTGCGATTTCATAGTAAGGTTTAATCTGGTTAATAAAGGCGTCTTTTAGAGTGCATACCATTTCAAGAGGATAACCTTACAAATCACTCTACCATACAGATTTAGTACACGCTGCAGAGAAACTGTGGGACAGTTTGTTACGTGTTGTATTTTTAAAACATGAACAGGGTTGGGAAATTTGTATACTATTTAAGAAACTGGGGAACAATTTTCATAATGAAAGTCCATCATTTATTGATATTTGATAAGACTTAGGTAATAGAGAATGGAGCTTATAAGTCTTATCATTTAGCAGAAATGTGCCCTAAAGCATATAGAGTAATGGGCACCTCTGGTCAGCAGGCCAAAGATGTTCCAACTTGGAAATATGCTTTGCTAAAAGGATGAAGGATTTAGTAGTAAATTGATACTTGAATTTTAAACATTTCTTATAATTTTTCTAATTATAAGTTGCAAAACAAAGCTTGCATACTTGTAAATTGCTAATGGCAAATTACTAATATCAGTAGTAATTTAGGTTTCTGTTTAAACCCCTTTCTTTATCCTGATTTGAGTTTTGATGTGCTATTGCCGAGCACATAGGGAACAAGTGACATACATAAATAACAGATGCTCTGATGGCCTTATAGCTGCTAGCTGGTACCACTTTATCTGGGAGGGTGGCTGGAAGATGACTTCCAGCTGCAGCTCCTCTCTGCTGCTTTCCTGGAGTTGGTATACAAGAATCTGGCCTCTCACAGTGAGGGATTTGTAAGGAACACAGTTGGAAAATTGGTGACATGGAGGTCTGGGAAAGTGTTGTGTGGATAAATAGCTCCAAATAGTCAAAGAGTGATATCTCATGTGTGAATCTTAACCAATGGCAACTTTGGCAAAGGAAGAGTTTAATGTTGAGGCAGTTGGCATGGCTAATTCTGTGGAGACTGGTCAGTCTTTTCTGCAGTCATTTCATCCTGGGTCATGAATATGCTGGTTAGAGTGGCAGTGACGGAGATTAGAGATGGGACCCGTAATCGGAATATCTACTTAGCAAGGCTGCTCTGACGATGGCCACCACTCCCAACACTGAGTCCTCAACATGGCATAACTCTCTGGGGTGATGAACTTGAGATCTTGAACAGATTTGTTACAAGTAATTCCTTCTGTTATGGAATGGGGTAGCATTTCTTGTAATAGATTTTTACTCTAAATGTAGATTTGCTTTCCCTTCCTGCACTGTTTTTGCAAAACCCACTCATTGTGGACATATAAAATGTTTTATCCACTGTTATTATATTCCACAGATTATTATTGTTTCCCACTGAGGAACTTACTTGTAGAAAAAGAAGTGGGACAATGGACCTGTGCTCTTTGTATTCACTGGTGTAACCAACTTTTTCTGCACCCTGAAACATCAGATCGATAGATTGGTGGAGTCTTTTGAAAATCACTTATGGCATCATTTAGGTGGCAAAAGTTTGAGGGGCTCAAGGATAGGTTCCCAAAGAAATGTATGTGTTCTGTGTCAGAATCATATGTATGGCACTATATCTCCCATATAAAGTAATCATGGTCTAAGAATTGAGAGATGGAAATGAATACCTACAACCTTTGGTATCACTAGCAAAAGGTTTGTTTACTATTTTTGCTGTGTAAGACTCTTTGGGAAAAATGTTCCCACAAGAGATGTAACAATAGTTTGGTTGAGATGGAAGTCAATGCTTTCACTCAGTTTAGAGGAATCTGTGAAATTTGAAGTTTATTTCTTTTCTTAGATGCAGAATTATCTTTCATCTCCTTGACCTCTGACCAATATGTTTATCTTTTAGAACTTTACTTATATTCAGAGAAAGAGAGAGGTGGAGAGAAAGAGAGAGAGAAAGGAGAGAGGGAGAGAGAGGGAGAGGGAGAGAGAGAGAAACAGAGAGAGAGACAGAGAGAGACAGAGAGTATGATGAGGAGAGAGAAACTCTTAGGTATCTGTTAAAAGTTTGCTATTATTTATCCAATTCATACCAGTAACAATATGCTTGGAAGGAAAAGCCCAGACTTTCAGCCAGATAAGCAGTTGTGTTCAAATTTCAGTTCTTTGCTTTACTAGATCAATTAATTTTTTTCCATTTTAGTTTTCTTGTCTGTCAAGCAGGAATGATGATGCCTGTTGGGAATGTGAAAAATTTAAATAATGCAAAGCATATCAAGGACTCAGCAAAGTTCTCGATTGGATATCAGGAAAAACAGTCTCAATCTATGCTTGTTGTCTTGAAATAATTATTCATAATTAGATTAATTAGTACTCATAACTATATCAGTGATTATACTAATTATTAATTGTACTCCCTTTCAATGTCAGAAAATCAAATGACAAAGTATATGTTCACTGAAGTGATCCTTATGAAATATTAGTTCACAGTCTATTTTCTTGTTGTTGATGGTTGAGAAGTTTATCACGGTATAAATTTTAGAACCTGTTCTGCTACTCTCTGGTAAACTTGTTTTAGGTGGTAACTGCAACTCCTATTTTTATGATGAATATAAGAAGCATAGGTGTTGAAATATGTGCAGTGAAGAAAGTGTAAGTTGATTATCTCACTCCAGATGTTGCCTTTATTCAAGGGAATGCATGATGGACAAGGTTTTTGAACCCCTAATTCATATATGGAAGCCCTAATCTCTAATGGGATGGCATTTGAAGTTAGGCTTTGTAATTAGGTTTACCTGAGTTCATATGGCTTGTGCTTTAATGAAGGGATTAATTGTTTTATAAAAGAGAAAGAGAAAACAAACTATGTGAGCACAGTGAGAAAAACCACTGTCTTCAAGCTGGAATCCAGCCATACAACTATTTTAATCATGAACTTGTAGTCTCTGGTACTCACAGGTTGAGGTATGTGTGTGTGTGTGTGTGTGTGTGTGTGTGTGTGTGTGTGTTTAGCAGCTTGTAAATCCTAAAGCAGGATGATGAAATAGATGACTTGATTACCAGGAGAAGAAAAAAATTCTTGAAGTAACCTTAAAATGAATAATATGTAATCCACCACTTAAACAGTAGGATGTCAAAAGTTTAAAGCTGTCAAAAAGAATTACCTTGGTGACATATTTAAAACATCTTTTCTGTGAGATTTCTGTCACATACAATCTTGTTAGGTGGGGCCTTCAGGAGTTTGATCAGGGTGCACCCCAGAGCTTGGGGCTCATGTTCCCACCCACAGTGTCCAGGTGCATCTTTCATGTTCCCACCCACAGTGTCCAAGTGCATCTTTCTTATCCTTCCTTTGCTGGACACTTTGGAGAAGGATGGGCCATCAGGCTATTTATAGTACCACTTCCAGGTTGAGTAATTTCTGCAGATAACTGATGATCTTTAAAAATATGGCCTGTCTTAGTTACTTTTTATTTGTCACTGAGACAAAATACTTGATGTGCAAAGTTGGGAAAGGAAAGGTTTATTTTTTACAGTTTTTGGAGGTTTCAGTCCATATTCAGTTGGCTCCAAGCAGGGTGGCATGGTGGGGCTGCAGTTCATGGTGGCTGTAAGCAGCAAGGCAGAAACCAGCAAAAAAGAGCAAGACACACCTTCTTCCTGCCATTACATTACATCCTGGCTCCACCCGTAGGCCAGTGTAGCATTCACACTCCCAATCCAAGCGCTAGACAATGAACCGATTACAAATGCACAATGCAAATGCATGAGGCCTAGGGGTCACCAACATAAGTCATGAGATGGCCTCAAGAAGAGAAAGAAAGTTGCAGGGTGTGGTTTCCAAAGAGCAGAGTGCTATATTTGGGTGGTCTGAGGATTAAGACAAATATTGAGAACTGCACACCACGTGAAAGTGGCTCCTTATGGCTGAGCACACAGAAGCCACATCAAGGCTGAGGGGCTGATTTTGTTGCAAACAATCATTTTCATATTATAAAATTTGAAAATTTTAATCAGCCATGGAACCGTCTAAGGATGACATTTCCATTTCTCTTTATAACACTGTAAATATAAGTCAAGGCAAATTTTGCTTCAGTAATCGAAAAATTCAAAGCAAGTATTTGAGTGTGACATTGATTGTTCCTTCTCAAATGTTAATTTTGAAAATTTGTGTTTCAGAAGAATTAATGGCCCAATTCTGTAGTCATTCAGCATTTCTAAATCCCATTAAAGTTAATGAATTCTGAATAAAGAGAGCCTTTTCAATTTGACCGAAATTTTACTGTTTAATGAAATGAAATCCAGTAAAACAAGTAAGTCAATTGATGATGGCTGCTGGATTCATACACAAGATTTTTATTGTTGGGATCATGACATGAACAGTAGGAGAGGTAAAATAAAAAAAAATCCATTTATTGTACTTGGTTTATCTACTTAGATGCAATATGTCATATTCAGGAAATGGGAAAATGCAGTAAATTGACAAAAATACTGGAATTTCTCAAAATATTGCATTCTTAGAGTTGATGCTAAGAAAGATTTTGAATATGCATAAGTAGAGCATCTCAAGGAAACATATAATGGGATTTTATAAAGTAACTGCTGTCCTTCAGATGGACTGTTGACATTTTGACCCATTTAATGTTTTCATTTCTTTTCTCTGTTAAGTACCATTCAACCATTTTCTACTTTACTCAGTGTGTATGCTTTCTCATTAACTCTAGATCTTCCCCAATTTGTGTTTTAGAGGGTCTCCATGGATTAGCATATTTTCCTCTGAATTTCGGTAATTCAAATATTTCTCTAGCTTTTCTGTATTCTCAAAGCTTCAGGACTCCGGAAGTTTGTTTGATTCTTTAGCCTATCACTATGTAGGTTCTTCTAAATATATATTGTTAGGGTTTTCCGCACAATTAAAGAGAAAAAATATAAACTAAAAATAGTAGCTTTTATTCCAAGGACATGGAGAAGAGTCCGTGACCATAGATGGCTTGGGTTTCTCTGACCGGAATGTGGGGTATAGGATATATATATATATATATATATATATATATATATATATATATTGATGAGGCATTGATGAGGTGCAAGGAATTGATTGGGACCTTTTTTGCACCACTGGGAAAGGAAAAAGTAAGTTGTCACTGGGGAAGGAGGAAGTGACCTCAAAGTAAAAGTAAACATCCCTTGGTTCGGCCTCCCGCTGCCTTAATATCATGTAACTTATTCTAGGGCAAAACTCTTTCATAAACTATTTGAAACAGAAATGCTTATCAAATCTTCTGATTTGTTTGCTAACATACACATCTTGCATCCAGAAGCCTTAAGGTGCCCAGACAGTGAGTGCCTTTTTAAAGGTCACTTTCAGTCCTCAGTGTTAAGCACGAGTTTTTCAAATTCCTTCTAGCAATAGAGTTCTATGACTTTGTTATCATTTGGTAGCTGGTTTATGTCTAGTCATATTTGTGTGAATTTAGAAATTGTAATCACTTTTTTTCCTTTAAAAATTCTACATTAAAGTAGGAATGTTAGAAATATGAAGCAGAATAATGTGATTGAAAAACTAGTAATTGTTTTCTTTTTTGCATAATTTTTTTATTCTAAAGGAAAACCTACAAATTGGTAGCCCTACAACACCATGAAGTCAAACACCATTTGTGCTTAAAGGCCATGATGGTTTAACATTAGATTTAACAAACTCAAAAAAAATTTTTGCACAATTCCAAAAAAGCAGTTAAAATTGATATGACAATTCAGCTACACTGGTACATGATCTTTGGATTTTTTTTTTGTTAGAAGCAAATCAAGCTAAACAAAAAACAAAAATTCAAGTGGTATGATGGTCATTAATGTAAGTTTCTAGGACTGAGAGAAACAAATAGAAAAACATCATTAAAGCTCTAAAGTTTCAGAAACCCTTTCTTCACCAGTATCTCATTAAATATTACTATAGCTATAAAATATGGTTTGATATTTGTGTTTTTTCAGTTCATATCCCCATACTGAGGTTCCTGCGAAAGAAATCTGCTGTATATCACAAAACTTTAAGATTCTCAAAAGAATATCCTTTATCCAGCGTCTAGGTCAAGCCCTGGGGAACCTTCCCAAGCCCCTGCTGAATTCATTGCATGGAGAGTTTTTTTTAGTGAGAATTCCTAATGTGGAGCCTAGAGTTAGGATCAAACTGCATTGTGCTGGGTCTAAGATCAAAGCAAAGTCTCTCTTTTATATACGCTTTCAGCTTTGTTGAGTCAGACTGTGCTGTTGTGATAGAGTGAATTTCATAACACTCTTGACTGCTCAAGAAAATAAGTGCAGTCCAAGATATCATACTTTTCATAAATAAAAAAGAGCCTCACTGCAATTTTCTCCACAGATATACCCTGAATTAAATTGTATGTTTTGAAAGAAGTATACATTATCTAGTCTCAAAAATCTCAGGGAAAATACCATGACACAGATAAAGGGTTTTAAAGATATGAAGTTAGATTTAAGAAACTCAGTCTTTCAGCCATTAACCACATTCTTGCCTACATGTGTTCTGAAGATTGGAAATGAAGTTAAAAAAGAATCCCTATCCTCAAGGAGTTTATATTCTGATGAGAGCTAGTCTAATAAATACCATGAGATGTATTTTTGGAACAGATATATGTTGGGCAGAAAATTATTTATATATAGCCATTTAGTGTCCATGTCTACTAAAAAGAAATCTGGCTTTTTCTACTTCAGTCCTCTTCAGTTCTAAGTAGGAACCTTCTTGCCAAATGACTGCACTTTTGAGTCAAGAAAAGAGACTAGAGGATAAGAAAATGCATATGAGAAAGAAGATCAAATGGGTTACTTTGGGAGGGAGAATCATGAGGATACCATTTATGGTTTATTGGAATAATGTATACGTTCTAGGGAGAAAGGAGATTTTTATAAATACTGTTGAGCAACCATGAGTCTCCTTAAGATGTTTAAGAACAAAAATGCTGATTTACTTGGAAAATTTTGGGGTTGCTATTCTTTTAACCACTATTCCATTTTGGAATTGAATTGTACAAGTCATAGTTAACACTTTATTGTAGTTATTGGATGATACAAAAGAAACATGATAGAGAGTAACTGAACCCAAAGGAGCAGTCTATGGCACGGTGGTGAAGGAGCTTCATAGGTGCTGGATGGAGTCAGCTGAGACTTGGGTTGCACAGAGGCTAGCCCCACAAAGGAAAGAATGGTCAGTCTTCATTCTGATGAAGAAGAGTGATCACAAGGAGCAAGAGAAGACCAAAAAAATCCTAGAGATATAGGTGAGGAGAGTATAAAAGGAAAGAACGTTTGTGTTGAGAGACTGGAGGAATTCTTAGTTTTCACACACTTAAATGTAAAGTTTTGCCACAGTAAAAAATTGCAGGTGCATCTATTTGGATTTTGGATGACTGCTTCTGTATAGATGAAAGGATTAAAGAACCCATGCATAACTTATTTTAACAAATATTCCTAGTATACTTTTCAAGAAGTTGGCAGCAATTCATATGTTGACCATCAAAGTCCAAGGGAAGATTGTAAGGGCCTGATGGGTTGGACACATTGAGGGCCACTTCTGTCACAGGCGCATATCTGGGGGACACACATCTACCAGGGGCCACAATAGCACCTTGGTTTACTGTGTAGCCTCAGGTCAGGGAGAGTAGCAGGCACAGACCATGTGTGTGTCAGTGTGTGTCATGCGTAGCACTAGAGAGCTGAGTGTCAAGGTAGAAATGGCTGGGGACAGAGATGATGGGGAAAATGTGAGTGTTTACAAGGTGATTCATCACACCTTTGACCAGATAAAGCAGATAAGAGTAGAGGAGGAACAGATGAAAATTCTGAATACTTTACCTGAGAATTAAGTAGTTTTAAAAATACCTTTTAAGTTAAATAAGACCTACGTAGAGAAAAGCACATTTGTAAATGTATAGCATATGGCTTTCCACAAGCCAAAGGCAGACACCTAACTAGCAATCAGCTGAGATAAGGATAACCTTTAATCACCTGACTTCTAAAGTAGAGACTAGAAATGTAAATGGATGGATGGATGATATAAATAAAACCTCAGTCATGGACAGTGCTCATGGACTCTTCTTGTTGAATTGCATTGATCGTTGCCCATGTAGTATGAATGTGCCAGTGTGTTAATCACTCTAATTCTGATAGGTAATTGATTAACCTCAACAGTGCTTTAGTAGTACTCAAATGTATCTGCTATACATTTTTGTTGTTTTCCTCTTGATGACCAAATGTGGACATTGTATTCTATTTTTTGTTATAAATCATAGAATGGAATTGCTGGGTCATAGGATATTCATGTATTTAGTTTCAATAGATTCTTACAATGAGTTTTCTAAAGTAGCTGGACCAATTTACTCTTCTGCTAGGCGTGAGGATGGTCCCTATTTATTTCACACTTTCACTGGCACTTAGTGTGTTCTGTTTCATCTTGTAAGTGTATATTGGTATTTTAGTTTCTGGTTTTAGAACAATCTTGAGGTTGATGTTTACATATATGTTTATTTGCTATTTGAATATCTTCTGTTTTGTGTGTCTATTGAAACTTTTGTCCTTTCTTCTACCAAGTTATGATTCTTTTTCTTAGCAACCTTTGCAATATAAAAAGTACATTCTACCTATAAACTCCTTTACCATATTGTGAATATTATCTCTCATTCTAAAAATTAATTTCCTGATTTCTTACTAGTGACTCAATAGAAGAAAATCCTCAGTTTTAATGCAGTCTAGTTTAGAGCTCTCGTGTATCCTTAAATACATACATATATATAATCTCAACCATTAAAATTGTAGTGTTTTATAAATCTGAAAGTCTCTACTCACTGAGAACCTACCTTGCTCGCCTCCCATCTTTCAACTTCTGATATAATCAACGTCTTACTTTTTTCTATGAAACAAACGACTTCAAATACCCCATGCATGTGGAATCATACATTACTCACCGATTGTGACAGCCTCATTTCACTTATCAGACTGGATGCAACGTTCATCCGTACTGGAGCATGGGGCAGAATTTCCCTCCTTTCAAAGGCTGGGTAAGAGTCCATTGCATGCATGGATTACAGTTTGCTTATTTATTTATTTATTCTGGGAGGGAGCATGTGAATTTCTCTCACTTCTTCACTACAATTGGGACTTTGATGAATGTGAATTTGCAAATATCTCTACAATACTCTGCTTCTTATTTGGATATAGACCCAGAAATGGAATTGCTGCACCACGTGGTAGTTCTTTTTTAAATCTTTTAAGAAACCTTCCCACTCTTTCCATGAGGATTGCTGTACTTCACAAGACTGCCAATTGTGCCCAAGATATATAGTTTCTTTGCACTTTTCCAGCAGTACTTGTTTGCTGTTTTTTGAAAGTATCCATACTAATAGATGTGAGGCAATAGCTCATGGTGGTTTTAATTTGCAATTTCTTTATTATTATTTTTCAAAGAGAAAGACAAAAAACATGGAGAAAAAAGGGTAGAAATAATATAGAATTACAGAAAAGTAAACAGTAAGAAATCACTAGCTGATAAGTTACATATTGTCATCTTAGAAATCATTCAGGTTACAAAATTAAAGCATATAAAGTGACATTCAAATAGTGACACTGCCAACAGTTCTGCTCAATGATCCAACAAAAACTTAGTAATATGGTTATCAGTCCTACATACTTGTTTTTATCTTAAAGAGGATAGGATTAAACATATCAAAACAGAACAAAACATTTCATAAAGATACAATTTAAAGAAATACAGATTTCAAAGCAGGTCCACTGGAGATCTTCACTGTGTTATTGTCTCTAGTTTTCTTCCAAATAGTTGTCCCCATCTTGGCACACTTTGAATACATACTGCATATTATAGAACTAATCAAGTCATTACAGGATGATGAAGACTTTTTAGGTCTTCAAGATCTGACATTGGGGAAGTCAATAATGACTACCACAGTGTCTCTCATTTTCTTCATAGTAGCTGTTCTTATCTTTATGTATGCTGAAATTGAACTTAAGAGACTAGACTAATATCACTCTGAACAGTGAATAATAGTATTGCTAGATTTTATATCATAATGTTACAGAATTAGCACTGGGTTTCTTAGTATCTCTTCTTCTTCAGAGTATCTGTTCATTACATCTTGCATGATATAATCTGTTGCCATAAATACTTTAAAAAATTCTTCCCATGTGTGAATTTCTACATGCATATCTATCCTTTCTGTATTACGGGGAAAAACAGATCCGAGAAAGAAATTCCTAGAAAAACATGCAATGAAAAAGACACATAAGACCGCAATGTTCGGTGATCTACCATAGTTACTATGCTTTCTCTTGTTACTTTCAATAGACTTGTCCACATCATCAGGCTTAATATAATTAAGCATAGTATTACATAGCTATTTTTATAAAATCACAACTTTGAAAACATTGTAGGACTTAAGAGTGATTAATAATCAAAACTGGTATGGATATCTTTTACATCTTGTCATCTTCAGAGTAGTTGCCTCTACTTTTAGACTTAATACTATCAAGCATACCAAATTCAAATAAAATCAGCCAAGGCAAAACCATGGTCTAACAAACCAGATTTAAATAAGATCAGTCATAGTAAGACAATGTAAGTAATACAGAGTTTCAGTTTAAGTTAATAGGAAATTAAGGATAGTTACCATAGTATAACCTGCTATTTTTGGGTTAGATGTCTGTGCCCTCAAATCTGACATCAGTGAACAGACTGGAACAAAATAAAATCAAACTAAATAGAGTGATAAGATCACTGTTACTTTAAATCCTGATACACTGTTAACAATGACCTCTGCCTTCCCTCATTAGGCTATTTTTCACCTTTACCCTTCTCAGGATGCTTTGCATGTTTTGGGTCTCACTAGCCCCGTTAGTTTTTAGATTAGGGGGCCAGCCCGTTGTCTATTTGAGTGTTGCTGGACCTTTCTACCCCTGAGCTTGCTCTTGAGCTGTACTCCTTTACTCACTAAAGTCATAGGGTTTTCCTTACTTCCAGCTGTGTAGTTCTGCACTGCCCAAAAGTGTCATAGCTTTCCAATCTATCTGCGGCTGCTGGGTGAGTTGTCCCTATTTCTCTCTGGTTTCCTGTCACATATAGCCTTGCTTTCTCATCTTTGGCTTTCAGTTTATTAATCCTCCTTCAGGTTTATTGTATTTCCCATTCAGAGTATCTTGATGGAGCCTGCCTCCTAATCTGCTCTGCCTGTTTTTTTTTATTTTATGTATCAAGGTTATCTATATTAAAACTTATAGCTTACCGTCTCTGCCTCATGTCTGCTACTCCACTTTACTGCTATAATTTGTTCACCTTACTCCCTCATTCCACTGTCTGCCCTGTTCATTGAGGCCTCTCTGCCATGGTTGCTGGAATCCTGGTATCCCTTCCTCTCTCTCTCTCTCTGGAATGTCCATCAGCATTCTTTGTAGGGTTGGGTTGGTGGCCGTGAACTCCCACAGTTCCTCCTTGTGTTGGAAACATCTTATTTCTCCATTAATTTTGAGAGATAGTTTTTCAGGGTACATCAGTCTTGGTTGCAAATTATTTTCTTTCAGGGTTTGGATTATTTCCCTCCAGGCTCTTCTTGATGTTAGAGTTTCTGTTGATAAATCTGTTATTATTTTGATAATTTTCCTGTTGTAGGTAATCTGCTTCTTTTCCCTGGATGCTTTTAGTATTCTGTTCTTTTGGTGGACTTTTGGAATCTTGATTATTATATGTCTGGGTGTAGATCTGTTTTGGTTGTAGGTGGCTGGAGCTCTGTATGCCTCATTTATCTGGATATCATTTCTTTTTCCTATGCTTAGGAAGTTTTCCTTTAATATATCTGTGAATATTCTTTGTAGTTCATTTTTGGTTACTTCTGCTTCCTCACTCACATGCTTTATTCTTAAGTTATGTATCCTTTTGTTGTCTTCTAGCCTTTGAATTGTTTCTTTCTGGTTTCTTCTTAGTTTTAAGAGATCTTTTCTTTCCCAATCATATATCATAGATCTCTCTTCAAGTTTCAAAAGGCTAACTTTAATTTCTGTCAAGGCATTTTGCCAGTTTTCAACGGACTTTTTAGTTTCCTGGTAATCTCTTTGGATCTGTTTCATGTATTCTAGGTTATGTTTAAATTCTTCATCAGAGGTTTCTCTTTCTTTTCTGATTTCTTCTGTTCTTCCATCTGTGTTTTCTTGGGAGGGATTTATCATTTCTTTACTTAATCTTTTTATATCTTGCCTCACTTGGATCAGAAGTACAGTTTTAAATTCGTCTATGAGGTCATGAAGGTATTTCTTTATATCCACTGATGCTGTGTCTAGTATTGGATGGTTACTGCACTGGTTCTCTTCTGTATTTACTTTTCCTGGGCTTATTTTCATGGATTTGGCAGCTGGAGATTTTTTTTCCTATCTCTTGTCATGTTTCTGAAGACTGGTGTGTCCTGGGGATCTCTGGCCTCTCCGTATTGCTTAGGGTCTTTCCAAAGTGTGCTGACTGGAGTTTTTGCTGCCCTCCCCAATTTGCTGTTATCTGAGGTACATGCAGGGATATAGGGATGGTGCAGGCTAGCCTCGAGCCTCTGTGCCAGTCAAGCCACAAGTTAGGCTGTACCTTGTGGACGTCACAGAGTCACGACATTGTGTATCTGCTTATTGGGTCCCAACCAGAGGCATAGTTCAGACCCAGCAGACCCTGCCAGTTCTCTCTGTGCCAAAGGTGGCTGGCTGATGTCACTGTGGTGCCAGGGTCTGTCCAACTTCAAGCTGTCCTCCACCAGACCTCTCTGCACCAGGGGTGACTATCTGACATCATCACAGTGCCAGGATCTGCCTAATTCCAAGATATACTCCAGTCAGCGACAGCAGCCATGGGACCCAGTCCCTAGCACTCACCAGGAATCAATGCAGATCTTCCTCTTGGGTCCTCTGCACACTGTGGTGCATGTCTTCACTGCATTCCCAGCACAGTGTGGATTGGTCAGAAAACTGCAGGGTCTGGCTTTGGAGCCCAGAAGCTTCTCGCAGTCTCCTCTGGTGTGGCCAGGTGGCTTTGGCTGCTTCACAGGGCCCCAGGTCCCAATTTCCAGCAGTCACCAAGAGCCAATATTGCTCTTCCACTGCTCACTGTGCTGCATCCTCCCATTAAGGGCCAGGGATTTGTTGACTCCCATTATCAGCAGCCGTGGTCTCAGCATGAGCGTGGATCCTCCAGGCGCACCTAGTATAGCGCAGAATGGGTCTCAGTGAGCATGTCAGGCTTCAGCTCTCCACCCGTGCTTTTCCTTCCTCTTCCTAGTTTTATTTTTCCCTTCAGTTACTGCCTTGGTTAATAAGAATCGTTATCATTCATCTGGCCCTCTCCATGTTGTCATATTCTAGCATCTGATCTGATTCCTCTGCAGAGACTCTGCACCCAGCCCCCTAGCAAGCCACCATTTTTTCCAATGAATCCTTAATTTACAATTTCTGATGATTCTTGATATTCAACATTTTTTATTACTTTTTCCCTTTGTGTATCTTTCTAAAGATATCTTCACTACAAATTACAAGTCTATTAGATTCTCTTCTGAAATATTTTATTTCACTATTGTGTGCTTTTAATACTTATTTCTTGTCTCCTTATCATGCAGTCACTTTTTAAAAAAATTAAGTGTTTGTTTAATTTTGAGTTTTCTCTATTCTATAGAGTTTGTCTATATGTGAATCAGTATTATAGTTTTAATTAATATATATGTATAATACATCTCAATATTTTGTAGCATAATCTATAATTTTCAGCAATACTGCCATGGATGATTTTGATCCTTTTTTACTTTCATATAAATTTCCATACCTTATGGCTCCTCACCATACATCTCATACTTCTGGAAGATTTCACTGACTGTGGCTTACCTGGGAGAGAAAGTTATCTCCACAATTTTGAGTTTTCCAACCTGTGAAAATGATGCAGCACTTGTTTTTAGAGGTTTCAGTGATATTTAATACATACTTTTGTGAATATCTGAATATCCTTTATTTAGATTTATCCATGAGTGGTGATTTGGAAACAATTATAAATAATATTGTTTTAAAATGTTGATTTTAAATCAATTTTGAATGTTTTTAATTTAAACATTTAAGTGTTTAAATGTTGATTTTAAAGCATTAAAATGATTGTTTTCAATGACATAGAAAAGCACAACTGATTGTTTTCTATTAACCTTGTATCCAGAAGGTTGTATCTAGCATACATATTAATTATGACAGTGTGTCTGTGGATTCATGTATATTTTCCTCATATACCATCATGTTGTCTTAAAGAAAGACAGTCAGTTATGTTTTAAATTTATTATGGTTTATAATGAATAAGAATATGTTTTATTTCTTGCCTCATCATACTAACAAGCTCTCTGGAAAACTGTTCAGTAGAAGTGGTCATATGGTGGTAATAGTTCCTTTCTCAGTCTCAGAGACTTTCCCAGATATTATCATTGAATAGATTGTTTGCTATATATTTCTTTGGTAGATTAAATTTACATTCTGGTTTGACTATTATCCTCTTTTGAAGTCCAGTAATGTTTACAATGTTTAAGTTTTATTGGTCTTGTTTTCTACTGTTTTGTTCAACTTTATAATACCTAATGATATAGACAATTCTTCTTAAGGAAGCAAGCGGCATTATGGTAACCATTGTTGATAACCTTGTACTCTGTTTTTACATCATGTGCTATGTCTATCCTTGGTTTTGACTGACAGCTTTATTTTGTCATGTTTGAATTTATTCTCTTCCAAAAAAAAGTAATAAGAACTATGGGAGTAATAAAACCCAAACTGTGTAAATTTGTTGTAATAAAGAGAGGAAAAAAAACTGCCCTAAAGGATACAACAGCAAGTGTATTAAGGTGTGTTAAGTAGATGACTATATTAATGTTTTTGGTTGGATCATTGAACGCAACTGTTTGCAGTATCACTGTTTGAATGTCCACTTTGTATGCTTTGATCCTGTGACCTGAACCACTGTCTCTAAGATGATAATGTGTAATCTATTAACTGGTGATATCGTACTGTTTTTTTTTTTTTTTTGTAGTTCTGTATTACTTGTACCCTTACACTGTTATGTTTTGTTCTGTTTTTTCTCTTTTTCCTTTTAAATAAAATTAAAAAAAATTACTCTCTTTTTGAACTTTTTAAAGGCTTTTTTAAATGAATAAAGGTTGAATATAATGGAGTGCTTTTTCATATAACCAATGACTTTTTTCAGTTATATTTCTTTTTTATTTCAAAAATAAAAAGATAAAAATAACAATGAAACAGTTTCAATACAGGCTAGTAGGACAAGTAATAATATAAGTATAATCATACGTTGCGTACTCTTGTTTTCATAGTAGTTATTCAGAGTACAAGATATAGGCATGATATTGTGTCCAAATAATACTAGTGCAAATCTTTCTTTTTAATGAATTAAGAGAAATAAGCTGTATAACAATCTTGACTATCTTATGTATACATATTTTTTCTTTTTCCCTTTCTTCCTTTACCATTTCCTCCATCACAGTTTGCCTTTTGAAACTTTTGAACAGTTTCTTTTCAATTCACAATATCTGCTGTGCATTTTGGATCTTATTTACTTGTTCAGTTTCTCACAGCAGTAAGACAGTGTGACATTTACACATATAGGTCTAATTTATTTCACTTATGACCATGGTCTTTAGTTGCATCCATTTACCCATAAAAATCTCCAGTTTATCCCTCTTTATGACTGTTAGTTCATTATATTAAAAAATCACAACTTTTTTATCCATTCCTTGGTTGATGGGCATATGGGTTATTTCTAATATTTAGCGTTCACCAAGTGTGCTGCTGTAATCATGGGGGCACACACACCTCTGTGGTGTGTTGCTTTCAGTTCTGGGTAGATACACAGAAAGGAAAAAGCTGGTTCAAATGGGATCTCTAATCCTGTTTCTGAAACAATCTCCACACTAATTTCCACAGTGGTTCACCAGCCTACACTCCCACTAACAGTGGTAAAGTGTTCCTTTTCCTCCACATTCTCTCCAACACTTGTTATTGGTTAATTTCTTGAAGGTAGCCTTTCTTTCTTGAGTGAGATGGAATCTCAGGGTTGTTTTAATTTGCATTTCTCAAATAACCAATGATGTTGAACATTTTTTCATGTATTTGCCATTTTTATTTCTTCATCTGAGTAGAAAACTCTGTAGACATCTATCAAGTCTGTTTGTTCATAGAGTCTTGGTTAAATTCTAATATTTCTTTGCTGATTTTTTGTCTAATTGATCTATTCATTTGTGAAAGTGCAGTATTAAGTTCCCCACTACAACTGTGTGTGTGCTTATTTGGTTTTTCATGTCTGTTAATATTTGTTTTATGTTGTTGGGTGAGCTTGTGTTTGGTGCATAAATATTCATGGTTGTTATCTCTTCTTGGAGTTTTCTCTTGACAAACATAGTGACCTTATTTGTCTCTTTTGATTGGCTTTGGCTTATGGTTTACATTGTCTGCTAATAGAATATTCCTTTTTTCTGGGTTGCTGTGGCATAGAGAATTGTTTTCCATCTATTGACTTTTAGTTTATGAATTTCTTTTTGGATTAAATATGTGTTTTTTGAGTGTAGCATATTGTTGGATCTTGCTTTTTGGTCCATTCTGCCAGTCTGTTTCTTTTCTTTGGTGAATTGGGACCATTGACACTGATAGTTGTAACTGACCTGCATTGGCTTTTGTTTTTCATATTGTTTTCCTGTTGCTTGTTCCATTTCTCCACTCTTTAATTGCTGGCAGCTTCTTTCTTTTGGTATTGATGTGTTTGTGGTCTTCATTATCTCTTTCTAATATGTCCTTCAGAGCATTCTTTAGAGCTGGTTTGGTGGTCATAAATTCCTACATTTGCTATGTGTCATGGAAGTATGTTATTTTTCCATCAATTTTGAAAGACCGTTTTGCAGGGTGCATCAATGCAGATGAATATTGTTTTCCTTTAGGATTGGAAATTCTTCTCTCCAATCTTTTCTTGAGTTACGGTTTTTGTTGAGAAGTCTTTTGTGATTCTGATAAGCTTTCTTTTATACATAATATTGTTTCTTTTCTTTAGCTTGTGTTAATATTTTGTTCTTATGCCAAAATTCTGCACTTGATTTTAGCCAAAAGGTCAAGAAGCAATTTGCGTCAAATTTCTAGAATCTTGATTTCTATATGCCTTAGTGTAGTTTCACTTTGGTCATGGCTATTTGGAGTCCTATATGATTCATTTGTTTGTATGTTAAATTCTTTATCCATGTTTGGAGAGTTTTCTGCTATTATCTCGTTCTGTGAGAAGGTTTTTAATAGTTTTTGTGCAGTCTCCAGCTTTCTTACAGCTTCCAGTCAATCTTATCTGCTCTGCTTCATCATGTCCTCGTTGGACTGATTTTTCGTGGTCTCTTGTGCTTTATAAGATATCTTTCTCTTGGTCGCTTGTTGTATTCCTGTCTTCTAGATTTGATATTCTATCTTCACCTTCATTCAGTCCACTTTGTATACTTTCAGTGGAGTTTCTAATCTTCTGCATTTCTGTTTCATTGATTTCATTTCTGGCCTGCATTTGGCATTCATTGTTTGTATCACTTTCTTGGAGCTCCTCTATTTGTTTTTGTGTGTTTGCTTTAATGTCTTTTACTTTGATAGTCTTTTAGTTTTGCACCTTAGAGATTATTTTTTAATGATCTTTTCCATTTGTTTTTTCACTTTTGATGCAATCATTTCTGAGAGTGCCATTTGCTAGCTTTTGATTTCCTTTATCACTTTGTGTTTTGGATTTGTCCTGGGATGGATTGCATTTTGCTTCTTCATCCTTTTGTGTTATATTTTCTATTTATTTTGTTTTCTGTACTGATGCTTATAAATTTCTTATGTTAGATAGTCCTATCACTGGTGTTGAGGCTTTCCTAGGAGGCTTCTGTTTCTCTTCTAGATATATGTGGTTCTTGGTCTTTATATCTACTCCTGGAACCTATCTTTCCAATATATTAATACTGAGGAGTTGCTGTCTATTTGACTTAGGGCCCATTCCTTTGTACTGCGCTATGGTGGTGGAATGAACCTTTACAATCATCTTATGGGGGGAGGGGTTATAGCATGTATGAAATCTGGTTAAAGTAGTTTAGTTGGTTCTAATAGTAGACTTAAATACAGTCTTCCTGCTGGCAAACTGGACTGTTACCCTGACATCTATAATTGTAGAATTATATTTTATATTTCTACAGAAATATAAAATAATCCCACTTACATTAGGAACTTGCATTCAATAACTTTCCACTTAGTTAGAATGATTATATCCTGTTTTTTGGGGGGAGGTTCAGGAGGAAAGAGGGTAGGATGGAGATATGAGTGAGGTTAAGTACAGTCGGAGAAAGGTTGGAGGGTATAGGATGATCATCTAGATTTTGGACAATTGTATGACACAGAAGGGAAGGATGGGAAGAAACCTAGGAATAGTGAAGTGTACCATGAAAGCCAATGTTAACTTGCATGAAAGTATCATAAAGCCAAGTGAGACAGCCAAAAAAAACAGTGGAAGAGGACGAATATAATAAAACAGGGTTAGAGGTCACCTGTTAGCTCACTTGGCAGTATTTCAATGCCTGTAGTTCTGTCTGCCCATTGTGTGTTCCTTGGTCAGGGTCCTACTGAGTCACTGGCACCGAAGTTACATGTCCTTCTTCCAGGATGATTTCTTTGGTCTCAAGTGCATGTATTTATGGGCTGGGAAATGTACTAAGCATTGTATCCTCACTAGATGCATAGATATATAGAATTAACAATTGCACCTATAACCTGAGGTGGATCTAGCAAAGTGGAGCACCTCTAGAACTTTAGCTTATTTTCAATAGCTCGCTGCTATGCTTAGTCTAGGGCTCGTTAGTTCTCTCTCTCTCTCTCTCTCTCTCTGTATCAATTTGATCTATCTCCTTACTTGTATCTATCTATATCTTTCTTTATTTGTTTCTATTTCTATGTCTATGTCTATCTCTACCTCTAACCTATCCTATATATCTAGGCCTGATATCTGAAACTGTATTCCAGTTTGCTTGGCTATGCCTTATCATATGCTTTGTTCTTGCTGATTTCTGATTCAAATATGAAGCTTATCTTTGTCCTATCCATTTCTAAATTGTCAAGGTCTCCACCCGTATGGCTAAGTCAACTTCCCTTTTAGATAGCTGACTTTCACCTCTGATGGATTAAGACCTTTGTAAATGATGCAATCATTTATTATATTCATAGGGGGTTGGTTCCAGGACCTCCAGGATTCACACATTATGCTTTTAAAATGGCATATTGTTTTTCACATATCTTCTTGTGTACATGAAAACATCGCTAGAGGGGCTGGGGATTTAGCTCAGCGGCATAAGCGCCTGCCTTGCAAGCAGGCAGTCATGAGTTCGATCCCTGGTACCAATAAAAAGGAAAAAGGCAAAAAAAAAAAAAAAAAATCACTGGATGACTTAAAATATCTACTACTGTGTAAATACTATGTTAAAATTGTCATACTATCTTGTTTAGGGAAGAATGACAGGACAAATATTTGTGCATATTGAGTAGAAAAGCGATATTTTTGACTATATGAATGGTTGGTATTGTAGATGCAGAATCCACGGGTATAGAAGACTGACTGCATGTGTCTGTGATGTGATTTTGCTCCTGGTTACCTTTTAGGGAGCCGGTTGAATACTGAATGAATTACTCAACTTTTAATCTCTGTTTTACTTGGCTTATTTCTCCATCTCTCTTCTCCAGAAAGGTCTATGGTCTTATACAGATTTTAGATAAATTTTAAAGTTATAAAGACAGCCACTTACTAAAAACTCACAGAACTGCAGGGTAACTACTGAAAACAACTACAAAGGAAAAACTTTTTATCTACTTTCCAAGATCAAACTCATTCTATTTCAATTTGATGAATAAATGTTCTTTTTTGGTAAACATATTCATTACTTGTATGAAACTATACAAACTTGGAATTTTTTGACCTCTGTTTAGGGTAGCTAATTACAAGCAAATTCTCGAACAGACTGAAGGAAAACAGGAAAAGAGCTGGTTGGAGATGTTTCATCCTGAAAGGGGCCTACACAGTTGTCTGGGATTTGGAGAGTAAGTACAATCAAGGAAATAATAAGAACTCTGGAAAAAATATAATCCTTTAACCATGACATTTTATATGTTTTGATCTTGACAAAAAATGATCATTGGTAGATATTTTGGAAGTTTAGGCAAGGAAAAAATGCTCTGAACTGGATTCCATCCTGTTTGCAGGGAGCAGCTCTTATTCCAAATGCTACACTTTTTGAATACATGAGGTCTAGTTTTACTGCAGCAACTGCACACGTTGTGATGTGGTAAATATTTAAGTACAGAAATCACTCTGGTATTTCTTTTTGCATTTCTACTCAAGATAAACAATTTATCAAGTTTTAAAAGTGGGAGAGTAAATATGTGATTCACTTGGAAGTAGATACTGGCACCTGTTGGATCCATGTTAGTGTTTATAATAGTTCTTAAAAGTAGAAAATGTAGTAAAAGTCAATAATCAGTTGTAGCATTACATTCTGGAGGAAGAATTGTGCAGCAGGGAAACGAATACAATACTTCAGCTGGGTATAGAAGCTGGCATTCTGTTCTATCTCAGAGTCTGGCTTTCACATCCTTAAACCAACATCTTGATCGTCAGTGACAATAATAACAATTTCATAATTCCACTTAACATAACACAATTATCCCATGTACAATTTAAAATGCAGTAATCCATTTACCAAGGTTCCAAAAGTTCTAGCATTTTTTAAAGTTCTAGGCAAAGTCTCTTTGACATGCAAAACAAACTCTTACATGCAAATCTCTGTAATAAAGAAACAAGTTTTAAGATCACAAGACACACTGGCACAGGTTAATTATTCCTATTTCAAAATAGAGAAATGGGTTTAATAAAGAATTGAATCAATGCAAAACTGAAACATAGCATGGGAACAGTAAGTCCCATCTAGCATCCAGGGACTTGGTGGAACAGTGTGAGTTCTAAAGAGTTTGAATGACCCTATGCACTTCATGGCTGAACCCACAAACCCTCTTGCTTGGGCTGGCATTACTCACAGCCTGTAGCTTTTCCTAGCCAGCTGTTCTAAGTTCCTGGTATCTATAACTTTCTAGTATTTCCACTGCACCTTAGACGCCATACTCATAGATTCACTTTTGCTCTTGTACAGGTTCATTGCCTTGTCTTACAGAGTTTCCTTTGAAATCTGGGTTCTAGCCCCCATGAACCTAAAACTCTTGCTTTCTGTGTGCCAGTAAAACCAGCATCATGTGGCTGAAACCAAGTTCTACTGTCACAAGAGCAATACTCATGGGAACATGGCTGCAGTAGCTTCTGAGTGCCTGCTGGCTGAGGAACCTGAGGAACAATTCCTCAAGAGGTTTTTATCAAGAAGGCATCCCAGGGACTCTTCTCAAATGAAATGTTGACAGCTTAGCACATGAGACCCTGTATTTGGCAGAGTCTTGCTTATTCCTAAGATACCTTCAAGGCATTTTTCTTCTTATCTGTATGTAAACTATTCAGGTTTTTTAAATGGCACTGTTCTCAGCTGCAATAAATAGTATCTTTGGTTCCAACATTACACATGTTCCTTCTTTATGAGAATTTAAATTTTTCAAATTTTCTTGCTCTGTGTTTTGCCTCCAATTTTCACCATAAATCTGGTTAAAATCAGCCACCAGTACCCATGCCACACAGTGAAAGTTGGGCTGTCTTTGAATGTCCATCAGGAGATGAATTAGTCTAACATTATTAAATCTTTGACATTTGCAAAACATCAGGACAAAATGTAGACAAATTTTCTGCCCAGTCATATCATATATGTTTCTATTCCACTGCTCATAGAGTCTTTGTTCACACCTAAAACCTTATGAGTCTGGTCTTTGCTCTCTGCATTCCTGTTAATATTGTACTCTTCAGATCTCCAACCAGAATCATCGACAGCTGTTTGTGGTACTCTAGGACTTCACCACTCCCAAGATGCAAAGTTCTGGTACAAATAAATTCCACAGGCTTCTGTACCACATGCCCAGGCACAGAAACAAAACCACCCACTTCTAGTACCAATTTTCTGTATAAGTAAGCATTTTTTATGTTGAGACATAATATCCAATAACCACAATTTAAAGGAAGAGAGATTTAATTTGGTTTGCATTCTTAGAGGCATTCAGTTCATGCATTGGTGTTCCCAAGGAGGAAATATTACAGTGGAAATGTGTGGTGGAGAAAAGATACTTAATTTGTGGTAGACAGGAATCATAGCAGGGGCATTTCCAGAGAGCACATCAAGATGGACAAAATACAGATGGCCAGGCTATACCTAGTGTAAGCCACTCAGAAAAGACCCACTAGTGTGCTACAGCAGTCCTCAGCACAGATCTCAAGTTGACAAATGTACACTACCAGCCACATAAAGACTCTGTGATGAAATACATGCTATCCTTTCTTTATTTGCACACTTTCTTACAATTTTTTTATTTAAGGAGAAAAAGGAAAAAAAACCCAGAAAAATGGTACAACTAATACAAAATTTAAAAAAGAAACAGTAAGAAATCACTAGTTAATAGATTACATATTCTCATCTTAGAAATAGTTGTTCAAGTTACATTATTGAAGCATATAAAGTGGACTTTCAAACAGAAAGAGTGCAAACAGTTTTGTTCAATGATCCAAAAAACACTCAGTAATATGGTTATCTATCTTATACACTCAAACATATATGCAGTTATAACCTTTAGAGCACTTTCTTTTCTTTTCTTTTCTTTTCTTTTGTACAATGACAATTACACATTTTTGGTTTTATTACTCCCACAGTTCTTATTACTTTTTTTGAAGAGAGTAAAACCAAATGCGACAAATCAGAACAGAGTCAGTCAAATCAAAAGGATGGACATAATAGATAATGTAAAAACAAAATATAAGGTGATCAACAATGGTTACCATACTGCCTCTTGCTATTTTAAGAAGAATTGGCAGTTATAATAAAATTGAACTAAACAGTAAAGAATAAAACCAAAGCATTGGAGACATTATGGGATTTTAAAAGAAAATAATAGTCAACCAGAATGGGCATCATAATGATTCTTATTGTCTTCATAGTTATGCCTATACTTTTAAACTTGGTACTATCTAGCATAACAGAATAGAGGAAAATCAGTCAAAACAAGATGGTGAGGGCAATACAGGATTTCAAATCAAGTTAATAGGAAATCAAAGTAGGTTACTATAATTTATCCTGCTATTTTTTATTTATTTTCCCTTAATTAAAAAATGAAAAGAAAAAAAGTAAATTTAAAATAAGGGGATTGAGATAAAAGAGGGCATAACAACAGAACAGCACAGGCCAAATCATAATCATTTGAGTAAAGCGGTGTTTCACCACAAGTTATCCTGACATAAAAATAGTTATTATAGTGTCTCTTTCCTTGAAATCTTTGAGCATAACTTTGTATACTATAGCACCAAACATATCAAGACACTATAAAACCATTCGAGAGAATGACATTATTACAGGGTATTTAGGACCAATTAACAAAAAATGAACAATGGTTTCCATATAAACTCCTTGTCTATAAAAGTTTTTGCTTACATTATCATATATAATAAAATCCAATAAGATACAACCTTTTAAGACCGATGGAGACAGAAGAATACAAGTTTGATGGGACTTCAAAACAAGATGATACTAAATCAGCACTAACTATTATGATGTCTTGTTTTCTCCAAAATAGCTGTTCCTACCTTCCGATATTCTCTGCTCTTCTTCTGTCATTTGTTGTGAGTTTGTCTTCTTCATTTCATTTTCTGCTCCATTCATTGTGGCCTCTCTGCAACTATTTCTGGAATCTTGGTATTTTCCTTTTTTAGAATATCCTGCAGTATTCTCTGTAGAGTTGAATTAGTGGTTGCAAATTCCCCTAGTTCCTCTTTATCCTGGAAGCACCTTGTTTTTCCATCAATTTCTAGGGACAGTTGTGCAGGATATATCAATCTTGGCTGGAGGTTATTATCTTTCAAAGCTTGAATTATTTCCCCCCACGCTCTTCGTGATTTGATGGTTTGTGCCGAGAAGTCTGCTATAATTCTGATGGGTGTTCCCTTGTAAGGGATCTGTTTCTTGTCTCTGATGGTTTTTAATATTCTGTTCTTATATTGGATTTCTGGAATTTTGATTATTATATGCCTGAGTGTAGCTCTGTTTGGGTTGTAGGTGGCTGGAGTCCTGTATGCCTCATATATCTGAGTATCTTTACCATTTGCTAAATTAAGGAAATTCTCTTGGATTATTTCTGTGAATAGCTTTTACAGTCCATTTGTTTGTGTCCCCACTTCTCTTATGTTCTTGATTCTTAAGTTATAGATCCTCTTATCATCTTCTAGCCTTTGTATTGTTGCTGTTTGTTTTTTAATTATTTTTAAGAAGTTTTTCATTTCATGCTCCCATATTCAAATCTGCTCTCCAGTTCAGATAATCTATCCTTAGTTTCTTTTTTTTTTTTTTTTTGTCTTTTTCATTTTTACCGGTACCAGGGATTGAACTCACGACCACCTGCTTGCAAGGCAGGTGCTTATGCCGCTGAGCTAAATCCCCAGCCCCTATCCTTAGTTTCTTTCAAGCTCTTATGCCAGTTTTCGATAGAGTTTTTAGTTTCTGGTAATCTCTTTGAATCTGCTTCACATATTCTATGTTTTCTCTATTTTCTCCATCAAACAATTCTTCCCTTTTTTTCTGTTCTTCCATTCCATCATCTGTTTTTTCTTGGGCAGTGTTTAGCATTTCTCTAACTATTCTGCTTATGTCTTGCTTCAGGTCATTAATAACTTCATTCCTGAACTCGTCTATGAAGCTCTGTAGATAGCGCTTTATGTCTATTGGTGCCGTGTCTGCTATTGCATGTTTCTCAGGATTGGGGGCTGAGGACCTTTCTTGTTGCTCCCTCTTCCCATATTCTTTGTTCCTTATATATAAGCGTATATAGGAGGCCCAGCTTCCTTCCCTATCCGCCACAGTCTGTTTCAATTGCGCTGGCTAGGTGTTCCCATCCACCGCAGCGCACCAGGGAGACACGGACCTGGGCAGTCAATGCCGGCCCGCCCCTCCAGGTCAACCTATGGAAGGCTTCACCACTAGTGTGCACCTCCGGCGCTGGGACCTGAGTTGGGCTAGCCTATTGGTTCTCAGCCAGCGATGTCTCACAGGCCAGGCACTCCCCACCAATCCCGCTTGAGAGGGGGATATGTGACTGAAGTCACTGCAGCTTCTTGTTCTGGGAAGTCTGCCCGGTCTGAGTATGTCCTCTGCTGAAGCCTCCTTCTCTATGTAAGTGTCCAATTCGCTCACTCACCGCAAGTCGATGCAGGGCACCCAGCCAGCCCTGCTCCAAACTCCATTCAACGCTTCCCACTCTCCGAGCTTTCGCGCCTCTCTCCCCGCTGTGCCGGCCAGGATGCAACAGCGGCTGCAGGAGATTCAGATCGCAGTTTCCAGTGGTGCGAGGTCTGGATTTCGTGGTGAGACCTTATCTGTTCCTGCTGTATCACCAGGATTGTGTTTCTAGTTGGTTTCTCTTAATTTAGTTTGTTCCTGGGTCGGCAAAGAATATCCCCCCTTGCCTAGGATTTCCTGCCTGGCACGATTCCTGGATTTCAAGTGCAGTTTCTCAGAGAGCCTCCGAGGTTGCTGCTATCTATCCACCATGTTCTTCTGGACTCCCCACACTTTCTTACAATTAATCAAACTGGATGAAAACAGTGGCTAGTGCTAACAGAGAACATTTCTTTCTTCTTCAGCATGGGTATTGAGAACTATTACGAAGGAAAACACTGCACTGGGACCTCAACAAGAATCAGTAACAGTGGAAGGAACTCAGTTATGGGGCCCTGATGCAGGAAGATATCAGTGAGATGTCAATGAAGACATCCTGTCATCGGCTGGAGGATGAAAGATGACAGGTGATAACTGTGGGCGCACTCATGATGCACTGCTTAGAAGGTGGCAGAGACATGTTTATGTTATGTTTAGGTTATGGGAGGTAAAAATAAAAGGCACAACAGAAGTAGCCAAAAATACTAAAATAGCCAGGTGCAATGGTACATATCTACAGTCTGAACTATTCAGGAGATTGAAAAAGTGAAACATACAGTGACTAAAATGGATTTAATAGTAGACTTAACAGGTGACAGATAACTTTCTCAATAAATGAAGGATATGAACCTCACTTTCCTCTGCAGATCTCTGCAAATCTTAGGACAATTATGAAGAACTCCTTGTGTCATACTGGAATAAAACTACTTAGATTCGAGGAAGGGGAGAAGGAAAGGCAGTGGCAGAGACATCCAAAGGCAGACAGCTTCTTTGAAAGCAGAAAGAGAGACACAATGCTGCTTTCAAACAAGAAAATAAGCCTGGAGTGTGATTTCTCAATAAAAATATGGAAGCCAGGATTTTAGGCAGTATCCTGACTATTCTGTTTAATGATATGAATAAAAAAAATTGTTAACTTCGATTATTAAAATCAACAAAAATGTTCTTTGAAAGCAAAAGTGAAATAAAATTGATTTTAGAAAAATAAAATGTAACCAAAATGTTTCTAAGAAAAAGAAACAAAATTGTACTTAATAAAGTGATTCAAAATTTTTAATGAAAGCAATTCAAATAATATTGCTTATACAAGAAGCACCATGAATATAAGAAACAATATGCTTAAATATGAAAGGATAGAAATTCCATGTTAACTCTAACAAAAGAAATACATATTATTTTATTATAATATCAACGTATACTTTAGTGTAGAGATAATTTTTAGAGATAAAAGGGATAGTTCATAAAGAATTTCTCATCAAAAAAGTATATCATTTTGAAATCAATATGTGCTCAAGGAGAATAAAAAACTGATAAAATAGAAAACAGTGCACAGGCACAATGACAGGGCCATCACATAACATTCTCCATAGCTCATAGAACAGAAGGATAAGAAGACACAAATGGGTGGAGAACAACAAATCTAACTGAGTTAAAATATATAAAGTATTGATTTCACCACCAACAAAATACATATTCTTCATCCACATTGGGAACATTTACTAATTAGTCATGTGCTGCATCATAAAAGAAACTTCAAATATGTCAAAAGATTGCTGTCACTCAGAGCATGCACTCTGCCAATAGGAATTAGACTAGAAATGAATGAGAGAAAATAATTAGAAAATTACCATTAGCAATTAAGCAGCTACATCTAAGTAATGGAGGACTCAAAAAAGACATCACAGGAAAATTAGAAAATATTTTTATCTGCATGATAGTAAAGAGACCACATATTAACAGTTGCAGAATCTTGCTAAATGTCTCGGATTAAAGTTCATAGCATTCTTGTCTGTACTGAGAAAGAAAAAGCATGAAATCTTTTTAAAAATTGCAAACTCAGTCATTGAAGATTGTATTGAATAAAAAAGAAAAAGTATAAAAGAAAAAAATAACTTTTAAAGTAAGAGGAAAAAATCGATGACGTTGAGAAACTAAAATACAACATGATGGAAAAACAAGCCAAAGTTGACTCTTCGAAAAGATTCATAGAAGTTACTGAGTGTTGTTTTATGCTTATTTAAACACGTATATTGTCATTGCTCAAATGTAAATAATAAAAATAAGTGCAGGCCGGCATAATGCAGCTTAAATGATATTTATGTGTGATACACCTAGTGTAAAGGCCACTTTCATCTTTAGATTTACATCATTCAACATTGGGGTTCAAAGATTTTTTCATGTTTTTACACATTGTTTATATTTTTAAGATTTTTGTTAATCACATATGAACTTATTGAAAATAGATGATATTATGTTTTTATTTCTGTTCAGCATCTAAAATAGTATTTGGAACAAAATAATAACTTTTTTTTTCTTGAGATTGGGTCTCCCTATGTAGTTCAAGCTGACTTTGAGCTTACTAGTAGTCCAGGTTGGCCTCAATTCACGGTGATGCTCCTGTCACAGCCTCCCAAGTGCTGGAATTATAGTTGTGTTCCACCACTCCAACTTAGTAATAAAATAATAACAAGTGTTTACAGAAAGAATACTTGGTGCTTTACCTTAATTGTGGGACAGGTTATTCAAGAAGAAAACAATTAAACTCCTCCTTCTCCTGCTAACATTAGAGAAAACAGTATTACCAGGCCAAATTGTAAAAGAAATAGGGCTGAAAACAAACCAGATAACCAAACACTGAATTTCCTTTTGTACTGAGGAATTTGCTGATGCCTGAGAATTTAGGCTTGAGCCTAGCAACCTTATCAAGTGAGAGGGATGGAACACAAGGTTCAGTGGCCACACGAAAAGAGAAATTTATCAGAAAAACCTGTGTACATTATGCAGATTTTCAATGAAAGTAAGCAATTTTCAAATTGTTAAATGCGTACAATAAAAGACAAACAAGAAGTAAATCCCCTCAATCACCTAGCCCAGTGAATCAGTACTGAACAGAGTAAGCGGGGGAAAAAAAAATTGAGTCTCAAAACAAAAACAATGTAACAATGTAAGAGAGCTGGAAATACAAAAATGGTACAACACCCCTGGATTTAATCTTCTGTACTATAGTCTTTTGGATAAAAATTGGTAAGTTTAACAGTATACACAAGGAACTAAAAATGATGAAAAGTAACACTTCCTAAGAGAAACAAAAAGAAAGGATATTTCTCGTAAAACTAGTGCCAGCCCAAATTAAAAATGACAAGCATTTCACACAGAGTTGAAGGTAGAATTAGTGGACTGGAGTACAGGTCATAAAGATCAACCAGAATGCACTGGCAGGGGATGCAAAGAGGTAATGGCACTAGGAACGTAGATTGAGCAACTACTTGAGGAATAGCAAAATGTAACGTATTAACTATTGTTATTCTCCTATTATTTGTTATCCAATTTAATTTTACCTGTTTTTCCCAAACAAAAAAGCCCATAATGTATTAAAACTGGATCATTAATGAAAACAAATGCTCTTTATTAATATACAACTTGACTTAACTACTTTTCTTGTTGCAAGAGCCTGCTACCCATAAATTAAGAGGAAAGATTTATTTTGCTCAGTTTGTAAAAGTTTCAGTCCGCAGTCAGCAGACTCTGCCATCACAGAGGGTCTCCTTTTCCAGAGGAGATGGGAGGCTACAGAACCAACCAAGAAGCCTCCTTGTCCTTTTATTCCAAACCTGGCTACATCTACTTTTGGATGGTGCCACACACACCAGGGGGCTGTCCCATTACCCGCACCCAGGACCATGCTAAGGCGATCAGTGGGCTGACCCTGTAGCATATAGCCCTTACCTCCAGTCTCCCCAGGAAAGCCACATCTGTGATGCATGGGACTTGGGAAGACTTCTCCATCCAGTCCACAGTGCAGTTCTAGTTACAGGAAAAGCTGAGCGTGGGATATGCTGAAACTCTGTATTAAAGCTTTTGTGTTACATCTAAAATTGTTCTAGGATAATAAGTGAAAAACAGAAATATGTATTTATTTGCCATTTGTATTTCATCTGAGAAGTGTGTACTCATCCTCAATTCCTATTTTTGGATTGGGTTTTTGAAATTGAGTTGTCTGATTTTTTTTTTTCAGTTCTTTGTATGTTCTAGATTCAAGTCCTGAGGGGCAACTGGTTATGTTTTCCCAATCTGTGGGTTGTCTTTTTACTCTGTTGATGGTTTTTTTTTCCTGCAAAATCCTTTTAATAGGGTGACATCTTTTTATTGATTTTCCATATTTTCCTTGCAGTCTGCGTTTTATCCATCAAATCTCTACTTATGCCTTTATCTTTGAGATTTCTACCTATTTTCTCTACCAGTAAGAAGTGTTTCTATTTTAATATTTAGATCTTTGATCCATCTTGACTTAATTTAGTGCATGATGATAGACTTAGGTCTAGTATTAGTCTTCAGCATGTGGAAAGCCAATTTCTCCAGCACCATTTATTAAAGAGGCTGTCCTTCTTCTAGTGAACGTGTCAAAGATAAAATGGCTGAGTGTATTTGTAGTTGTGTCTTCATTTTTCTAATCTGTTCCTCTGATCCTCTGGTCTGATTTTGTCACAGTAGCCTCGTAGTGCAATTTCAAGTCAAGGATTGTGATGCCTCCTTTCTTGCCTTTGTTGACCATGACTGCTTTTGCTATTTCGTGTCTCTTCTGGTCCGAAATGAATTTTAGAAATGTTTTCTTTAGATCTCTGAGGTACACTAATGGTATTTTCATTGAGATTGCATTAAATCTGTATAACAATTTTGGGAGTATGCTGATATTCATAATGTTGGTTCTTTCTATCCATTTTCTGATATCCTCTTTGATCTCTTTTTTCAGAGTACCATAATTTTCAATATATAGATCTTTTACTTCCTTAGTTATATTGATTCTATTTCATTTTTGGGGATGCTACTGTGAAGGGTTTGATGTCCCTAATTTTTTAATAAGTTTTTTGTTTGTGTACAGGAAGGCTATAGACTTTTGAGTGTTGACTTTATATCCAGCTTTATATCCAGTTACTGAATTTGGTAATTAAATCTAGCAGTATTTTGATGGAGTTTTGGGGATCTTTTATGTAGATTGATACATTACTAATAATTAAAGTCAACATATAATTCCAATTCCCTTGAGTTTTATCTAATGTGCTTCACTTTTGGAGTTCCATCCAGCATACCGGGTTCTATTAAGTAAGTATGCCTTTTAAGGCTGCTCTTGGCTGACACAATTTTTAGACATCTTTAATGACTTTGATGCTTTAGAAGAGTTCTGCTGAGACATCTTGTAAATTGCTCCTTTATTGGGATATTTCTCAGGTTGTTTTAGTATTAGACTAGGATTATGATTTTGGCAAGGAAAACCACAGAGGTGAAAGCCATTGGTCACACCAAACAGCATATCATTGTTGATGCTGGCCTTTATCAAGTTTAAGGAAGTATTTATCAGATTTTCTACCACAAAGCTTGTGTGTGTGTGTGTGTGTGTGTGTGTGTGTGTGTGTGGCTCATTCTGCATGTTAAAGTCCTTAAATGGGCGCCCCTGGCTGCAGCCTGTGTGTAGGTGGTGGGCAGTCGTGCCCTGTCTGATGGTGCAGTGTGTCTATACAGTATCCAGCTCTCTTCCACATGGGAGACTTGATCCCTCTGTCTTTATGCTTGGCCTTTTCATTCAATACTACTTTGTTCTACTGTTTTTCCACCCAAGTGTTTCTACTGAGAATCCTTTCTATTAGTCCCTGTATTTCTGAAATTTCTCCATTAGGATGAATTTTTTTAAAAATTTTATTTAAGGAGAAAAAAGAAAAAAAAACAGAAAAAGGGTAGAGTTATACAAAATTTCAGAAAAAATAAACAGTAGGAAATCACTAGTTAATTACATATTGTCACCTTAGAAACAGTTGTTGAAGTTACAAAATTAAAGCATGTAGAGGGGACTTTCAAACAGTGAGACTGCAAACAGTTTTGTTCAATGATCCAACAAAACTCAATAATATGGTTATCTATCTTATACGCTTAAATATATATGCAGCTATATCTTTTAGAGAACTTTCGTTTCCTTTCTTTTGTACAATGACAACTACACATTTTGGGTTTTATTACTCACATAGTTCTTATTACTTTTTTTTTTTTTGAAGAAAGTAAAACCAAATGTGACATACCAGGACAGAATCAGTCAAATCAAAAGGATGGACATAACACATAATGTAAAAACAAAATACAAGGTGATCAACAGTGGTTACCATAATGCCTCTTGTTATCTTAAAAAGAATTGCCTATATCATCAGTTATAATAAAATTGAACAAAACAGTAAAGAATAAGACCAATAAAACCAAAACATTGGAGACATTAGAGGACTTCAAAAGAAGATAATAGTCAACCAGAATGGTCTTCACAATGAATCTTACTGTCTTCATAGTTGTTGCCTATACTTTCAAACTTGGTACTATCTAGCATAACAGAATAGAGGAAAATCAGTCAAAACAAGATGGTGAGAGCAATACAGAGTTTCAAATCAAGTTAATAGGAAATCAAAGTGGGTTACTATAATATATCCTGCTATTTTTTATTTATTTTTCCCTTAATAAAAGGATAAAAATGAAAAAGTAGATAATAAAAAGGAGATTGAGATAAAAAAGAGGGCATAACAACAAAACAGTGCAGGTCAAAACATAGCCATTTAAGCAAAATAGTGTTTCACCACAAGATAATCTCGACATAATAGAAGTTCCCATAGTGTCTCTTCCCTTAAAATCTTTGGGTATAACTTCATATACTGTAGCATCAAACATATCAAGACAATGTAAAACCATTCAAGAGAATGACAGTATTACAGAGTATTTAGAATCAACTAACAGAAAATGAACAATGGTTTCTGTATAATCTCCTTGTCTATAAAAGTTTTTGTTTATATTATCACATATAATAAAATCCAATAAGATACAACACGTTAAAACCGATGGAGACAGAAGAACAAAAGCTTGATGGGACTTCAAAACAAGAGAATATTAAATCAGCACTACCTATTATAATGTCTTGTTTTCTCCAAAATGGCTGTTCCTACCATCCAACCTTCTCTGCTTCATTTCTGTTGAGCTCTTTTTCTGTCATTAGTTGTCAGTTTGTCCTCTTCATTTCGTTTTCTGCTCCATTCATTGTGGCCTCTCGGCCACTGTTTCTGGAATCTTGGCATTTTTCATTTTTAGAATATCCTGCAGTATTCTCTGTAGAGTTGAATTGGTGGTTGCAAATTCCCCTAGTTCCTCTTTATCCTGGAAGCACCTTGTTTTTCCATCAATTTCTAGGGACAGTTATGCAGGATATATCAATCTTGGCTGGAGGTTATTATGTTTCAAAGCTTGAATTATTTCCCCCCACACTCTTCATGATTTGATGGTTTGTGCCAAGAAGTCTGCTGTACTTCTGATGGGTGTTCCCTTGTAAGGGAACTGTTTCTTGTCTCTGATGGCTTTTAATATTCTGTTCTTATATTGGATTTCTGGAATTTTGATTATTATATGCCTGGGTGTAGCTCTATTTGGGTTGTAGGTGGCTGGGATCCTGTATGCCTCATACATCTGAGTATCTTTACCTTTTGCTAAATTAGGGAAATTCTCCTAGATTATTTCTGTGAATAGCTTTTGTAGTTCATTTGTTTGAGTTCCTACTTCTTCTTTTATGTTCTTAATTCTTAGGTTGTAGATCCTCTTATCATCTTCTAGTCTTTGTATTATTGCTGTTTGTTTTCTTGTTATTTTTAAGAAGTTTTTCATTTCATGCTCCCACCTTACAAATCTGTCCTCCAGTTCTGATAATCTATCCTTAGTTTCTTTCAAGCTGTTATGCCAGTTTTCAATAGAGTTTTTAGTTTCCTGGTAATCTCTGTAAACCTGCTTCACATATTCTATGTTTTCTCTATTTTCTCCATCAAACAATTCTCCCCTTTTTTTCTGTTCTTCCATTCCACCATCTGTTTTTTCCTGGGTGGTGCTTAGCATTTCTCTAACTATTCTACTTATTTCTTGCTTTATTTCATTAAATAGTTCATTTTTGAACTCATCTATGAGCTCCGGAGATACCGCTTTATATCTATAGGTGCCATGTCTGATATTGCATGTTTTCTGTCTTCATTCTCTTTTGCATTTACTTTTCCTGGATCAGTGTTCTCAGGATTGGGGACTGAAGACCCTTTCTTGTTGCTCCCTTTTCCCATACTTTTTGTTCCTTCCATACAAGCATATGTAGGAGGCCCAGTTTTTTTTCTCTTTGTCTGTTACAGTTTGTTTGAATTCGCCGGCTAAGTGTTCCCTCCCACTGCAGTGTACTAGGGAGACACAGAGGTGGGCAGCCTCTGCTGGGCCCACCCCTCCAGGTCAACCTATTGAATGCTTCACTGCTAAGGTGCACCGCCAGGCGCAGGGACATGATTTGGGCTAGCCTACTGGATCTCAGTCCGCGGTGTCACCAGGCCAAGCGCTCCTCCCCACTCCCGCTTGAGAGGGGAATATGCATCTAAAGTCACTGCAGGGTCCTGTTCCAGCTAGTCTGCCTGTTCCCAGAATGTCCTCTGTTGGAGCCTCCTAGTCTATTAAAGGGTCCCCATTTCTCTCACTCACTGCAGGTTGATGCAGGGCTCCTTGCCAGTGCCACTCTCAACGCTGTTTGGTTCCTCGATTCCCGCTCTCAGAGCTTTCACACGTCTCTCTCCCAAGCTGTGCGGATTGGGATGCAGCAGGAAATTCAAATCGCGGCTTCCAATGGCGCGGGATCCAGCTTCCGCACTGAGATTCTATCTGTTCCTGTTATATCATCAGGATTGCATTTCCAGTTGGTTTCTCTCAGCTTACTTCGTTCCTGAGTCGGCAGGGTACATCTCCCCTTGCGTAGGACTCCTCACACGGCACCACTCCTGGATTCTAAACTGGTAATCTCAGAGAGCCTCTGTGGCTGCTGTTATTTGTCCGCCATGTTCTCCTGGAAGTCCATTAGGATGAATTTTAAAGTTTTAGTTCTTTTTTAGTAGTTCCTTTTTTTTCCTGGTACTAAAAGATGGTTAAAGAACTGAAATAAAAAGTGGATTTTTGCCAATAAACCTATCAACTGCTATCACCTGATTGTCTTGAAATTATTAAACACAGAGGCCTTCAACGCTGCCTTTCATGGTGACTGTACTGGCCACTTTTGATCTTTTTTGAACTGAGATCAGTTCAGCAATGTGTGCATATGATTTTGTGAGAATTTGGTTGGACTTCCATGTAGACAAGTTTTGAGAATGACAGTTTAACAATACTGAGTCTTCCAATTGCTAATGCCTTTTCCATAATGTACTTTTAGTTACAGTTCTAGACAGAGAAGTTGGAAGAGTGTGGGAGCAGTGGGGGGAGAAAAAGATTAAGATGAATGTTTCTAAGAGGTATGGGGTGCAAATTCTAAGTATATTGGAAAACACTGATCTAAAGATTCTTATACTAAACAGTGTTTGCAATACATGAAGAAATATTCAACATTACTGATCACTCAAGAAATGCAAATTAAAACAACACTGAGAATCCATCTCCCTCCAGAATGAATGGGCTGCCATCAAAAAATCAACCAATAAAAAATATTGGTGGGGCTTTGGGAAAAGGAATGCTTCTCCACCATTGCTGGGAGTGCAGACTGGAACAGGCACTGTGGAAACCAGTGTGGAGATTCCTCAAAAAACTGAGATTGAAAGTCTCATTCAATCCAGCTATAACTCTTCTGGGTATTTCTCCAGAAAAATTGAAAATATAATGCTACAGCTATATATGTGCCTCAGTGTTTATAGTAACATAATTTGTAGTAGCTAAATCTTGAAAAAAAACCCAAATGCTGATCAAGTGCAGAATGTATAAAGGAGATGTGGTATTTTTATGTAAAGAAATATCACTCAGCCATAAAGAGGGACAATCTTGAGGCTTTCATAGGTAAATGGAGGCAACCTGAGACCATACACATAAGTGAAATAAATCAAAGTTACATTTGTTAATATTATATTGTCACACTAATGTAAAATTCTAAAAAGTGTAAAAGTAGTAACATCCAAATTGTACAATACATACTGTGATTATGAAAGAGAGAGAAAGTGCTTAAAAGGAAAGAACAACTGGGATAGGGGAAAGGAGAGAAACAAGAGAAAGAAGGAGGAAAAAAGTTATATATATATATATATGTGTAAACATATATTTATGTACATATGTATGTATATGCAAGATAGATAGCTATACCTCTAACGTCTGTTAGTTCATCCAAAAGAACAGTTTGTGCTTTCATTGTTTGATCATTTATTGTGCCTAAATCTTGTAACTGAAACAACCACTTCTAAGATAACAATATGCAATATATTAATTAGTGTTAATTTCCTACTATTGTTTGAAATTCTGTATCATTTCTGTCCTTTTTTCTGTTTTGGTTTTTAAAATGAAAAACTGTTCTTCTATTTACATCCTAGCAGTATGTAAGATGACAGAGAGAAAAAGAGAGAGGGAAAGAGAGAGAGAATTCTAGAAATATAATAGCAAAATTACTAAATAACAAAGCCCTAAAAATTTATTAAACAGTCTGACAACCAAAGCAGTCACAGTTAAATTAATGAATAAATTAATTTCTAAAAGCATCAATAGAATCCACAGGTAGAAAAAAATCTTAGACGTAATAAAGGAATACTAAACCCATGTTCTCCTAAGTACACTAAGAATCATCATAAGTGGACTGAACATCTTTCTGTGGTCATTGTCAAAGACACCGTGTGTTTGCTTCTCTAAAGTTGATGAAAGACAGAACAGAGAGAGCACAGGCAATGACACAGCTTCAAGTTTTTAATCTTTGCTTCATGTGAAGCAACTAGCACAACATTGGAAAGCAAAAAATAAAATATGAATGCAGTTTACTCAAGATCACTAGGATTAAGATGTTTTCCTCCAAGTGGGTATGGTACATCCCCAGCTCCAAAGAGTGAGGCAGGAGGATTACGAGTTTAAAGCTGGTCCGGGAAATTTGGGAAACCCTGTCTCAAAATAAATAAATACCATGGTGATGTGACTCAGTGTTCTCTGGGTTCAGTCCTCAGTATGGAAAACAATTCATTATTTATTCAATGAGTTCCTACTTAGAAAACATTTACTAACTTATGTGCCAGACTGTTAATCTTTTAAAGAATTTTAGTCATGAAATTTAGAGGTCAGAGAGCACCACATTCCTTAGAGGTGGAAAATGACATCACTGGCCAAGAACAAACTTTCGGTGAACAGAGAGAATGTTTCAAATTATGCCATTTACTGGAAACAGCAAAAATGTGCCATATAAACATGAAGTGTTAATATGGGAAACAGTGAGGAGTACTTAGAAACTTTTCTACTATCTTCTCAAGTTGTGCTTTTTAAAACTTTTAAACCTGTTCTAAAGATTTAAGACTATTAAAAATGATTACTGATACTGAATTTATACTTAGGCAAAGTCAAGAACCTGGAGTCCCTTTTATAAATTTAAAAAGTAAACCCCAGTTAAAATGAAATTGCTAGCTAAGTATGGTACACGCCTGTAATCCCAGTGCTCAGGAGGCTGCAGCAGGAAGATTGCCAGGAGTCTGAGACCAGCGTGGGGCTATATAAGTGAGGTCAAGACCAGCCCGCATGATATAGTGAAACCTGCCTCAAAACAAAAACAAAAACAAAATCACATCAACAAAAAAGTATTTGCTTAGCAATATTAAAGTTTAGGTAGGAAAAAGAAACATGGAGATATATTTGCTTTTCTAGTAGTGATGAAGATAACTTGATTGAATTATGTTTATAAATCATAAATCATTAAAAAGTAAAATACAGATTTGAGGAGCAAGACAGTTATTTACTATTTAGTACTCTATTTATCCCACCACTTTATTCCATTTAGAGAAAAATCAGAAGTATTAAAAACAAAGCCCTTTCCACCCAGCCAATTGCTTTCTAAATTGCATGAGTTACTATTTAAGCTGGACTCGATCTTTTATCATCCATTTGAGATATTACTGTTCATTTGGGACTGCAGGAGTTATCACATATCTGAAGTGACATTTTTATCTTCAATAAATTCTAATTCAGTTCATACATTAACTGGAGAAACACAATCTTAGTGCACTTAATCAAAATGCTTTATAGATTCTTCATTCCAAACTAGTAATAACGTGTTACTTTAACAAAAATAATAATTGAAGTATGCATTTTAATCACCATAAGGAGGCTGCTCTCTTTGTCTCTTTCAGGAGAAGCTGTCAGATGGACCAATCTGGCTTAGCCATTCATAATCCCCAAAGATGTCATCATCTTTTAATGATTTAATTATTTTCCTACTTTTCCTTGTGCGTAAGGATTTCTCTGCAGGTATCATTGGGCAATTTGATTTGAAATAACTCATAACTAAGTCTTTTGACTCAGAAAAGCACTTTTATTGTCACACTGGTGAAAATACCATTTTTTAAAACCCAACATTCATTTGATTTTAAGGTAACTGACAAACTTGTGAGTAGTTACAATCAGTGTGTCACTCTGCACCACGAATTATTATTGAAAAGGAGGTAGTTTGACTGCCGGTAATTGTAACTGCCACTGGCACAAAGGCATATTCTGAACTTTTTATAAAATAAAATACACTTGATGCATTCATATAAGACTTTATACGGAGTCAATATGTAAGATTTACTTTCATTTTATAGTATATTTTTGGTTTAAACACATAGTTAATATTCCGTCATATCACATTTATAGCCATCTAAGCAGCACTGTGAGTTTAATGAGCTTATATTAATACTGATTATTTTAGTCTAATCTTCTGTGTAAGTTTTCTAATCCTTAACTCTCTGACCACACAGTCATTAATAGATCTTTTTCTCTAAACTAATATGCTCCTCTGATTAAAATTTTAAGTATTTATTTCAACATCTGCAGTTTATCCTTATTTATATTAATCTCAAAATTATTTACACATGCATATATCACAATTTATTTAAATCCTCAAAAGTTTGTTATTTCTGTATTTTTGGAATTTATTATTTCTAAATTCTTTGGAGTGATTCACTCAGTGCAATGAAACATGGTATCCTCACTATTAGTGCAACATTGCAATCCTTTTAAGAACTCTATTAGCCATCTTTACACAGAATAAATTTTTATCATGTTGAAGTTGTAAAACCTTTTCTTCAGTTTTTTCCTAATATTTCAGTTTGGTGCATAAATCATGTAAGGGTTTAATATTTGTGCATGAATGTCCTGCTGGCTTTTCCTCTTTAAAGCACATTAATGATATACATCCATTTTAATTCCAAATATCTTTTTGACTATTAATATCATTTAGGGATACAAATTAGCCTTCAAAAGAACAAGTCTTAAATAATTTAGTCATATCCTAAGGCAATTCTTTCTAGAGTTTCCACAGAAGATTTCAGATTACACTGATGGAATGTTTATCTTTAAAACACATTTTGAATGTCTCTGTCCAGAGTCATAAGCCCGATTCTGACAAACACTAGTTCTTAAGTGAAGTAATTTCAGTGTTCATGTCTAGCTTCTTTCCAACAATTTTTTAATCTCTTAGACTGTCAGGGCCCAATAATCTTTTAAAATTTAAAGACAGGTTTTAGCCACTCTCCACTGCATTAGTCACTCACATGGAGAATTTTACCAAGTAAGAAAGTAAATCAGCATAAAGTGGGATGGACTGTAATCTTGCTACAGAGTGAGCAGAGGCAGAATTGCAATTTGAGGGAAGTCCACACCGAGCCAAACTTGCTTATTTTAAAAGAAATTGGGACACAGTGGGGAAAGCATGTGGGGTAAGAGAGGAAGGACAGTGAAAGCAAGATATGGTTTTCATTTCTGTTTTGTAACATTTTGCGAAGCACTCATTGAATAAAATAACTCAGTCCTATGCCTCATGAAATTCATATAAACATGTTCTTTGTAAGTAGTGTGTGTGGACCCAGATGCAGTCAGCATGGAAGTCATGTATTCCTTCCCAGTCTGCCCAGTCTCTGCAGCTGCACTCCCAAAATCCATGAGTGTGACAGAGATGAAAAAGGAAACGTTTATAAAAATATTTTTAATCTTAAAAATATTTCATATTTTTTATAATGCACATCTTTTAACTAAGCACATAACAATGATTCCAGAAATTCTAATCACATTATGTCAACCAAAGAGATTTGGAGATGAAATTCACATTTTTATCTTGATGAGAAATCGTAGTAAAATGTTAACCAAATTATCTCTAAATTTGCATCTGACACGTAGTGCTGGTTTATAAGCTAAATAAATTTTTCTAGCTCAGTTACTTCTGTGCATAGTAAAAGTAGAATTCAAGCCAGTGATAAAAGTTGAAATTAGAGAATGAGAAAAAGGAAGAAATCCTGTGTATGATTAGTTGCCTGCTTGGGGATTTCTGAAAGAATGAATTTATGGAGTTAATGTAATGAGCTAGTCTGAGATCTCTTCCAAGAACATCAGCTTGTCTAATTAGATTTTTGGACAATTTGCCAACCATAAATAAGTTACAGGAAAAGTTTCCATTTTTTATGAGCAATATATTTTCCTGATCACTGCATTTCACTAAATTTGGCCTTTTCTCAAATCTCTCGTGTATTCTTACATATTTGTAACTGGTGTTACTTTTTTTTTTTTTTTTTTGTCTTTTTCATTTTTATTGGTACCAGGAATCGAACTCACGACCGCCTGCTTGCAAGGCAGGTGCTTATGCCGCTGAGCTAAATCCCCAGCCCCTGGTGTTACTTCTTTATTGGTGATAGAACCATCTTATTCCAAATAAATTGCCTGTTGACTGCCACCTTCAGAGAAACTAATTCCTTTCTATGGTTCTGAGTTCGGCATATATTGTCATTTTCGGCTTTTTAGTAGTGAGTAAAATCTAATCATGTGGGTCTTTTTAATGACTCAAATATCCATAAAATCTAAGAAACCCATGTTTACATTAATGCTTAACAATTAATCAAAGATGTAACAGAAAACGAGTGAATATTGCTCCATTTAACCTTACACCTTCTTTAACTCAGCCTATAACATTCCTACAGCTTAATTATGCTCTGTAGAATTTCAGTGCTTCCCAAATGGCCAAGAAGCAGGAGCCACGTGGTGAGCTACAAACCTAAATTCCTCACTAAGCATAAACTATAAGTTATGACATTAAGCATTACACTAAGCATAAACTATAAGTTATGATGGAACTGACCAATTGCTTCTGTAGCTCTGGTGGGGATTTGGATTTTATAGTCCTACTGTTGTGGCTAAGGTCATTTTAGTCAAAAAGCAAGTCCTTCAATTTATCTCAATCCTGATAGGTGGAACCCAGGTCCAAAGTTCTTGGATTTTCGAGTCCTTTATTTCCAGACAAGAGACAAAACCACTGTGAGTTAACTTGCTTTCTGAAACACGAAAAGGATAGAAATCTAGAGATAAGTAAGGGTCTGAAATGGCAGCTCCACCACCCGGCAAGCCTCGGCCAGCCACACTGCACAGCCCGCCTGCTGCAGGAAGGAGAGTGCTGATGGCACTAAGCCAGAAGGCACAGAACACCCTGCCCGCAGGGCTCCAGGATGCCCAGCTCAGCTCCAAACAGTCTGAAATAAGAACAGAAAACAGTGACCCATAAAAATCCACATTTTAATGTTGGTCTGTACCGACAGACACTGGCAAGCAGAGTTGTACCTTGACTGTTGGTCCTCACCACAGAAGAGGAGGCTCCCAGCTTGGAAGCATGGAAAGCCATCATGATAACGCTTGTTTACTTTGTTCTTTTTTCTCTACTGAAGAGAGAGCTAACCTAAGCAAAATACTTCCTGATTCACGTCTTCCTCTGTCTTTCCTTCACCTATATTTCTGTTTTCTTTGAGTTAGGTTCACAGTAAAATGTAAATAGACATTGTAATTACTCATTGGAAGAAAAAAAAAGAGAGAGGTTGCTTAGCTGAAATCCCAAACCCTGTTTTCTCTGTGTCTCCCCGAAGGCCTTTTCTATGCATGGCTCCTTCATCTTCCTGGTGCTGTTAAACGATACCAGTCAGTGTTGTTCATCAGTTTACCCACTTTCTGATCTGGTCTCTGCCTCCCTCTCCCAGCACATTAATAGTTCCCCTGAAATCCTATCACTTTGCTGTAGGATTGATGCAAGTCTCCAGCAATTAACATAATTACAAGCCTGATTATCTTCTAATTACATTATGAGTATTTGGTTATTCACTACACAAATTAGAGAAAATTAAAGAGGAGAAAGATCCCATGGTGTGGGCGTTGAGCTTTCTAAAACAGTTAGGCATGTTTGAATACAAAGTAACAGCCAAAATGAAGCCTGCTCTAGGCTGCTATTAGTTAATGGTCAACAAACTGCATTTCAGTAAAAAGTTTCTTGTTTTTTAAAATTTTTTTCTCCTGTTTATTTTTTAAATTTTTGTTAATAGCAAAAGAAATTCTCTCTGAATCTTTTACAAATTCTCTCTAAAAGATCAGCAAGTATAAAAACGTGACAAATCCACACTGGTCTGTATTGGCTCATATAATAAGACCTGTGCAAGAAAAAAGAAATAAATAAACGTGATCTTCCAGGCATCGAATTTGTTATGAAAAACCAATAATTTATAAATCAATGATAACAACATCAAAATACAATTCATTATATCACTATAAAGAAAATGAGGCTTTAATCTCTCAAGACTTCACTCTTTATAAATGGTAGTATAGTGTCAGATTCAGAAGCGTAAATGTCACTTTAAGTAGTTGGCAATTTAAGATGGAGTGACTTTTTTGGAACAAATGAGTCAAGTCTTTCCTCCCCATTCTACTGTGTCACAGTCTCTTATTTTAGTTCTGTGACTAAGCCTATGCTTGACCTTCTAGAAACAGACATGCCTCTTCATATCATGACCTAACTTGATTATGGAAAACAAAACTAAACATCTTTTTTTTTGTTTCTTCATTGTACATTTGGAACCAGTTGACATTTTCAAAGGAAACAGCATGAAATGTTCACAGAAAATAATTAGAGAAGAAATAAACATAAATATAGCCAAGTTTCCAAAAAACTGGTTCCTGAGACTCCAGGAATTTCCCTCTGCAAGTCTTGTCCGGGCTCCTTGCCTGGCTCCTTGCCAAGGGTATGTAACATATGGTTTCCTGCATCAGGGACACAATACTTCAAACGTTTGCATGTTAAGAACTGCATTCAGATTTCTCTACCCTCACGCTATGGCAATGAGAAAGCTAAGCTCTCCCCATGGCTGTTTTGTTTGGTGGAAACGCTATAGAAACACCAGCTCAGTCAGGCTGTGTACCTAGGAAAACCCACTTTCTACCTTCGTTGCAGATGACCTTATATGGTCAGAAGTAGAATGACCAGAAACTGTTCCCCAGAAGCTTCCAGTAAGAGTTTCTAACTTTTTCTAAAACAAAGCCTGGAAGGGTGGAATTAGGAATGTGCTAGAAAGGACTTCTGCTAGCAGTAGATCCATGCTGACTGCTGAGATCCTGTTGCCAAGAGAAAACCTATCAATGGAAGACAGCAAGGAGGTGCTGCTGACAGAGTCAGTGACCTGGTGGGAGAAACCAAACTGTGGTTCTCAGTGTGCTTCTGAAAAGGTTTGTCTCAAACAAAACTTTTAACTGGATCGGTGGTGCCCTGGAACCGCTCCGGACATTGCTCCTCACTTTTGAATTAATGACATCCTCCTCTCTGAATTGGCACTTTGCTCCTCCTTTCACTCAGTCAGGAAGTCCTCAGGAGCCGCTGGTGTGTGTCTGACAGTGACCAGCCACAGTCCTGGCCCCTAAGCTCACGTCCCAGACAGAGACACTCACAGAGCTGCACAGGTTCTGCGGAGGCTCAGAGGGAGGACAGTGCTGGAAAGGTCAGCACGCTAGTGATGGGAGTAGGTTAGGCAGGCTGGCTGGTGGGGGACACACGTGCGCCACAGGAAAAATACCAGAGAATGGGATCAGAGAACACAGAAAGGCAGATGGCCGCGGTTCATGTAGGAACAAAATGACTTGCTACTGCTGACAAAGTGTGAAGGAGCCAGTGGCTTTTAAACTTAGGTAAGGACTGGTTCACCAAAATTGCTGTTGCTTCTTTAATGTGTGGCTAGACTCTGCCTTCTGTGAGTGTACACAGTTTCTGTGTTAGCACTAAATCCTCCACACAAAGCAGCACCAGGACATACTCAGTAATATGTGACTGAGCACTCAGTAATATGTGACTGAATACTCGGTGGTCACTGCTTACACAAGTACTTAGTAAATACTGATATGCAAGGTGGGAATGAGATGAAGTCAGGATCTGAACAGGAACCAAAGCACAAAGCAAATAAGAAGCCACGTAAAGAAACTCAGCATTCTCCTAAGCCTGCTGGGAAACCTCTAAAAGACAAAGCATAAAATGAACACGGGTCCATTTGAATTTTGGAAATGCGATTTCTTAATTTGTCTATTAAATATGGTTGAGTTCCATATGTCTTAGAGACCACTGGGAGTATAAATGCAACAGCTGCTATCAAGGAAGGAAGAGTCCTGCCAGATAACAGAGAAAAGGAACCTAACTAGAGGGCTGGATCAAGGGTTTTCCTGGCCTGGCAGTGGAGTGCCATCATTCAGGAGGCTGAGGCAGGAGGATTACTTGAGTTCTGTCTATGCAGCACACACAAGGATCCTGTGTCTTAAGAATGAGGACTTTTCTGAGGAAGTAACACTTGAGGTAGTTTGGGGACTGTGATATGTCACTGAGGTGTACCAGAGTAGGGGTGAGGAATGGAAGGCTTTGCAGAGAATATTCCAGACAGTGGAAATACGGCAGAAAGGAATGGGGAGGATGCCAGGGACTGAGTAGTGACTGGGTGATTGAGGAGAGGGTGAGGACCCTGGAAGGAGGCGTCAGGTGACTCATGGCCCTGAAGCCATGGAATGCGCTCTGGTCTATCACCTTACAGCACTGGAGAACGTAACCAACACTTCTGAAACTGCGGTGGACAAGACTGGGAGAGCAAGCGAGGGTGCGTGTGGCGTGGCCAGCCAGGCACTACCAGAGATGCCAGGTGAGCCGACTACAGGTTAGGTTCAGGTTCGTGCCAGTGGAGGGAGAGGGACGGGGGAGGTTAATGAGACACTTCACAGTAGCATCTGCAGGACTTGGTCAGGGACACTGAGTGCATCCTGAGAGAGGACAAACGGCAAGATGACTCCTGAGTTCCAGGCATGTGCACACCAACAGGCCAAGATGGGAGCTCGGGCTTCAGCCTCCTGTGTTCCTGTGTGCTCACCTGAAGAAGCAGAGAGACGGGGTGGGGGGGGGAGCGGGGAAGAGACAGAGAGACAGACAGACAGAGACAGAGAGACAGAGAGATAGAGACAGAGAGAGACAGACAGAGATAGAGACGAGACAGAGACAGAGACAGAGAAGAGAGACACAGAGACAGAGAGATAGAGACAGAGAGAGACAGAGGGAGACATAGAGAGCAAGAGACAGAGAGAGAGAGGGAGAGAGAGATAGAGAGAGAGAGACAGAGAGAGAGACAGAGACAGAAAGATACAGACAGAGACAGAGAGAGAGGGAGACAGAGAGATAGAGACAGAGACAGAGAGAAACAGAGAGGGAGACAGAGAGAGACAGAGAGACACAGAGACAGAGAGAGAGACAGAGAGTGAGAGACAGAGAGAGGGAGACAGAGACACAGAGAGAGACAGACAGAGACAGAGACAGAGACAGAGACAGAGACAGAGAGAGTCTGCAGAAATTTAGAAACTGAATAATTAGGACTGGATTATTTAGGAGAGGTTTAGACTGAAGGGAAAAACTCGAGAATTATTGTCTTAGTAAGATAGATTCTCAGCTACTTAGGAGCAGGAGGATCATGAGTTCAAGGTCAGTTTGGTCAATTTAGAGAGACATTGTCTTAAAGTTAAATGTAAAAAAGGGCTTGGAATGTAGCTCGGTGTGAGGGCGCTGGGTTCAGTTTTCAATACAATGGCAATACAAAAAGACTAACTGGTTTATAGATGCTGAGCTGAAGAACTATCTATGAGATGATTCATCTGGAAGAGAGAAAAAGCAAGGACAGATGACAGAAGCTGAATATTCAGTGGCTCACTGGAAGAGGATGAGCAGGAAAAAAGAAAGAGCGTGGTCAGATCTTTTTCAGAAGGGTTTGAGTGGAAGGGTTTTTGGAGCTGGGTTAAGGACAAAGTCGGGGTGACACAAGAGTGACTTGAATTGAAGTGTCGACCTTGGGAACCACAGAAATGATACCAGAGACTCTCCATACATCGAGCTGTGAGGGCTTGGCGATGGAATGCATGCAGGAGCTGAGGGAAGGCAGGGATTCAAAGGATTTGACAGCGGCTGTTTGGTAAATTGGTCACAACAGGAAACAGAAATATGGGAAGGCACAAACTATGGATTCATTTTAGAATGTAACCAGAAAGAATTTGCTTAACAATTTCCCAAGAAGAGTTTCAGGAACATTAATTTGATTCAAGAGGGTTAATGTACTAGCTTGTGTTACAGTTGTTTAAACACGTTTTATTGTTTCTACTTGATGTTAAGTCCTCAAAGCAGGAAACATATGGGGCAAGATAACACAATAGAAGGAGGAAGGAAAAGAACATGAGCTAGCAATTCACACCCAAGGGGAAATAATTAATAATAATTAAAATGAAATCTAGCAGCAAAGAGGTGCCAGTTAAATCACTGACGCACCATTTCTAGCAGAAACATTTTCACAAATGCAGAGATGTTGAAGCTTGTACATTCACATCCTACATTAAAACTCACATTTCAGGCTTCACTTTTAATGCCATAGTGCACAAAGTAGACGCTCACAATAATAGTATGCATAAGATACATGATATAAACGTATTATTTTCTAAATACCCTGATATAACAAAATATACATCAATATCTTCTAGACAATGATACAGTTATTGAAATAAGAATTGTCAAATTATTCACAACTTGAGTTATTGTCTCAAATGAAGGATGATAAAAGTAAACAAATGAATTTCACTCAGCGACTACAAAAATCATACTGTACAGGGTAGAATCTTTCTACCTTTGAGTTACACCGTGGTCACTCTGGGTGGGCCTGAGTGTCCCGGCTATTAGTAAGGAGCGAGACTCATCTCTGAGGCAGACTGTTCTATACAGTGCCAGCTGCCAACATTTATTATTCTGTCTCCTCCCAGTCTGCTGTAAGGACTGAGAGCACAGGCAGCATGAATACACAGCTCCATGAATCAGCATCAGCAGTGGCTTGCTTCTAAATCGGTGGACGTTATTGTCACTTATATCCCATGGTCTGCTCATTTACAAGAAGAAAATGAGGGGTTGGGCCCCCCAATCCACTTCCAGACCCCATGCCGTCCATGTTCAGAAAACACCGTTCCCTTCCTGGGTCCCAGCACCTTGAGGTCCTAGAACCTCCTAACAGTGCCAAGCCGAGAGCAACCTTCACATGTGGGCCTCTGAGGAATAGTCCAGATCCAAACTGCAACAGAATTTGCTCCTTTTTTCCTGCATTTCTGTCTTTTGTAAAACATAAGTTTGCAAAGGGGCAATAACCAGGGGAACAAGATTTTACTCCACGATCTTCAAAACGAGTCACACAGGAGTCAGTGATGGGGAAGCCGTGCCCTCTACCTGCTCCCTGTAACAGCCGTGGCCTTGGCTCCTCTCTGTCTTGCATCCAAAATAAAATGAAGTCCCGAAGTTCCCTTAGACCCACTCCCACCTTGCTTCTCTTACTTGACAGTTTCACTAACCACTCTTTTTCTTGGACTTTACTATCTAATTTTGAAATATTTTTCCAGTTTTATACATAACTAATTTATCTGAAGATTCATTTTGACTCAACAATGATTACTCTTCAGATGTGAACTGCTAAAGACAAATTAAAAAAATTATTTTATGAAGTTAGTGAGTAAAAGTTATTTTTGTTCTGCTATATTTAAATTTTATTGTTGTACTAAAATATGAATTTAGAAAAATTAACAAAAATATCTTGATTGGAAATTTTAAGATCTCTGACAATAGCCAAAAGCTGTGAGGGCATAAATGAGGGATATATATATATATATATATATATATATATATATATATGATGAAAATGGCACACCATCTAAGAAATAACCATATTATTATTTTGAAAAGCCTACATGTTCTAGAGCACTGAGACTGGGCTCAGTACCTTGGGCAAACTAGATATTAAATTCTTGTTTATGGAGCAAAATAATTGTGTAATTAACAGTTGAATTTATTCATCCAAAAAGGTCTATACTTTCATACACCATTTTAAAACATTTATTATAAAATGAAACTTACAATTTCTGGGAAGATACAAGTAACATTTTTCCATCGTAGGTGAAATGACTAACCCTGATGCTAAGGATGGAAAGCTGAAAGGTCTTGCTTATTAGTTTTCCAGGGGAAGTGGTTTTATTTTACAATGTTTAGTGGAAGATGTGCTGTGAGGTTACCCATTTAGCTTAGTTTTCTTTTGGGGGCGACGGTGCTGGCTATGGAATCCAGGACTTAGGTGTGCTAGGTAAGCACCCTTGCGGTGAGCCTCACAGCCAGCCTGTCTGACATGTCCTTATAGGTCACTTTTTGAAGGAGGTCTTCGTACACTGGAAAACTGAATGGTGGGTACAAAGATTTTCCACATCCCCGCCCCCCCTTAAGTCCATACCACCCCAGTATCTACATAACTACAGTAGCACATTTATTACAGCCAAGGAGCCACTATTGTTAAATTAGTACTAATCTAGGAAGTTTACTTCATCCTCTTGGTGTTGCAAAGTCCTTGGGTTTGGTAAATGTATCGTTTGCTACTTAAATATTTCACAAAGTCAGCGTCACCATCCCAAATTCTTCTCTGTTCCACTTTCTCATCTCTCCCCAGTTATCCCTGGCAACTACTTAGCCTTGTTTTTAGCCTTCATTTTTCTGAAATTCTACATAAGTTTTGAGATGCTTTCTTAAACTTTATGCTTTGGGTTGCGGAAACTTCTTCCTGGTTACCTCTCTCCCTTTTAAAATAGTGCCAAATCATCTGAAATAAAAACGTTTTGTAACCGTTCACTCATCTTTTGAAAATACTACTTTTTTTCTGATGTAAAAACCTTCATACATTAGAGCAGGAAAGTTCATTAACAGTTAAAATTTAAATATTGATCAGATCATCCGTTGAAAAAATATGAATAGACCAAATTCTACTAATAGCTTAGTAATTAAACAGTTAAAGCCCCGGATGTCGTGTTACCTACCTTCCACCAATGCCTGCCTTGGTTCTGGAGTAGGTGGGGGTCTGTTTAAGGCTCTTGATCCTGCTTTTTTGTCTATCCATTAGAAAATGAAAGCAGAGTGCTAAATGTAAAATTTAAAAGCTGCACCTTAGAATGAGGTCACAAAGAAATGAGGACTAATTTTATTGTTTTCTTAAATTAATTATCTGTAGCTCCTAAGTAGAAATTTTGAGGTTAGGCAATGGTAAAAGCAGAAAGGGAGACAGAAAAAGAAAGGGAAAGAGAGAGAGATGGAGCACGAGAAGATTTTTATTTATTGCAGTCACCAAGTCAGCCGAAATTTTAAGAAGATATTATTATATATGGAGTACAGGTTAAATGTTTCACACACATGTGTTCTATCTTTTTTTATTCTGTCTTAGTATAGATTGTAAAATATGCATCACTGCCCATGTTCAAGACATTTTAGCACTGATATTGGCAAGAAATGTAAATTGCATAAGAGAAAATAAAAATTATGACATTATTATTTTCAAATATGAAGCAGTCCTATAGATCCGCAGTAGATACACAAATACAAATTGCAGGTAAATTGCTCCTCCTCGTACCTTTCTTTATCCCTTTCTTTGAGTAAAGATGTTCCTGATGCCCACCATGTGCCAAGTCCACTGTGCGTTTTAGGAGCTGTCTTGTTGAGTAAGATGTACTCCAAGCTCCCAAGAGTACAGCCTGGTGCTCAAAGGCAACAAATAAACAGACAATTACAGTAATGTTTACTAATTGCCGAGCTGTGGGCATTTATAGGGTGGCCAGAGAGTGATACGCATGCTAAATAGGTATTTTCTATATATTCCCCTCCAATCTCCACACAAGCTGTTAAATTCCCCCATGTTCCTCTGAAAACGATGTTGGAAATGATTATGATAATCTGACAGTAATTCTTAATTCTACTTCTCCTGACTGAAGCTAAAGCAAACAGATGTCATCAATATCACTGATTTAGTAACTTCAAGTCTCAACATGAGCAGAGACTTCTGGAAGAACAGGGGTGAAGAGGAGTTCTGAGGAGAGAAGAAACAACACAAGACTGCGTTTGATTAACATGCATCAGAAGTGTGACTATGCTGATTATTTTCAAGCAAATGTCAATTTTTGAAAGAGCATTTTACTCTAAGTTGTTATTTCAATTATTCTTCTGTGAAAACTGTTGTTAGTTCCACGTTGAGCTGAAGCAACAACAAGAGCGCTTTCTTTTGGAAGCAACCATGAGTGCTTCCATACACAGAGAGAGCATCTGGGAGGCTGAGGCAGAGAGAGGGTCGCTGTGAGCGCCAGGCCGCCTGGGCTGCCCCTGAGCTCAAAACCAACCCAAACTACGTGGGGAGCCTGCCTCAAGAACCAACAATATACACAGCAGTAAACTCATAGTGTTATTGTGCAGAACATAAAAAGGAATAAACTCATGAACTGAGTAAATAAAAAGAGCTATTTTTCTGCTTCATCAAGAGTTTTCTTAAGTGAAACTGGCATTTTGTTCTGTTTCCTCTGCAGATGGGTGGCACTAACGAATGAAATGATTTCTAGTACAACGTGGTGGCGATGTCTTCAGCAGGACTAAAGTTCCAGCCCTTTTGTTACAGTCACTTTGGCACCAGTAGCACAGCTATCAACAAAGTGCAAATGAGACAGTGGCCCCTGGGAGTCCACTGTCTTCACTTCACAGGCCACAGTGTGAAGATGCTCGTCTCCGCACCTCTTTTCAGTCTTGTTCCGCCTTCTGCTCCTTTTCTGATTCTTTATTTCCTGTACCCACAAAATGCAGTTAATGATTCATCTCACTCTCTCCCGTGTCACGCTGTGCAATGTGAGAGACAGCAAGGTAGTCACAAAATGCTATGATGTCCAGATCTAACAGGGATCAAGGTACCAATGCTAATTAGCAGTAAACTCACCCTTACTGCATTCTCTTCTGTTAGCACCCAAGAGTCAAATGCTCCACATTTATGGTGCCTGATACTAACTTTAAATGTCATGCATAACTGGCCGTTGTTGAGTAAACCATCCAGCTGTACCCATGAAATACACTGCAGAGTGAGTGAAAGATAATCCACGGACTGTGGGAAAATATTTGTTAGCCATTTATATGTATAAAGATTGGTACTTAGAATATCCAAAAATTGGCAGTTAGAAACAAAAAGAAATAGAAATAAAACAAGCTAAAGCATGGGTAGACTTCTCACTGACAAGGATGTACGGCTGGCAGATAAGCACATGACTTCTTTAGCCTTAGAAAGTGTAAATTAAAACCACAGGGATGTATACTCATCAGAGTGACTAAAATAAAAAGTAGGGACAAGACCAGATGACAGTCAGCACAAAAATATCATTGACGTACTGTTGTGAGACTGTGAAAATCACACGAATATTCTGGAAAGAGTTTGGCAGGTCTTTATTGTTGGTTATTTGTTTATTCATTCTCTCTCTCTCTCTGTCTCTCTCTGTCTCTCTCTCTCTCTCTCCTCCTTCCTTCTTTTATCTTTCTTTTTTTTTCTCCAAATCTAACTTACAGTTTCCCAAACTTTAACAATTGCACCCTCATGCATTTGTGCCAGGGAATGTGAATATTGTATTCACCCCAAAATGTCCATGGATGCTTCTTCTTAATAAAGTTAGAATGCAGTAACCCAAGTGCTTGTTAATGGGGGAATGGTTTACAGTCTTTGTTGTCCCTGTGTCATGAAATATTACTCAGCAATAAAAATGAATGAACTATTGGTACTCATACAAACCTGGATGAATCTTTAATATATTCTTTTAAGTGAGAAAAAATTATGCTCAAAAGTTGCATGTGTAATTCCAGTTATTGAACAGTCTTGAAATATCAGAAATACAAAGATGGGGAATATATTACCGGTTGCCAGATGTCAGAGAGGGAGAAAGGAGATGGATATGCCTATAACATGAAAAGGTTTGTAGCAGAACAGAGGAAAAAACTTTCTATATTTTTACTATCATGGTAGACAATGAACACACACACATAAAATGCTCACACATAAACATACACATGTACATACCAAATTTAAATAAGATAGCAGGGTTTTACCAAAATCAATTTTCTGATTTTGATGCTTTACTCTAATTTCACAAGAAGCAACCACTGGGGGAAATGGAGTGAAATGGCACACAGTATCTCTGGTTACTGTATCTTAAAGAAACATATGAATAGACAACTATCTACAAATAAAACTTTTTAAAAATACAGTAAGCAAAATTTCAGGATAAAATCTCAAGACACAAAAATTAGTTTTGTTTCTATAAATTGGGTTTCTAGTCATAACTAATCTGACAAAAAATTAAGAAAATAGTACCACTTACAACTCCTTCACAAAGAATGGAATACTTAGGAATAAACTTGACAGCGAGGTGAAAGATGTATACACTATAGAATTTAAAATACTATTGAAAGAAAATAAACATCAATATATGGAAAGACATTCCAGGTACATGGATTTGAACCGTTAATAATTTTTAAAATTTTGGTTTCTACTTAAAACAATCCAGAGATTTAGAGGAATCCCTATCAAAATGCACTCACTGTCTGGCAGTCGAGCAAAGCTTTAGAAGATAATCATGTGTGATATAGGAACCATTGCTGAAAATCTGCTGTCATGTTTTTAAAATCCAATATAATTCCCATTGTTTTGTTTTATTTCATTTTATTCTCTTAAAAAATTCCAATGACACTTTGAAAAATTCAGCCTAAAATTCAAGTGAAATCTCAAAGAATTCAGAGAGCCAAAACAATCTTGAAAAAATAAAAGAGCAAAGGTGAAGAAATTATATTTCCTTACTTCAAAAACTAGCACAGTTATAGTACTATGAATTGTATAATACTGACATAAGGTGAAGATATAGACCAACAAAATAGACTTAGAAGCCCAGAATTAACCCCTTATATACACTGCTAAATAATTTTTACCTGAATGCTAGAACCATTTAAACAAATATAGTCTTTTTAGCAAACAGTGCTACAAATTTGACACCCACATGCAAAAGGATAAAACTGGAGTCAAATACTATGCTCAAAAATGTAATTTAAAATGGATCAAAGATCTAAAAAATGAGCTAAGATTATAAAATCTTGGGGGGAAAAGAGACACTTCATGAATTTATATTTGGCAATTATTTCATGGATATGTCACAGAAAGTGCAAGCAATAAAGGAAAAGCAGATAAATTAACTTAAATGAAAAAAGCTTTTGTGTGAAAAGACAATATCAACAGAGTAAAAAGATGATAAGTAAATGCATGGAAATATTTGCAAGACATATATATGATAAAGAATAATTTTCCAGAATATGTAAATGCAGGTACTTATATAGATCAAAACAACATGTAGAAAAATACAGTTAAAATAGACAAAAGAATTAAACAAGTATTTCTCCAAAGATTGTGTAAACATAGGTAGCAAAAAATGAAAATATGCTCAACAACATTGATCATTAGGGAAATGTAAATTAAAAGTATGTATCTTTTAGTATGGTTATTTTAAACAAGCAGGCAGGCGACCATTAACAAAGATGTGGAGAATTTTAAATCCTTGTCAGTTGTAGGTGGAAATATAGAATGTAACTGTTGTTTTGAAAGTATTAGAGAATAAAATTGCCACATGACCTCACAGTTCTTCTGGGTGTATATTCAAAAGTACTGAAAGCACACTGGGTTCACTGTACCCCTGGGTTCATAGTAGCTCTGTTCCAAGTAAGCGTCACAAATGAATAAATGGACAAACTCAAATTACATATATACATACAATGGAATATTACTAAGTCTTCATTAGAAAGAAAATTCTGATATGCATTACAACCTAGGAGGACCTTGACAAGATACTAAGTGGACACAAAGGAAAAATATTGTATTCTAGTTGTAAGAGAAACCTAAAGTATTCAAATGGATAATGGCAAACAGTAGAATAGGCTTAGCAAGGACTAGAGGGAAGCAAAAGTAGAGGGGTATTGTTTATGGCAAAGAATTTCAGTCTGTGAAGATGAGAAACTTCAGCAGAAGGTTCTTGGTGATTGTTACACATTACAAATGTGCTGACACTGACCTGCACACTGAACAGTGATCTAAATTATAACTGCAATGCTTATTTTACGACAATACAAACTGCAGTTTAAGACAGACATTAAATAATTTAAAAACACAGGTAGGTACAATACTATGAATAAATTACAAAGAAAGGGAAAAGTATTCCTTATAAGTTGTGACTTTGATTAGCCCTGCACAGATATGCATGCTGTGGGTGGTTTATGGCCTTTATACCAATTTTCCTTTAGATTCTTATAATTCGGTCATAGGGCAGAATACTTAAGTAGGAATTAAAGGAATAATTGTGAGATTAATCATGAATGAAAACACAAGCAGTCATATTACGCTTTCAGTAATTCTAGAGTTGAGACAGACTTCCCTTGAGGTGTGACCCTTACAGACTAAAGGGGAAAAGCAGATAAAGGATTGCTCCTAGCTTCATTACCTCGTTCAGGAAGGCTGGCTCTGGGCACAGTTAGCAGAAAGGATAATTTATTTCTATGTTATTTTATTTATCCACCAGCAAAAGATAAATATAAGGTGTTACTTGTTATTTATTTAGCTTTTATAAGACACCTACCCCATCCCAGGAAATATAGCTTGTGAGGAAAGCAATTCTCTTCTCTTCTTCTAATAGTAATATCAGAATTATTGATAACAAAACTTTTAAACACATGCAATGCTCACATAAAATTTCTAAGGAAAAGTCGAAAAAATCTATGAAGAAAACCATTCATTTTGTAGTGTGACATTAGTTCATCAACTAATTATAATGAAATGAAAACCAGAAGTTCTCTTGATGCTTTTGGTAATAATGACTATGTATGTGAATTTCTTGTGGATTTTAAAATAGCATCCGTTATCCTGAGTCAAATGGCTTCTTACATAAATTCAGATTCAACTTTGGAAAATCTTTTAACTATGTTAATTTTAATAGTTGATGTATAGTTATAATCAAAATGACATTTAGTATAGGAAAAGAAGCCTGCAATTTTTACAACTTGTTCTATATAAACTGAGTGGACCTTTGAACTACCAGGTTGTAATCCTAATAACTGAGGAGAAATCTCTACAATCCTAGTAAATGTCATCATCCCATGACAAAGGAGAGCTGTGGGAGAGACCATCGCAGTGTTCTTTAATCCTATTAGCTACACAATTAGACTGAAGTGAAAAGAATTCCAGAAAATAGTTACAGGCCTCCTTGAACCTGTTTTCAAACACTTGATTGAGTGTTACCCATAAATAAGTTGTAATATAGCTGCATGAACTATGTGTTACTAATACAGCAATCATCTTCCTACTGCTCTTTTAAAATTCTTTTCTCTATTACTTTTCAACATTTTTCCCTACCTACACTATAACAGTCCCTAGAATGTAAAGGTATTGCCAGTGTAGTTTTATAGCATTTTTTAAAAAAAATTCATACAATTTTAGCAAGATACTTTTCCTTCGAAAGGTCTAAACAATCCTAGAATTTGTAAAAAATATATCCAAAGCAATGCTTAGCAAAAAGAGCAAAACAAGTTGTATTACAAAACATACTACAAAGCTGTCCAAACAGCATATATTGACCCAATAACATGCACTTAGACCAACTGAACAGAATAGTCTACAAGAAAAATATTTGTATATCATATGTCTGGCAAGGGGTTAAGCTCCAAACTACACAAGGAATTTAAACAATTCAATGGCAAAGAGCAAATAATACAAATTTTAAATAAGGAATGCAGCTTCCGTACATTTCTGAAAGAAGATATAGAAGTGTCCAACAGACATAGGCAAAAATTACCAATGCACTAATGAACAGGGAAATGGAAATCAACATCTCTAGTTGAATAAGTGTTATCAAGAAGACAAGTGATAACAAATGTTGGAAAGTAAGGAAGCCTTGCGTACTGTGGATGGGAATATAAGTTAATACAAGCAATACCAGAAACAGCTGGAGATTCCACAGCAAGTTAAAAATAGATCTACCATCTGACTCAGCAGTTCCACACTACTGGGTATATACCCAAAGAAAATGAAATCAGTGTGGCAGATAGAGGTCTGCATAACTATGTTTATATCAGCACTATTCTGTGAAAAGACAGGAAAAAATGGTCATCAGCTGATAAACAGACAAAGAAGATTTGGTCCTCACATACATGGACATACACACACATGCACACACAATAAAATTATGCTATTTGCAACCACAGGGATCAAACTGGAGGTCATTAAGTTAAATAAAAAATCCCAGCACAGAAAGACAAATATTACATGATCACATTTACTTGTTGAGCCTAAAGTCCTTGATCTCACAAAATTGAGAGCAGAGTCGTGATTACCAGAATCTAGAAATGGAGAGGGAAAGCAAGTATGAAGAATTATCACTTAGGTAGGAAAACTGTGTTCTGTTGTTTCTAAATAGCTGGAAATTTCCAAACCATGTCTTTTCAGGCATTTGTGGAGATCTACAAGGTGATTGACTGATTAAATCTTTGGCCATTGGTGAGCAAATTAATCTTCAGCTTCTCTCCCTTCCCTGTGATTTGGGAACCAGGATTTAAAACTCCAGCTTTCAGTCGTGTGACCAGCTGTCACCCTAAGCTACCTAGTGGCTTCCAGCCATTAGTTATCTCATTAGCATACAAAACCACACTCCACTTTGAAAACGATTTTTTTCCCTTCCAGACTGTACTCTTTTATTCTTCTTAGGTTGGCCTTGGACTAATCATCTTCCTGCTTCAGTCTTCCAAGTGGTAGCCATCACAAACATGTGCTACTGTACCAAACTCACACTATTATGTTGTCAAAGGGTTTTATGAGTTATGTGCTATTAAATGAAGGAGGAAATTGTGCTAGTCATGCTGCCATCCCTGGGACAAAATATCCAATACCAGCGACCTAAAGGAAGGGAAACTTATTTTGGCTCACAGTTTACTCGGTTCAGTCCATGGTAGGCAGGCTCCAAAACAGAAATGGCATGGTGGAAGAATGTGGTGGACAAAGTTATGTACTGTACCTCATGGTGACCAGGAAGCAGAGACAGGAAATGCCAGGGACCACCACATACCCTTCCAGATCATATCCACAATGACCACCCGGTCCTACTTTCAAGCACGTAAGATTTTGGAGGGACATTTGAAAACATAACAAATACCAAATATATTTTTCACAAAATCATATACTCCCTATAAATGATTCTCAATACTCTTCCTGGATTCAGAGAAGTTCACACCTAGGGTATGATATTTATATTTGCACTGGCTCCTAAAGTCTTCTCATGATTGCCTTTTTGCATCTTGTTCACATCTTTGTGATTGGATTTGTGTGAGGCCCAATCAAACCACAGTGATTCTGTGCTCTGTTTATATAACATTACCACCTTCCATTATTTTCATAGCATCAATTAAATTACTTATGACCTATTTTTTATATGTATACTTGTTGACTCGTGCAAGCTCTATGAGAAAGATATGCTTGGCTACTTTGATTAATCTTCTGTCCCTAGCACCTTAAATAATGTCTGGTAACGAGAGACCAGTAAACAGCTTTATGCAAATGAAAACTCAGGATATATAAGTATATGGAAGAGACCTAAATACATTGGAGACACTGTACCTAAAATGTCAAAAATAATAACAGGAACACAGAATAAACTAAGATAAAAAAATACTTTTAGGGTAGACTGAGATTAAGCAGGCAGAATTTAAGATGAAAATATTTTAAAATATTAGCTTTATAGATGAAGGGTAGAAATTGTTTACTCTCAACAAAAGGAAGATTTTAATAATTTCCGCTTACAAATCCCATGCTATATTTTAGCAGTAAAATAGTACAAGGTAGAGAAGCAGGTGGTCTTAATTCCGTCTGTAATAAATCTCAACTATTAACCATTTGACGAAGCGGGGAATCTATGTGGTATTGACTGCTCTTACCGATAATAGATTTCATTTTTAATCTTCTCTGAAAATGTAGTCAGCTCTGTCCTTGCTCTTAAGGGTCATTCAGAAGGCTACATTATAAAGGTACAGCTTCTGCTCTGCACAACAACAACAATTGCGCGAGTCCTGATGCACTGTTGTCAGGGCAAGCAATCAAGCCACAGCCATTACTTCTCCCATATGCAGGCGATGAAAGGTGAAGAGAAACAAACATATTTCTGGGAAAGCACAAAGTTCCAAACTTTTCGCTAAGCTTTTCTCTTAAGGGTCTGAGTCATAAGGCCTGTTCAAGTTCTCTTGATCATTTTCCCCCTACGTAACAGATGAGAGAAAGACAAGGATCTCCAGAAGTTCAAAATGCAGGAACAAATAACTTTAATGAAAAGAACAGCAGGCTGAGAAAATGAATTGAGCTAGTGTTTGAAGTCCTCCTGCATGTCTACCTCTAAATAGAAAATAGAACAGATCATGTATCATTTCCCTAAAAGAAGTACAGTTTTATCCTGGAGTGACAAACTGATATTCTTAGAAAATTAGGAATTAGCAATGTGCCAAATCTATAACATGTAGAAAATGATTAATAACTTACATCTTTTCTGATAAACTATTCTTTAGCTACTTGCAACGTCGCTTCATTTTCCTAAAATGCTGTTCTGATAAAGACCCTTTTTCTTTGTTGCAGAGACTCAGGTTACCTGGCGGAAGCTCTTCTTTAAAGCTTTAAGTCTTAGGAAGGAAGAGAAGTGTGACTATTTCCTTCTTTCCTGCTGTCATCCACAGTTCAAATTTTGCTCCTGCAAGAACAAATGCATATCTGACTTTCTTACACATGAGATTTTATTATCCACAGACATTGAGTTAATTCTCATAATAGAAATTATTAAAAGAGTCAGATTTGTAGCAGGTTGATAAAGATGTTAAATTTTCCCAAAATTTAATAAGCATCCATTCGCCTTCTGCTAATTAAAATAGGAAGGCAGGTCATTAAAATCATATTATAATGCTGTACATTACCATAAGCCTTATGATGGACTAAATTTTTAAAACATCACACTTTTCTAATTGGTATAGTACTAAAATCATAAATTCTGTTCCCCATGTAGATGATAAACATCGTGTTCTTCAATCATTCTCAAACTTTTTAATGCAACAATGCCTATGAAAATCATGGGGCCACAAGCATATACTATCATCATGTGAACAAAAAGCAATTGCAATAACATAAGGTTTAGAAATGTCTCAGTTCACAGAAGCTTCTGTTTGGGAACAATTCTGTTTGCAAATTAAAGTGTCTGGCAAAAGTTTGCTTCCATTCATGAATTCTACACAGGGGGAGAAACACAATAATGGATGTCTCCTTGCATTAATATGAGCATGGCCATCTTTCCCAGAGTCATAGAATGAATTAGGTTTGTGAACCAAGGTCGCACTATATTATGGTATTTCTATGCTGATTTTTCAAAATAACAGTATATCATTAATATTTTAATAAGGAATTCTGGCTTTTCTTTATATTCTGTCACATTGATAAGTTTAGTCACCTGCTAGAATGAACAAACACAAATTTAAAGGAAAATTTGTTATGGAAATTTAAAAGCATATCTGAAATAAACCTATTATTGAGAATTCATTATTTACACATATCTCTCTCTCACACACACACAACACTTAGAGAACAGACAATATAGAACTCTAATGTTTGAGAAGAATGAAAGAAAAAGAAACGTGATAGATGCTGGAATTGACTTGGCTTTTCTTGCAGATACGTTCCCATTCTTGGTGCAGTGAGCAGAATTCCAAGTAGAGGGCAGAGAAATCAGAATGCAGGAAAACCGAGGCAGTTAGGTATTTGTTGGTTAGAATTTCAAAGAGTCATACACACACTGAAGAAGAAACTTCAGGAACTATTGACAGTTCCCGCAAGTATTTTCTTCATTCAAAAATTTGCACACATAAAGTGAATGTATACAAAGCTGGCTGAAAAATTACCAATGAGCTATAAATGGAGTAAGCACCACAGATGACACAGGTGGATGCCCTTAAGCTCTTTATTTGGAGTGATGAATTCCTTTTGATCACCCAGGGAATTCAGTAGAGACTCAGAAGTGAACTCACCTTCATATTAGGGGTAAACAATGTTTAGGTTAAAAGCTACAGTAGAGCTAACAAAATTTGAAAAGTGGTCTCCTGAGAATCAAGCTTATTGCGAGCAATAAAGCCTCCTGGACCAAGTATACAAAATCCAGAACTACGAAATATGCCAACATTATACCCAACATCCACCTAGAAATCACCAGCTATGGAGAAGCAGGAAGCTCATTTGTGACTAAGAGAAAAATCTGCCAAGGTCAACAGGCCCAGAAGTGGCAAAGATGATGGGCCTGGCTGAAAAGAACTTTAAAAGCAAGGTTTAAAGTGAAGCATAAACATGATGAAATGAGAACAAGAAGGTTTTAAAGAATCAAATAAAGTTAGAGATAAAAAATACGAAATATCCTAGATGAGATGTACAGCATAGTAGATATTACAAAAAAGATAAATGAACTTGGGGATAGTGTTGGGAACAACTTAAATTAAGGACATGAAAAACAAAATGTTTTCAAATGAGATTCTCAAGTGATCTACAGAACAACATCAAATGATCTAACATATTGTTTAAGTTCTACAAAGATGGGCATGCAAAGAAAAATTTGAAGAAATAATTGCAAACAATCTCCAGATATCCAATACCATGTATAGTTTTTACAATTTACTACACATGAGTGATAAGGGCTAAGAATTAAAGACAATTGAAAAAATAAACATTATGTTCAAAGAATAGCAGACTGGTTCCAGAGATTATGAAAACCGGATTATGAAATCTTTCAAATGGCATCCAGCTTGAAAAGATACAAGCTCAAAAACTAACTTGTCAATTTAATTTTACATCCAATAAACATTTACTTCTGAAAGTGAGATAAAGACTTCTGCAGATAGACAGAAGTTAATAAATTCATGGTCAGTAGATCTAAATTATAAGATGTGTGACATTTTAATATGAAACTGAAGTTATCAGATATGCATGATAATCTACACAAAGAATTAAGGGCACTAGCAATTATAACTGTGTGTGAATATGAAAGACCTTTTTCTTAAATTTTAGTTTTTAAAAGAATGATTGTTTAATCCCCAAATAGTAACAATTTATTGTGAGGTTTATAAAATATGCATATGATAAATGCCAATTTGATTAGTTTGACAATTAGTAAAGCATACATCTGAGTGGAGGCTGGGGGATGATCTTAGGAACCATATCTACACCCTGGCTTTTTTTCTCCATGGTATCTTTCTCCTCTGTTGTGCTTCCTGATGCCATGAGTTGAATGATTTTCTTTTTCCATGCTCCTTTGCCATGATGTTTATACCTTGAAACCAATTGACGTGGATTGAAAACTCAGAAATCATGCCAAAATAAATCATTTAGCTTCTTTGTTATCAAGTATTTTGTACAAGTAGTGAGAAATTTATACAAGATAGAAAAAAATATATGTCAAAAATAGGACAAAAGGTGTGGAAAAATAGCACAAAGAACATGGGAGAGGGAACAGAAGTATGTGTTCCAGTTTTTACATGAAATATAATATTTAAATGTTTACTAAATTAAGTTGAAGATAAATGCTATAAATCATATAGCTACCACACACAAACACAAACAAATAAAATGAGTAATGATTTATAAATAATACACCAATTATGGAGATAAAATAGGATAAAAGCAAATACTCAACCCAAAAGAAGGAAAAGAGGAAAAGAAATACCAGAGAATAAGTATGAAAAATAGGAGAAAAAGAACAAGGAAGTAGATTTAAATCAGAAATGATTAAATTTATATAAATAAAACTCTGGCAGAGATAGGCTAGATAGCAAGTCAAGAACAAATATATGCTTTATAAAAAAGTCATTTAAACATGTGAAAGTAATAGATTAAAAAATTAAAGTGAAAAGGCTCCATTTATGACAAACTTAAAAGAAAACTGTGAAGCAATCACATACAAATTGAAATTAACAAAAAAGATTGTGAGAGAGATTTCATAGTAAGAAAGGTGTCAATTGTTCAATAAAATATAATAATATTAAATGTGTATGTGCCTAATAATAAAATATCTGAAGCAAATGCTAACAAGTATTAAAGAGACATGGTTAAGTTGATAATTATGTTAGAAAATTTAGCACTGTTTTTTTTCCAGAATTGTTTGAATAGAGTCTTAGCAAGAATATAGAAGATTTGAGTTGTGTTATAACAACTTGATTATTTTATATATATAGAACATTCTAGTAAGCAATAAAGAAGAAACATATAAACATTCATGGGTAGACAATATTTTGGGCCATAAAGCTAGTCTAAATTAATTTTAAGGTATTGAAATAAAGGTATGTAGTATAACAATAGATGTAATTTAAATGGAAACCAATTTGTAACATCCTCAACTATTTGAGAATTGAACAACACATTTTCTAAATAATCCATACATCAGAATAGAAATTAGATGAGAGTTCAAAACTTTTCAACTAATTAAGAATAAAATAAAAATATTTTAATTTGTGGAATGGTGCTAAACATGTTTAGCGTGAAATCCATGTTTAAAGACATGAGAGCTGGGTGGGGCAGCACATGCCTATAATGCCAGCATTTAGGAAGCTGAAGTAGGAGGATCGCTATGAGTTTGAGGCTACTCTGGGCTACAAAGAAAGTTCGAGCCTAACCTGAGGTGCAGAGACCTTGTCTCAAAAACCAACCAAACAAACAAAAACAACAACAGAAAAAGAGATTAGAAAATAGTCAAGCTTGCAAATGACTCACACAGGCTTCAATTTTGAGTCTAGAGAGAGATTATATTGAACCTAGAGGAAGTTGAACAATGGAATATTAATAAGAGCAGAACACAATGACAGAATGAACTAACAAAGAAAATCAGTGAAGCCAAAGGTTACTTTCCACATAGATTAGCAGGAAGCCCCAAATCCACGCTTTGGTGAAATATTAGGTTCTTTGCAATACGCAAAATTTATTAGAGATGGAAAGGAGAGAAATGTGACTCTGCTTTGGGGAGATACTGTGATCTGTTTTTTTTATTATTAAGAATAATCTAAAATAGATGCTATTAGCTGTAGGTAATTTTCATAGGTCTTTGTTTAAAAGTTTCAAAATATCACTCAGAAAGCTGCAAACAAAAATATAAGGCTCTGGTTTTATTGAAATAGATCTTTTATCTACATAATGAAATATATTTAACATTTTAATCTGTGATATCTGGAAGACAAAGTAGATGACCGGTATGTTTCTCATACTGTAATTTAAGGACTTTATATATTTTTAAACTGACAAATGAATTGATACATGAGATTGGAATTTGAGTATTTAGACACAGCATGTTCATTAAGGTTAATGAATTACATAGAAAAATGCACAGTGATGGTCACGGTCCAGATGATTCTGACTTTTCAGCCTCCTCACTGTCAAGTGAGAATAAGATTTGTGAATCCAAATCTTAAATGTGAAGGGATGTCTACAGGGAGGTCCTCATTCTTTCTAATTTACCTTACTTCCTTTCATCGAATATTCACTTGTTTATACCTCTTAGTTCTCTCCTGGTTTTCAAACCATGGCGTTGGTTTGGGAACCTTTCTTTTGCCCAGATGAGGCTGCTGAAATTTCTCTTGCTGACTTCCCATTCTTCCCTCTATTTATCCCCCTTTTCTGTTTTGCGCAAGAAAACAAATATGCACAGCACTGTAACAATTTTAAGTAGAAAATAATTTAGGGCAAAACAAAGAGACTTTATCTCAAGGAGCACTTTGAAAAACAAGGAAGCAAAGTCTTTGGTAGAAAAGTGTGCTCTTAAGGAACAAAAAGGTGGGTATGTATTATAAACAGAAGGCTCTCGCCAAGGTCTCACTGTGGTCCATTATGCAAACGGGGAATATAAAGGGGTCTTCCTCATGGGCAGCTGAAATAGGAACATGTCCTGGACGCAGTCAGAAAGTTGAGACAGTGGATTTTCCAGGAACGAGAGGCCTATGTGTGACTGTCAGTGGGCCTACAGCTACTGGAGTTTGCTTTGAGTCTAGGCTAAGTTAACCAAGAGGAGCTTTTTTGGAGATTCAGTTTTCTTAAAAAAAAGAATTGGTAACTAACAATATGCATTATAGACCAGCCATCCCGTTGACCATGATTTCTAGTGATTTTTTAAAAGCATATAAAAACAAATGTCTTTAATCTGTTTAAAACTTTAAAGATTTTTTTTTTTGTCATACTACAAATGGTTCACACCTTAGAAAGGCACTAAATTTTGGACATTTGGAAAATATTCAATATCATTTTTGCCCATCAGAAAATATTTTCACATAGTGTTAGATTTTTCAAACAATATACAGTGACCTGTGAAGTGTATATAAGAAAAATTAAGCATCTCTGAATGACTGTTATTAAGAAATATGAAAAAGATATCAAAACTAGAGGCATTGTTAAAAAGTACTCTCTTGTGCCATCAAAATACATCACAGACTTAGCAAGAGGCTTGCTACATTAAGTGTAAGTCAAAATTTTTAGTTCTTAATTTAAAAAAAAATTCTTCTTGTAATTGTCAGGATCTAATATAAATTTTGTATGTGGGTCAATGTCTCTCATTTTTTTTTCTTTAAGAAATTCTTTACCATTATTTCCTACAATTCTTACTTACAGACTTCAGAAACCTTTTCCTTTGTTTCTTAAGAAGCTTTCTAGAATTTGTGTAAAGCTTCACTAACTTTTTACTTTATTTCAAGAACAGTTATTAAACAGTATATTTCCTCTCAGCAGAAATTATGTATCTTAAATATGTTGTGAGCTACTTCATAATGTCACATTTATTCCTTACTCTTAGAATATTTTTTATTAGCATGAGATGTAATTTTTGATTTCTTTCAGGTATTTAGAAATTTCATTCAGGTATGTAGAAATTAACAAATACACTGAATTTTGTTTACTTAGCTGAAACACAATTACTTTAAATTGATTTTTCAACTCACAGGAACTAAATTAGAGCACATACCCTGCCCTAATGTTCTGTTTCATTATTGAAACTACTTTTGATATGCCTTCATAGATATGTCATCTATGAATTAATATATTGGTCTCTTATTTCCCAAAATTTGGTGTCCTTTTATTCTCTAATAAATAGCATTATGAAAAGTAGAAAACTTTTAGTTATTGTTTTGAATTTGTTGAAAATACCCAAATGTTAATACTGACCTTTTGGTTTAAAATATATTTTCCTTTTTTAAGGCGAAAGTCCTTTTAGTCTCTTTAAATTTTTAAAAAGGTTTTGAGCTGATTTTGAAGTTATAAAGAATAGAATGTTATTGGGTTTTTCCTGCCATTCATAATTATTTTAATAGCTTTCTAATGTTGTACATTTTTAAATCACTAAAAGGCAACTTAGCATGGCATAGCATTTTACTGAAAGCAATTTGATGTGAAACAAATGGGTAACAAAATTTTCATAAAAATGAAAACTGACCTAAATATGAATAATTCCCACCATTATTGGATTGGTTGTTCAAGATTCCTCACTATTATCAGTGGTCAACTCTGAATCAATTTCAGAGAATTACTATTGTTTAAAAAATTATGGAGCCAGGGAGTTAGCTCATAAACACCTCGTGGCAACAGTGAGGTCATGAGTTCAATCCCCAGTACCAAAAAAAAAAAAAAAAATTACATTAGTTTGACATGAGGTGATAAAATATTTAGTATTGAGAAAAATAAAATGGTGGTAAAATAATAGTTTTAAAAACGAAGAGACAGAATTAAATCAAAGCTGTCATAAAGTATAGAATAACATAGCTTACTAAATGTTATCTTTTCATACTTTTGAGTGTTATTTTCTCCATGCAGAAAAAAGAAAGTGATCAAAAGAGGCAGGAAAGAACAGTCATCATAGTGTCCATTCTGAATCTATTAATTTATTTTATGTATTTCCCAGATCTATTGCTCTCCAACACATATACAGACATTCACAGACTTTACAAAGGTGGGATGAATATTGCATATGTGATATCTTATATATTCTTTGCATTGCAATGTGTGATTTATCTCAGCTCATTATTAGTGTTTATACATGAGTCCACTCATGTATTTCAATCTATTTTACCAGGTTATTTAGTAAGTCTCCAGCTCTTGGGGATTTATACTGCTTCTAAGTTTTCATTATTTTATGTGGCACAAAACAAAGCAATTTTAAAAATCGTTTGTAAATAAAAATTCAGTGCATTTTAACTGAAACAATAAAATCTTCTAAAACTTAAAAAAGAAAAACATAAAGACTCAAAAATTTTTAAAATGCCTTTATTGTGATAGTTTTCCATCTGCTAGAGTCACATTCAGACATTGTCAGAACCAAGTAGATTTGAACGTGTTGCCTCTGACTTTAAATATGAGCAAGAGCTGTAGTTTAATGAGAAGGCAAGTTCCCTAGCATTTACAAGGCACCCTGGCTTTGGGCTCCGACACTGCACTCCCTTCAAGTGGAATTTTACCCCTAGACTTCTCTGCTATTTTGGCAATTTTAGTAGACATATCCTACTTTGTTACTTTTGTCAAGCTTACAATCACATTTGCTGGCTAAGGAATATTCTCACTATTTTTTGAAATATGATATCTAACATAGTAATAGTCTACCCTGTAATACTTAACTAGTAAACCTCTTACTATTTAGTATGTTTAGACAGTCATTTTAAATAAATATCGAAATTTCATCTCTATGTATTTGACCATATCAGCTTATAAGATCTGTTCTGCTTTGAAATTTTTTATAGAAATTCAGCTATTTGGACAACTAATTTAATTAAATTATGAGCAATATATAATAATATTTTAAAATGTTATGTATGTCAACTTAATTTTGTAATTTTTCTGTTTCTAAACTTGGCAGAATTTTAAGTTTATTCATTCACTGGAAATACAAAGTTTTAGACTGTCATCTATTATTTTTATACAGTCTAAATCATTTTATCCTCACGCCAAACATTAGCCTGTCTAGAAATGATGCTATTCATTCTCTACAGATTCTAGAAATCTTTTATGACCCTCCACTAGTCAACTCAAATTTCTAAATATTACTCTGGACAAATTTCTAAATATTTTACTCTGGACAACTTCACAAACATTAAAATAGAAAAGAACAGCAAGCAAATATACAACATACACAGAAAGTCTTGTTTCCTGAAAAAGAAATGTAACCTATATGATGCAGAAATATTTTTCTAAAATTTCTTCCCATTTCGCTTCATAAAATTAGATGTATGGTGTTTTCATCCATACAAGTTTCTAAGTATCCCATAATAGTATTTTTAAATTTTCTCTGACATAATTGCTATGGGGAAATATTTTTTTCTGACATGGTGTCTAACTTTTTGGTGTGGCACCTGAGAAGGCATTCCATACCATTTCTGGTGTTTAAGCATTACTTGCTTTTCACACTTAACATGGCCCAGTATCGTTATCCGTATTTTTTATGACTATTTCACAGCATGGATAGTGTGGGAGGAGATAATAATTTTTAAGTATCTACACATTGCTTTCAGGTTTATATAATTCCCATAACAGCCCTGTAAGGTAAGTTTTTATTTTTTCTGATGGACAAATAGATTTAAAATTTAATGCCCCATCTTCAGAACAGGCAGCGCTGGAAACTGGAATGTATGTGTAGTGGCAAAGCCCACTGCCCTTTTTCTAAATGCACTGTGGTTCCTTTCAAGGCTCTGAGATGCACATTAGGGGTGCACAGAGTTTGATACATATCTAACTGTTATACATTTATTGTATTATCCATTTCTTTGCAGTACTTATTGAAATTTTAATGGGTTTACCCAGGATAATTACGTGCTGTAGTTTAATAGTGAATTTTTAGAAATGCATTCCCCAGGCAATCAGCTTCATCTAGCCGAGTGAGTCGCTTCCACTGTTAACTCTTCCTGCCTGTCAGCTTCTGAACTCTTATTTGAGGTCTGGACTTGGACTTCATTATGATTTTTGCTTGCTTTGGTGCTAGGGTTTGAACTCATGCCCTTGATCATGGTAAGCATATGCTCTACTACAGATCTACACTATCAGCCCCCCAAAATATGTATTTTAATAACTCAGATTAAATATTTTATCACATTGAATTGATTATTAAAGGTAATTAATAAGGGTTTACTGCAGAGTATTTGGAAACCAAAAACATAAAAAATACAATGAAATCCTCTTTAATTCTACAAGTTGAGAAAATATTAATATTCTTAGGAATTTTCTGTTTGTCATTTTATATGCCCACACATATATGTTTTTATCAGTTTGGAATAAGAAATTACTCTGGTTGGAGCCCAATTTTCTTCCTTAACAATATAATGCAAATATTTTCAGATTATCAAATATTATATAACAAAGTGACTTTTATTAGTCTCATAGCACCGTGTGGTATTTCAGTTTTGTAGTGGAAAAATTCCTTATTTTGACTACTTTATACTAGAACTTTGTGCAAGTTTTATGCTAGTCAAGGAATGCACATTGGTGAAGTTGCAAATTGCTCTTAGGGATATAACAAATGAAATTACTTGAAAATTTTTGGGCATAATGGCCTTGGAATTGTACAGCTAAAAGGCAACAGTGGTGAAACATGCCTCCTATCTAACAATACCACATTTAATGATGTCTGTGGTTGGTGCATTCCACTTCAGGCTGAACTTCATCGTGAACTAGCTCACTCACATTACCCTAAACTTCCACAAAACTTGTACAGTTTAATCTTTCTACCAGGTAGTTTAATACAGGCAATATTTTTCTGTGCTGATGATAATAAACATGAGAATTAAGGTGTCCCTCTTGCCAACAATCTTCTAAGCACAAGTGAACTTGCAAAATACATTTTAAACAGGATTAAATGCTGTAGCACAAATCTTGATGAGAGTAGTCATTACTGATGCTTCTGTTCTTGGCATCCCTTGAATTTTCTCCTCCACTCTTTTGAATCTGTTATCTGTACATTGTACTTTCCTGTAAATGGTTTGTGAAGTAAGGAGAACATTTACTTCCCATATGACTATTTTATAATAGCATCTAAATAGGAAAGTTGTGAGAAAATGTTCACATATAATGTGAAGCTATTGAATTTTTTCATAAAGGCGAGAAAAAGGAAAAAAAATCTCATTTCATCTAATGCATTTCACAGATTGCCATAAACCAAGACTCTTTATCATTGGAAAGAAAATGCTGCTTTGCTTCAATAGGAAACAAACATATTTGCATCAGAAGAGAAAGGAGAATCTGTAAATAGAAGGGTAACTTTTGGTTGTTGCTATGCAGACTGAGCTGTCAACCCTCAGAGACATTTGGGGAATATTTTCACACAAAAGGTGAGAATCTAATCATTTATTCATTAGATTCTATGATTTGCTTCCCATACATAAATAAGTGCATTTAAAAAAATATCAAAATCCAATGACTTCAGGTCTTTCGGGATAACTTCACTGTTTTAATGACCCTTTTATAACTCCAGCTCTCAGCTCCCAGTTTGCCGTTTCCTTACCTGCATGGCATAGCCAACACTAGCCATTTCATTGATCTTTTTTCGTCTCTTTGACTTATGACTCTAGTACCAGGGATACAGAAACCTCTCTCACTTCATTTAATATCTTCCATGCTTTTCTAGGGAAACAATTCCTTATTTCTCTTGTGCCACCTAGTGCTGGTGTAGTTCTGCATTTCTGCTTTCATTGTGACTCTCCCTGGGTGTCATAGCCTCCTTTTCTAGCCTGAATTTGTGGACTGATTTACCTTTCTTGACTTCCTATCACCGTAGCCTTCTATTAGCTTAAGTAATTTAATATCGGTGAACATCTAGATTCAAGTTCCACTGTTACTCTTACTGCATCTGCATCATCAAGAGTTGATGAATGACAGCATTGAGCAAATCTGCTGCTCACCCACACTGGCTAACCTTGGTGGGCATCTTACTACTGCTAAAGCTTTTTCCAAATAATTTCTGAAGAAGCCGTGAATGCTGCAATTCTTCTGCGCTTGTTTTAATCACTTTCACCCCAGTTTCCTGGTTCTGAAGCGATGACTGATAACCTTCTAAATCAGGACACAGTGACTGTCTACAGTGAGTGCTGCTGCGCTGTCCTTCTGCACCAGGATTATACCTACATCCTGTCCTTTATCTGTCTTTGGGGAAGAGTTTCTTGTTGCAGGGCATTTTAGAAGTCAGTAAGTCACAAAACCATTTGAAAAATTTAAAAAAGGGAGACTTCCCGCATTTACCTTATTGGGAAAGTGATTAGGAAGATTTGTAGTGTGGCCAGGAATCCGAAATTATGTGTGTGTTCAAGTGGTTCTGTAGTGGAGCCACTGGGTCACTCCAAGAAACCTGAAAGTCTAACGCTCACTTTTACTTGGTCTTTGAAATTTATTTACCTCACTAGAAGTGCTTTTGCAAGACTCGGTACTCAGTGAAATTCGAATTTCAGATAAAGAGTAAATAATGTTTTACCATAATTAGGTCCTGCATGTTGCAAGAGATATATTTATGCTAAAATATATGTTTGTTATGGACCTGAAATTGAAATGTATTAGGCATCTTGCAGTTCTGTTCCTTAAGCCTGGATCTCTACTTGTTGCCTCTAGTTGTGTGGCTGTCTACACCTCCCATTTCCACCGCTGCTGACTGATAGTAAAGAACTCCTTCCCTCCTGGCTCCAGAGTGCTATGGCTGCAGTGTTCCTCTGTGCTCTGACCACACCCATCTCCAATTTTGCCTCCTGCCAGCGTTCTTTCATATCTTTCCAGGTTTCCTTGAACTTTCATGACTCACCATTGTTGTCAACTTTGCCTTTCATGTACATCTCCTTTTCTCATACCCTAAATTTCTATTTGTAGGTTCTGATTGAATATTCTGAATGATGTTACAATCATTGATAAAAGGTGATAATGGCTGTCACCTTTTGGAATAGGCCTTTTATGTTCCGTCTGTCCATTGTTCCCATCCTGACCTTGGGTTATAAATATTCAGTTATGTATTTCTCACCTCTCAATTCTTACTTCTCATTTGGAAGGATTAAGCCTCATTGACTCATGTATAGAGGTCACTGTGTAAGAGCATATAGATCCTTTACAACAAAAATAACCCAAAAATCATCACATTATGCTAACAGGCCTTGCATAGGTCACTGATATGCTAAAAAATGAATTTTTATTAGTCTGGGATAGTCACTTCCAACTATCAGAAACCCATTTCACCCAGTACGTCATTCAAATATGGTTTCCACATGAGACTATATTGTGGTAAAGATAAAGAATTTCTGATTTCTGGGTCCCCATTGAATACATGGGCAGAGCATTGTTATTTACCAATATTAACCTTGAGTGAGTTCCTTAACTTCGTGGTCAGTTTTCTTGAAGGATTGTTCCAAGTTTTAACTGATAGTATTTATAAAAACTCTGTGCTTTATTTCATTAACTTGACAGTGATATCATAAAAGGATCTGTGACAGGGATTATGAATCATTTAGAAATTAGGCCCCGATATGTTTAAAGAGATGTCAGGTTAGCTGAAGACAAACACACACACACACACACACACACACACACACACATGCACACGCACACGCGCGTGTGCACAGAACTACCAGAAGCACCCATGATAACTGCTAAAGGCCCTTTATAGAAAAAAAGTGCTAGATTATGGTATCAGATTGTTAGGAGTTGGCTGATCTAGAAGGTGAGTGGGAGCTAGGTCTTAAAACATGTCTAAGAGTCCTGGAGGTAAGGAAGGGCTGAATAAAGCAATTCTAAGGAATTATTTGACTGCAAAAAGGAAATCAGGATACGTACTCTTTGTACTTTTTATGCTAGAATAACCAGCAAGGGGCAAGCTTAAAATTTGATTTACTTGAAAACTTTGATACTTCAGTTGAAAATACCTTTAATGAGAATTCCTTCCCCATTTTAGAAAAACAAGAACCAAGCCCATAAGTAACAGTTTCTTTGTTACTCTCTATTTTGGGTGGAGTTTGACTATTTTGTTGCTTTTCTTACTGCAGTCTTTCTCCTTCTCCTTTTTCTTCTCCTGCCTCTCCTTTGTTCACGGTCAGAATGACTTCAGATAAAGAAAGGAGATTACTAGCTATCAGCCTTCCCAGTGCAGAGGCAGTTGGCCCTCTGTGATCTTCTCAGCTGTAGGTTTTGATCAGGTATCATAAAGAAAATGATGAAAAGCGAAAGTGTGAATGTGGGAGTGGTCTGAAAAGCCACTCTGCAGCCTGCGACTTCATGACCTCCAGTCGGTGAACACCTTCCCCTTAGTACTTAGGACTTAAAGCTAAGAAGAGTGCATGAAGACCTGGGGAGTAGTACCTGCATTTTAAAATTTCCTAAATTAGTCTCAGCAGCAGCAGCTTTAATGCGATGCTGGGAATACATTTCCTTTTAAGAAGCATTTGCTGTACTGCCTACTTTGACTTGTGGTTTATCTTAAAATGAGTCAACTTCACTGATATCTTAAAAAAAAAAAAAAACACTTCAGTGTTACAGAATTAGCTCCATTTCCAACCTGAGCATGCAATATTTGCTTCCTGTAAGTCACTGTAAAAGCTCAAAACCATTTAGAACATGGAGCACTTGATTCTTCCCAGGCACAGTGAATGGAATGACATTTCTCCTTCATGTGATAGAAACCATCCTAAATGTGCTCTCTCTGCAATAAATGCATAATCTTCAGTATGGATTATTGCATTCATATAAATATTACATTACTGAAAACAATATTTTAGTAGCAAGGGTATACATTTGTTATACTTTTGGGGAGGACAATTGATTTAGATGGAAAATTTTCACTGGAATCCTTGATAAAGCAAAGAATTCTGTGGTCTGGGATTATCGATCAGAAGTTTTTCTGACATTACTTAGAAGACAAAAATGGGGCATCCAGCTTTTTCTCTAAATTCCAACTTTTATTCAAAAGTTGGAAATTTCACTTTGACCTCCTCTCTCAGCTCTGTTCAGCAGTCTCAAAAAGTCATACTTTCCATGTTTTCAGCATGCTCTTCCCACTGTCCCAAAGTGACTGTCCAGAGAAGGAGGTATGTTGGCCGGCCTTGATTTCACTTAGAAATTTTACTGTGTTTCTTGAGAGTGAATTTTTACATCTTCATCAAAATGGATCCATCCTTTTCTTGAGTTGGATTTGCTTAAGGCTGTGCTAACTAATAATGAGTTAATTAAATAGACAAACCCATTAGGATAATGTGTTGGCACCACTCTTCTTTGTTAGACAATGTTCAGTTAAAATAACCATGTTTCAAATGATAGTCCTTATAAAAAGATATTAATAGGATGAATTTTAGACAATGTGCAAGTCTATGAAGAAAATGTCATTAATAATATTTGCTTCATAGTTGATTAGATCATTCTTTTAACATGTCAGACACTTTGACATTTCATAAATAACATGATGTGGTCACAATTTCCAGGGGAGCTGAGGCCAGGGGAATCATGAATGCAATTCAGCAATCCTAACAGGAACAACATGACCAGAAATGGGTCGACGTGGCCAGTAAATTATATTGAGTATAAGTTCACAGATATTTAAATATTAAAGAAACTATTAATATTTTAATTTCAACCAAATAGCTGAACCTTAACAGACAAGGGTTACAACTTTTTGTTGGTTAAAAGGAGAAAGAAGAAATGCAATTATCTTCCTTGTTTTTTCTGTTATTGGTTAAAAAAATAGGGAAGATTACAGAGCATGCCTCAGGATCTTTTTCTTGGATGTTGAATAGCATAAATCTGGTAATCCTTATACAGAATTTGAGGCTCGCACAGAACTGAGTCCTAGGACTACTTCTCATAAACACAGAGCATGAAGAATGGTTTTGAGCTGGCTTCCTGGTTGGTTCTCTAATTCTCAGAGCATAAGCAGAGTGCAGTCCAGTTTCAATCTCTGTGGCCCTTACCAACACGCCTTCTCCTGGGAGGGTCACACTTCCCCTTCATACTCACATGCTGTAGTTTGGAGCTTTGCTCTAAACTAGCTCAGGCACATCTTTGGCTAAAATTTGGAGTCAAATCTTTGTCTTACCAAATAGATGAGCCTTGTAGGTTCACTATCAGCTAAACAATCCCCGAGGTACCACACCATGATGAATGACACAGTTTATTATCTTTTCAGATTTGGAAGAGAGTCTTACAGCTAAGTTAGCTTTGTTCCCAGCAGGCATGTATGTATAAGTAGTAAACACAAGATTTGGTAGTTAGATTTCCATTACTTTGACAAAACACCCAAGAAAAACAACTTAAAGAGAAAAGATTTATGTAAACTCATGGTTTCAGAAATTTCAGTTCATGGTCCACTACAACCATTGATTTGAGGCCTCTGTCAAGATGGAAACATGGTGGTGGAAGGGCATGGTGGGAGAAAGCTACTCACCTCATGAAGGCCAAGAAGCAGGAAGAGTCGGAGTCAGAGTCAGAGGGACTGGGCCAGGATGATCCACTGTTCATACCCCCAGCCATTCCCTTAAGTTAAGCTCATGTACTACACTTCACTACCTTCCAAGAATGCCATAAAATTACAATATCATTAGTGCAATTGACTCACATGAAGCTAGAATGCTCCTTATCCTGTCAACTTTCAAAGGCCCACCTCTGAATGCGTCAATCTTTGGGGGACATTTTACATCTAAATAGTAGCACAAAATGCTAGTTTTTTTCAATAGCCACAACTGAAATTCTCTTATAGGAGGAAAATCTCTACTGAGGTATTTGTTGGTAATTTTAAATATTGAAAGGGAAAAGGCTAGATGCTGGAAGTCAGAGAGACAAAGACATGCATTAATTTTTCAGAAGAAGTGAGCATGCAGGTAGATAATTTTTAGAGAAGGTGAAAGCATACATTTCAGAAACATGGATAGAAACTGAACTCTAATAAAAAAAGGTGATTCAACAAATTTCCAGTGGCAAGGAATGAAAAAGTGGATTTTAAGAATAGGAATGTTTAACATCTTATTTTAAAATTTTTATTATGATATTCAAAACTTTGGAAATAAAATTTAGAGCACTTCAGTAATTTGAAAGGGAGTTTAGTCACTTTTAAGCATTTTTAGAAAGTCTGTGAATTAACATCAAGACTGCTTGTTTCTTTATTTTCGTTTTATCTCTTCAGTCCATTTTCACTGGCATTTCAAAGAATGGCACACCTACCAGCATGTTCTCCTCAAATGTACCTGCCATCGAAAAGGCATTTCCTGTTTCTCACTTCCACCAAGGAACTGTGAGAGATCAGGGCTCTGGGAAGCACATTTGGAGTCTACTGAACTGAATTGGTTCTGTTCTTCTGTACACTGAAAATTCCCTGGTTGTATGGCAGATGCCTGATAACTCAGCCCAAAGAATTGTCATGATCTTTCAAGGTATTATTAGGTCAATATATTTGATACACCAATTTTCTTATTTTTGATATGATAATGTTGGTGCATGTGATGCCATTTCTCCCCAAACCTGCTGAGATTTCATTGTTAATTCCCCATCATTCCTGGTACATCTGTGAGCAAATTCTATAGAGCTGTGAATGGAACATGTTTACATTTATTTTTATTTTTATTTTTATTTTAAAGGGGGTAAAATTAAACACAACAAAACAGAACAAAATAGGACATAAGAAAACAATGTAAGAGATATAAATTTCAAAGCTAGATGACCTGAGATCTTCATTGTCTACCATATTGTCTCTTGTTTTCTTCCAAATAGTTGGGAGAAATATACATATAGAGAATTCTGTATGTTCACATACAGAGAATTCATACAAAACAACACAGTGTAAAACAGATCTGATCTGAACAGAATGAGGAAGGTCTTTTAGGTCTTCAAAACCAAACAATAAGGAAGTCAGTAATGGCTGTTGTAGAGTCTCTCGTTCTCTTCAAAATAGCTGTCCATACTTTCATGTATATTGAAGTTCAACAAAGCAAAACAGGCAGTGGGGGAGGGATTGCTTGGCTTCCCAGCGCTCCAAGTCCCAGCATGGCATGGGTCCTAGTAAATGCTGGAGGCTCCTATCCTGGGTTGCAGCAGCCTGCCACTCTCACAGCCAATCACCAGTGGGCAGAAAGCTGTTTCTTTCTAATGAATTGACCATTTCACTGCCCAAGTTCTGAAATGGCCACCAGACCATAGAAAGACATCTCTTTAGGTTCCTGCTTGAAACTAACAGTGTCAAGAAACTGCCGGCCTTGATTCAGGGCCAGAGGTACCAGGAACCTAACTATGACCTTGTACTTGCCAGGTAGGTGCAGTGCTGCTGAGCTAAATCCCTGGCCCTAGATTTACATTTCTCTAATGACTGCTGCTTCTAAACATCTTTTCATGTATTTATTGACTCTTTATCTTTAGAGAAATGAACGGTCTTTTTAGCACCTTTGCTCAATTTCAGTTTTTTTAAAAAACTTTTTTATTTTAATGAGATTAAAAGAGGACATAACAAAGCAGATCAGAAAAAAACAATTTAAGCAACATAGTATTTCACCACAAGACAACCCAATATATCAAGTAGTCTTTCAATAGTTTTGGGGGTCTTCTATATAGAGTATTATGTCATCTGCCAATAATGTTAATTTAACTTCCTCCTTTCCTATCTTTACCCCTTTTATTACTCTCTCTTGTCTAATTGCTCTGGCTAGTATTTCCAATACTATGTTGAATAAGAGACATTTTTGTCTTGTGCATGATTTTAAGGTAAAGATCTTCAGTTGGTAATTTAATATGATGCTGGCTGTTGGTTTGTCATATATGGCCTTTATCATACTGTGGTAAAGACCATCTATTCCAAATTTCTGTAAGATTCTTATCATGAATGAGTGTTGGACATATCAAAAGCTTTTTCTGCATCTATAGAAATGGTCATGTGATTGTTACTTTTGGCTTTACTGATATGGTGGATTACATTTATTGATTTACATATGTTGAACCATCTCTGCATGCCTGGGATGAATCCCACTTGGTCATGGTGTATAATCTTCTTGATGATTTGCTGCATCCTGTTTGCCAATATTTTATTGAGGATTTTTACATCTATGTCATTAGGGAGATGGTCTGTAGTTCTCTTTTTTAGTTGGGTCTTTCTCAGGTTTTGGTACTAGAGCATTATTTGCTTCCAGGAAAGACTTAGGTAGAATTACTCTCCTTTCAATTTCATTGAGTTTGAGGAGTCGGCATTAAGTCTTCTTTGTATTTCTTGTAGAATTCTACAGTGAATACATCTGGTCTTGAGCTCTTCTTTGTAGGTAAGGACTTAATTACATTTTCAATTTTGTCAATAGAAATTGGGTTATTCAACAGTTTTACATCTTCTTGACCCAGCTTTGGTACTTCATATGTTTCTAGGAATCTGTCCATTTCTTCTGTGTTATCGAACCTATGAGAGTAGAGGTTTTTGAATTAGGTGTTGATGATCTTCTATATTGCCAGAGTCTGCAGTGATTTCACCTTTTTCATTCTTTATTGCATGAATTTGAGATTTTTTCCCTTTTTAAAATAAGGTTGGCCAAGGGCTTATCAATTTTATTTATTCTTTTAAAAAACCAACTCTTTGATTCATTGATTCTTTGGATTGTTTTCTTAGTCTCTATTTCATTAATTTCTGCTCTGGCTTTTATAATTTCCTTCCTTCTTTTGGCTTTGTGCTTGACTTGCTCTTCTTTTACTAGATGTTTGAGGTATAGCATCAGGTTGTTTATTTATATCCATTCTGTTTTCCTGATGTTGGAACTCAGTGCAATAAATTTTCCCCTGGGGATCACTTTCATTGCATCCTACAGATTCTGGTAGGTTGTATTTGTATTTTTGTTTTCTTGTAGGAATTGTTTAATTTCTTCTTTAATTTCCCCCATAATCCACTGATTGCTCAAGAGTGTATTATTCAATTTCTATGTATTTTTGGGGTTTTGGACGTTTCTTTTATCATTGATTTGTAGTTTCATGGTGCTATGATCTGATAACATGCATGGGATAATTTCAACTCTTTTGCATTTACTTAAATATGTTCTGTGTGCTAGTATATGGTCTATTTTAGAGAATGTCCCATGCACTACTGAGAAGAATGTATATTCTGATGTTGGATGGCACACTGTTTACACCTATCAAGTCCATTTGTTCACAGGTGTGATTCCATTCTGGTATTTCTTTGCTGATTTTCTATCTAGTTGATCTGTCCCTTGGTGTCAATGGTATGTTAAGGTCTCCTGTTATAATTGTGTTATTGCTCACTTGATTTTTCATTTCTGTTAATACTTGTTTTGTATAGCGGGGTGGTCTGGAATTTGGTGCCTATTTATTTAAGATTGTTATTTCTTCTTCTTAAAGTTTTCCCCTCAGCAGTATTTGATGACTTTTTTTTACGTCTTCTGATCATTATTGGTTTGAAGTTCACATTGTCTGCAAACAGAATAGCTACCCCCCACTTTTTTGGGAGCTCCTGTTGCATGAAGCACTGTTTTCCACCCTTTGACTTTCAGGTTATGAGTTTCCTTTTCAGTTAGATGGGTTCTTGTAGACACCATAAGGTTGGGTATTGTTTCTTGATCCATTCTGCCAGTCTGTTTCTTTAAATTGGTGAATTGAGACCATTAACATTAATGGTTATAACTGTTATATATTGGTTTATTGTTGACATATTATCTTTCTGCTGTTCCATTTTCATTTTTCCATTCTGCCTTGCTTAGTGGTTTTTTCCTATGTGTTTCTAGACTGTCTTTTAGTTTTCTTTGCAGGGTTGGTTCAGTGATCATGAAGTTTTTCAGCTGTTCTTTGCCGTGGAAGTATCTTATTTCTCCATCCATTTTGAAGGAAAGTTTTGCAGGGTACATCAGTGTAGCTTGGAAACCATTTTCCTTTAGGATCTGAAATATTTCATTCCATGCTCTTCTTGACTTTATTGTTTGTGCTGAGAAGTCTGCTATAATTCTGATAAATTTTCCTTTATAGATGATCTGTCTTTTGTCTCTAACAACTTTTAATATTCTGTTCTTATGTTGGATTTCTGGGATAGTGATTATTATATGTCTGGGTGTAGTTTTATTTTAGTTATGGCTATCTGGAGTTCTATATGCTTCACTAATCCTAATGTCAGTTTCCATTCTCATGTTTGGGAAATTTTCTGCTCTTACTTCTGTAAATAGCCCCTTGATATCATTTATGTTGTCTCCTTTTTCATCTATCTTTATCAATCTTATGTTGTTTATCTTTGTGTCATCTTGCAGCTGTTGAATTGTTATTTCCTGATTCCTTGTTATTTTTAAAAAAATCTTTCCTGTTCACCACCTGCAATCTTGTCTTCGAGGTCTGAAATTCTATCTTCACTTTTGTTGAGGCAGTTTTGACAATGTTCAATGGAATTTTTGATTTCCTGTATATCTCTTTGAATCTGCTTCATGTATTCTGTTTGTTTCTTATATTTTTCATCCAGGATTCTGTCTTTTTGTTTTGTTCCACTAATTTTTTAACTGTGTCTTATTTATATGTTTTTAACATGTCTTTCCTTACTTTTATCATTTCTTTTTTTACCTGGGAGATTATTTCTAGTTTGAATTCTTTTAAAGCTTCCCGGTGTTGCTACTTTATTTCAGTTGCTATTATTTCAGGTATTTCAGGTGTATGGCATATATTCTTTTCTATTTACATGGCTCCTAGGCTTTCTTGAGATGGGCTGGAGGTTTGAGATTGCATTTCGGTCTTTTGTTTTGTCATTTTTCTGTATTTCCGTGTATCAAGTGTTGTTCTATAGTCTCCCCTGGGAGTGTTGAAATCACCTCTGATGCCCTAGGCTCCTGGGAATGAATTGAGGTTGGTGAGCGTGGTCCAGTCAGGTCCACAGTACTTCCCATACCACATCCAGTGTTTCAGAAAGCTGGGTGGACACCTAACCACTGTGGGTGATGGTCCAATGCTCTCCCTGGGTAAGCACCAATGCGCTGGAACTCACTTCATGTACCTTCAGCTCCCCTGATTGAAGAAGATTGATGGGTATAATCTAGTCAGGCTGCAAAACCTCCCAAGCCTAGTCTAGTGTGGCTGGAAGCTGGGCGGATCCTTGCCTACCGGAGCAATGATCTTAAACTTTCCCTCCACCCCCCCAGTGTGCAGGTACTCACCTCTGGCAGCCCTGTTCCCTGGATTGAAAGAAGCTCTCTGGGCATGGCCCAGGCAGTCCTGAAACCTGCAGAGCCCAGACTAGTGTGGCTGGAAGCTGGGCAGGTCCTTGACCAGAAAGATCATTTATGACATGCCAGTATCCAGAGCATCCCTCTAGGGTCTCTACATAATGAACATCATTCCTGCTCTCATGTGTGAGCCTGAGAGCTCTTGTAGGTTAAATTATTGGTTACAAGCATGTGGCTCATGCCTGAAGAAGTTGTGATCCCCAAGCTCCCTAAATTCTGATTACACTCTCCCACACCACACTCTTGCCAGTCTCCTTCCTGATTTCCCTCCTCATCCTCTTAACACCCAGCTTTTATTTATCCACACAGTGTCTAGAGGTGGTTTTCTAAAAATGTAAATAAGATCTTGTTGTTTCTCTGCTTAAGATCAGCCAGTGGCTTTCTATGTGGGTAGAATGGAACTGTGTTCTTTACTGTGGCCTAAAAAGTTTCCTAGGCTTCTTTAGCTGTCTCAGTCTCTTCACACCGTGATATGAATTTTATGGAACAGCAGTTGTATTGGTCTTGTCTATTGCTGTTTTACCAGCACATTAACCATACCTGTCGTATAGCAGTGTGGACAGGATAGAGGCACTGATAGGTAGAATATTCAGACTGAAGGCTGACGGACTCCAAGGGGAAACTATTGCTTATCATGAGCCATCTTTTTGTGTGGACTCTTCTGAAAACACTGAGCTCCAACATACCAAGATAAGTCTCGTAGTTTCCAGACTCCTTAAGTCCTAGGTATTTACTCCTGTCTCAGAACTCTATTTACATTAGACTCAAAAATATATTCAGGCAAAGTCCTTGTTTATATTTATGCTATTAAAAACAGCCCAGATATGTTACTATTGGTGTGTGGAAAGGTGGATTACCCTGGTTTTATTCTAATTAACTAAGCATTTTACAAATTAAAGCACTAGTACTTACTTAGGAAAAAAGCTCCACATGGTCACCTATTTTTCTACTATCACCATGCTATCAGAACATTCTGAAGAGTCTGAGTTTCCTAGTGGACTGACTGCTTCATACTGCAGACATATTCTTTCTTTTCAGTAACTGTTTCCCACTTCATTTGGTAAATATCCTTATATATCGTGAATACTTGAAGTAAGTGCTATATTTGCCAACATAAAAAATAATCCTGAGTTCGAAATGTCTATGCTACCCAAAACAATATATTAAACTGATCGCAATCCCTGTCAAAATTTCAGTGGAATATTTTTTAAATAGAAAAATCAATTCTAAAACTTTAAATGAAGCTATAAAAAATCCATGAATTTCCAAAGCAAATCTGAAGGGCTAAAGGTGTAGGTACAGCAATTACTTATCTTGTGTGAAGTACTTATTTCTGACTAAACTTTTTTTTGAGAAAAACAGTATCATATGTGTTAATTTCAAATTACATTACAAAGCTATAGTTATCAAAACAGCATGTTACTAATATAAAAACAGGCACATGGATCAGTGGAATAAATAGTACAAGAATAAAACCTAAACATAGAATCAGCTCATATTTGACAAGGGTACCAAGAAGACATAATATGGAAAGGTAAATCTTTTCAATAAATAGTGTTGGGTAAACTAAATGTTTACATGTAAAAGAATGAATTTGATACTTTGTCTTACATACAGTGCAAAAATAATCTCAAACTAGATAAAACACCTAACTATTAATATCTGAAATCAAAACTCCTAAAAGAAAACACAGGAGCAAATCATGGCATTGACTTTAGTCAGAAATTTTTTAAAAATATCACACCAAAAGTTCAAGCTTCTAAAGCAGAAGTAAATAATTATGACTAAATCAACTTATCAAAAGAAACTTCAAAAATGAAAAGAAAGCTTACAAATGAGGGGTATCATTTGCAACTGTATGTTTGACAAGTAATTGCCATTTAAAATGTAAAAAGAATTAACACAATTCTGTAGTTGAAGAATAAATAATCTAGTTGAGAAATAGGCAAATGTCCTAAACCAATATTTCTCTGAATATATAAGATAATCAACCATTATAGGAAAAGGTGGTCAGCATTACTAATCAAGTGGAAAAATATTAATCAAAACCACAATGGATATTGTCACACACTTGTGGCTATAATCAAAAAGAAAAGAAATAACAAGTGGAGAAGATTTATATAGAAAGAAAAGTCTTATACCCTACTGGTGGGAATATAGACTTATGAAAATTTTGTGGAAAAATAGTAAGGCAGTTTCTACTAAAATTCAAAATAAAGCTACCAGATGACCCAGAAATCCCACTCCTGTATGTATATCCAGAGGAAATGAGGTTAGCAACTTGTAAAGACACAGGCACTGTACGTGAATTGTAGTGTTATTCACAACCAAAGCATCCATTCTATGATGGTTAAATAAATAAATAAATAATGATGCATATGTGTATACACACACAAACTTCCATGTATCCAACTGTGCATATGTGCATATACTATATTATATATATATTATATATATTACATATAATATATATTATATATATATATTCCTATATAAATATTCCTATATATAGGAAAGTAGGACATCCTGTCATTTGCAATGGTATTGATGCAACTGAAAGTAAAATAAATCAGGCAAAGAAAATATGGCATGATTTCACATAAGTAATGCAAAATATTGGAATAAATAGAAGTAGATAACAAAGCAATGATACCTACGATTGTGGGAAGAAAAAGAGGCTGATGTAGGCCACAGATGCAAAGTTCAAAACTTAGGGTGGATAAGTCCAGAGATTCCATATGCACAATATGACTGTCAATAATATTGTTTTAGGAATTTTAATGAAAGTGTAGGTTTTAAATGGTTTTGTCACCAATAAATAAATAAGTAAATAAATAAATGGAATAATCTGAGGTGGCAGATATGTTAATTTTTTGAGTAGAGTAAAATGTCACTATGTTTAAGTATGTGTAAATGTCATGTTGTGCACCTTAAATAAACCCAATGAAAACAAGTGTAAATCCAAGAAACAGATGCAACTGTCACTTCAACCAAATTTTTACAAGAATATCTCATTAAAAAATTTATGCACATATATTGAATAGATAATGTAAGATTCTGTTTCTTTTTATTTGAAATCGATTTGCTGTTGGTTTTATGATGTGGCTTTTCCTGCTTTGACACCAGTTCCTTTGTTTTCTCCGTATAATAGTTAATGGCAAAGATTCAGGAATTATGGTTGCTATGATTCAGGAATTCTTGGATCAGTCATATTTTGCAGATGATCAATATTATACCATAATTTAGTGGCCTAAAACAATGATTTATAATTTGTTATGATGCAGCAGGGCATCTTCACAGGTTCTTTGCTGGCTTTCTTTGACCATGCAAATGCATTTAACCACAAGTTTGGGTGGAAGGAAGGACCAAAATGGCATCTTTCATGTGCAGTACACTTGCTGCAGATATTTGGTTAGAGCCCCTGGTCTTCTTCCCTTTAGTTTCTTATCTTCTAGCAGACAGAACACTTTACTTATATGGTGATCTCCAGGAAAAAGCAGAAATTGCAAAATTTCTGAAGACCTAATTTTAGAAGGGGCATTGTGTTATTTCCTTTGAAGTCTACTGATCAAAGCAAGTCACTACATTAACCTGAATTCCAGGGTAAGGGAAAGTTAGATTTCATTTCCTGAGAAAAGAGACAAAGATAACACTGCAAAAACATAACAAAACAACAACAAAAAAAAAAAACCCTGCATGCTGGAATATGAGGAATATGTGGTTAAATTCATAAACTTTTATTTTTGGGACAAATAGTTCATTTCCACTGTGTTTATAAGAACTGGCTCTAAAATCTGAGTTTTATAGATTTGGTAAAACTGAACTATTTTGGTTCATCTTTTCTAAGTAACAAAAATTCAGGTATAATGATATGATAGCCTGTAATTTCTTAAATCTCTACTCTCAACTGTGTACAGTGGCTGTGACCAGTGCTGTCATGTTTGCCCGCCAGTTTGACAAGAGTGAGGTCTTGAGTTATTTCAGTCCCAGCAACCAAAAGTTTCCTTTTCCTTTTTTTTTCTATTTTTCATAGTGCAAGGGATTGAATTTAGAGCCTGTGGCATGTTAGGCAAAGTTCTACTGAGCTACATCTCCAGCTGCAAAGAAAGGAAAATGTTATTCAAACTAGAACGTACTATGAAAAGAAAGTTATCATCTAACATGAAAATTCCAAACATGGGATAGGTAAGAGGCTTAATGATATCACCAAGAAAATATTTTACATTTACTTTTTAGATCTTCTATGCTTTATTCTCAGGTTGGCCTCAATCATGTTTCCTAGATTAATGTCTGAATTTCCAAGAAGCAAACATCTCCAACAGGAGACATCTTGATTCAGAGTTCTCATTAAAAATGGAAGTACATCTCATGTTCTTGGAAAGGTAGAAATTACATTATCTAAAAGGTCGTAGTTACAAAACTGATATACAGATGTAATGCAATCCCAATTAAACTACCAACAGCATTCTTCACATAACTAGAAAAACCAAAGCTAAAATTCACAGGAAATCAGAAGAGACTCAGCATAGCAAAAACAATTGTGGATAACAAGGGCAGAGAAGGAAGCATTTTGATTGGATTGCAGGTTATATTATAAGCTACAGTGATTAAAAATGGCATGGTACTTGTACATAGACAAGTGGATCAGTGCAAAAAGGAATCAAAAAGGAAAAAGGGACCAAAAACATATGCTGGAGGAGAGATAGCATGTTTAATACATGATGAAGAGAAAATTGGATATACACATGCAGAAAGATTGAAGATAGATCCATATCTCTCACCATGCATTAAACTAAAGTCAAAATGAATCAAAGATCTAAATATTAAAATGCAAATCAATATTAATATGGAGGTAATATGCTGGAAGGTAGAACAGGTAAAACTCCTGAACTCATAGGCAGATGCAAGGACTTTCTGTACACAACCCAAGTTACACAAGAAATAATATCAAGGATCAACAAATGAAATTAGGTCAAATAAAAGCTTCTGCAGAGCAAAGAACATCCATCACCAAAAATGTGGAGGAAAACCTACAGAAATAGGAGTAAATTTTTTCCAGTTACATTTTGGACAGCTGTTGGAGTCTGTACCGAGATCCCCAATCCCCCAAACAGACACATGGCAAAAGTCTAGAGGAAAGAGACAAGTGGCATGATCTTTAGGACTCCAGCAGGACTAAAATCCTCTGCAGAGTTTGTAACTCTGCTGGCTGGCCAGCCGAATGGCCCTGGGCAGCCCATATTTAATCAGAACAAGCAAGGAGTTGAGTGGAAAATGCAGGAAACCTGAGCAGGATCTTGGGCGGGGTTCATGGACAGCCTCAGAGAGCAACAGACGATGCTAGTTAAGGAAAACTATCCAGAAGGTCTCCAGGTGGCCTCTGCTATGGCCTCTCTTGCCCCCTCATTTCCAGGGTAAGGAAAAGTTAGATTTCATTTCCTGAGAAAAGAGACAAAGATAACACTGCAAAAAACATAGCAAAACAAAAAAACCCTGCATGCTGGAATATGAGGAATATGTGGTTAAATTCATAAACTTTTATTTTTGGGACAAATAGTTCATTTCCGTTGTGTTTATAAGAACTGGCTCTAAAATCTGAGCCTCTCTAAAAGGAGGAGGTGTCTCCTCATTTTCATGAGCCATGCCTGGGCCAGCCACAGCCCTGCACGTGTATTCAGCCTCAACGGCTCCAACAGACAGCAGACTAACACCTAGAATACAAAATTAACTAAAAAAATTAGACCTTTCAAAATAAAAAAGTCAATAATGGACAAATGAAATAAAGAGATACTTATCAGAAGTGCAATGGCTCATCAATACATTAAGAATGTTCACCAATGCTGGTCATTGGAGAAGTCTGAATTAAAATAACACTGACTGCACAAGTCATAATAAGTGAATCTTGGAAGCTGCATACATGTCCATCTACAGATTATTGCTTAAAGAAAATGTGGTATTATTTTATATTTTAGAGAATAGAGCCAAACAAAATAAAACAAAATAAAGCCAATCAAAACAAAACAGTGAAAGTGACAGAGGATTTCAAAACAAGATAATAGAAAATCAACAATGGCTACCATAATGCCTCATGTTATCTTCAAAATAGCTGCCCATACCATCAGGCACAATAAAATCAAACAAAACAACAGAATAAAGCCAATCAAAACAAAACAATGTGCATAATACAAGGCTTTAAACAAGATAATAGGGCATTAACAGTGGCTACCACCTTCCCTTTCAGACCTTCCACCCCTGGTACTTTCACAACATCTATTGTACATTTTGGATCCCACTAACTCTTTCAGACTTTTATACCAGGAAGACAGGATGATCTTCACCTATGTGAATTCAAACCATTTCACCCAAAAGCATGATCTCAAGTTGCATCTATTTATCTACAGGAGCCTCATGATAATTCTTTTATGTAACTGATAGCTTTCCATCATTTAAAAACACCCTGTCTTTCTTATCCATTCTGTGGTTGATGGGCAAGTTACTCCTGCTTTTTGCTGGTTCCCTGTCACATACAGCATTGTTTTCTCTCTTTCGGCTTTCAGTCTATGAATTTCCTTTTCAGTTCATATGTTTCATTTATACCGCAGATTGATGGATCTTGTTTCTTAACCCACTCTTCGTGTGTTCTTTTTATTGGTGAATTGAGGCCATCTACATTAATGGTTACAGCCAGCAGGCACTGCCACTGGTTCCCTACTTTCTCCATCTCTTTTATTGTCTGCCCCATGTAGCAATCCCATTCTGTGGCTGTTCCTACAATCACTGTCATTTTTATTTTCCCTAGGATATCCTTCAGTACTATTGGTTTGGAGTTCATGAATTCCTTCAGTTGATTTTTGTCATGGAAGCATCTTCTCAGGTAATTCTGAAAGATAGTTTTTCAGGGTACATCAGTCTGGTTGGAAGTTGTTTTAATTTTTTTTTTAAAATAGCATTTAAAGAGAAAAAGAAGAAAACAGAAAAAGGGTACAAGTAATATAGAATTTCAAAAAAATAAAGAGTAAGAAATCACTAGTTAATAGATTACGTATTGTCATCTTAGAAATAGTTGTTCAAGTTACAAAATTAAAGCATATAAAGTGGACATTCAAACAGTGAGACTGTAAACAGTTCTGTTCAACGATCCAAAAAAAAAATCTCAGTAATATGGTTATCTGCCTTATACACTTAAATATACATGCAGTTATACCCTTTAGAGCACTTTCTTTTCCTCTCTTTTTTACAATAACAATTACACATTTTGGGTTTATGACTCACACAATTCTTACTACTTTTTTTTGAAGAGAATAAAACCAAATGTGACATAAAAAGAGTCAGTCAAATCAAAAGGATGGACATAGTACATAATGTAAAAACAGAATACAAGGTCATCAACAATGGTTACCATAATGCCTCTTGCTACCTTAAAAAGAATTGCCTATATCATCAGTTATAATAAAATTGAACAAAACAGTACAGAACAAAACCAATAAAACCTAAACAATGCAGACCTTACAGGACTTCAAAAGAAGGTAATAGTCAAACCAGAATGGGCATCATAGTAAATCTTATTGTCTTCAAAGTAGTTGCCTGTGCCCTCAAACTTGATACTATCAAGCAAAACAGAATAGAGTAAAATCAGTCAAAACAAGATGGTGAGAGCAATACAGGGCTTCAAATAAAGTTAATAGGAAATCAAAATGGTTACTATAATATATCCAGCTATTTTTTAATTTATTTTTTCCCTTAATTAAAAAAATTTTGAAAAAAGGAGATTGAGATAAATGAGGACATAACAACACAATAGCACAGGTCAGAATAGAACAATTTAAGCAAACATACCCATATTCATGTGAGTTTGATTTATTTCACTTATGAGTATGGTCTCAAGCTGTGCCCATTTATTTATAAATATCTCAATGTGATTATTCTTTATAGCTGAGTAGTACTCCATTGTATAAAAATACAATTTTTTTTTATCCGTTCATCAGTTGACAGACACTTAGGTTGTTTCCAAGATCTGGCTATTAGAAATTGTGCTGTTATAAACATGGGGACACATATGTCACTGTTGTATGATGTTTTCAGTTCTTCTGGGAATATGCCTAAAAGTGGAATAGCTGGAACAAATGGGATTTCCAATCCCAGCTTTTTGAGAAATCTCCAGACTGACCTCCACAATGGTTGGCACTACTCTACACTCCCACCAACAGTGCAGAAGAGTTCCTTTTTCCCCACAGTTTCTCCAGCATTTGTTGGTGGTTTTCTTGATCCTGGCCATTCTTCCAGGAGTGAGATGGAATCTCAGTGTGGTTTTAATTTGCATTTCTCTAATGACTAATGATGATGAACATTTTTTCATATATTTATTTGCCATTTGTATTTCTTCATCTGAGAACTGTGTATTCATCTCAGATGCCCATTTTTGGATTGGATCTTTGAATTTCACGGGTCTGATTTTTTAAATTCTTTATATGATTTAAACAGAAGTCCTTTGTCTGAGGGATTGTTCACAAGGTTTTTTTTCCCAGTTTGTGGGTTTTCTTTTCACCATGCTAGAGATTTCTTTTGACATGCAGAAAATTTTTAATAAGAGGAGATCCAATTATTGATTCTGGGAAGTATTTCCTGTGCAGTTTGATTCCTGTTGATGAATTCTCTACCTACCCCTATGTCTTCAAGGTTTTTATTCAATTTGTCTTCCAATAGCTTTAGTGTTTCTGCTTTAATATTTAGATCTTTGATACATTTAGATTTTAATTTAGTATATGTTGATAGTCATGGATCTAGATTTAGTTTTTCGGCATATGGAGAGCCAGTTTTTCCAACACCATTTATTAAAGAAGCTGTCATTCTTCCAGTGCAACTGCTGGCCCCTTTATCAAAGATAAGATTGGTAGTTGTGGTTTTATCTTCTAATCTATTCCATTGATCTTCGGCTCTGTTTTGATTCCAGTACAATGTTGATTTTACTACAGTTGCTTTGTAGTATAACTTCAAGTCAGGGATTGTGATGCCTCCTGCCTTGCCTTTGCTGCTTAGAACTGTCTTTGCTATTCTAGGTCTCTTCTGGTTTCAGATGAATTTTAAGAGTTATTTCTGAAGATCTCTGAGGTATGTTGATGGTATTTTTATTGGGATTGCACCGAATCTATATGAGAGTTTTGGGAGAATGGCCATTTTAACAATATTTATTCTTCCTATCCATGAGCAAGGGATGCCTTCCACTTTTTGAGATCCTCTTCAATTTCTTTTTTCACTGTATTATAATTTTCCCTGTATAGGTCTTTTACTTTTTTCGTAAGAGTAATTCCTAAATATTTCTTTTTTTCAGATGCTAGTGTGAAGGGTGTGGCTTCTCTTATTTCTCTGTCAGTGATTTTGTTGATAGTGTATAGGAAAGCTATTGATTTTTGAGTATTGACTTTGTATCCAGCTACATTTCTGAATTTATTTATTATATCTAAGAGTCTTTCAATGGAGTTTTGGAGGTCTTCTATGCAGAGTATCATGTCATCCACAAGTAATGATAATTTAACTTCTTCTTTTTCTATCTTTACCCCTTTTATTTCTCTCTCTTGTCTAATTGCTCTGGCTAGTACTTCCAGTACTATATTATATAGGAGCGGTGCTAGGGGGCATCCTTGTCTTGTGCCTGCTTTTAAAGTAAAGGCCTTCAATTTTTGGCCATTTAGTATGATACTGCCTTTTGGTTTGTCATAAATGGCCTTTATTCTATTGAGGTAAAGACCATCTATTCCATTTTTCTGTAAAGTTCTTATCATAAATGAATGTTGGACATTATCAAAAGCTTTTTCTGAATCTATAGAAATTATCGTGTGATTATTACTTTTGGTTTTACTGATATGGTGGATTATATTTATTGATTTATGTATGTTGAACCATCCTGCATTCCTGGAATGAATCCCACTTGGTCATAGTGTATAATCTTCTTATGATTTGCTGCATCCTATTTGCCAATATTTTTTTGAGGATTTTTGCATCTGTGTTCATTAGGGAGATCGGTCTGTAGTTCTCTTTTTTAGTTGGATCTTTCTCAACTTTTGGTACTAGAGTAATATTTGCTTCCAAGAATGACTTAGGAAGGATTGATTCCTTTTGAATTTCACTGAAGAGTTTGAGGAGTGTTGGCATTAAGTCTTCTTTGTACTTCTTGTAGAATTCTGCAGTGAATCTGTCTGGGCCTGGGCTCTTCTTTGTAGGTAAGGACTTCATTACGTTTTCAATTTCATAAATAGAGATTGGGTTATTCAGCAATTTTACATCTTCTTGACCTAGCTTTGGTACTTCATACGTTTCTCAGAATTTGTCTATTTCTACGGTGTTATCGAACCTTTGAGAGTAGAGGTTTTTGAAATAGGTGTTGATGGTCTGTATTTCTACAGAGTCTGTAGTGATTTTGCTTTTTTCATTCCTTATTGCATGAATTTGAGCTTTTTCTTCCCTTTTTTAAATAAGGTTGGCTAGGGGCTTATCAATTTTATTTATTCTTTCAAAGAAACAACTCTTTGATTCATTGATTCTTTGCATGGTTTTCTTAGTTTCTATTGCATTAATTTCTGCTCTAATTTTTACAATTTTCTCTCTTCTTTTGGCTTTGTGCTTGATGTGCTCTTCTTTTTCTAGCTGTTTGAGGTGTAACAACATCAGGTTTTTTATTTGTATTCGTTCTGTTTTCCTGATGTGGGAATTTAGTGCAATATATTTTCCTCTGAAGACAGCTTTCATTGCATTCTACCCATTCTCATAAATTGTATTTGTATTTTCATTTGCTTGTAGGTATTGTTTAATTTCTTCTTTAGTTTTTCCTGTGACCTACTGATTACTCAAGAGTGTGTTATTCAGTTTCCATGTGTTTGTGGGATTCTTGCAGTATCTTTTATCATTAATTTCTAATTTCATGGAGCTATGATACAATAACATGCAAGGGATAATTTCAACTCTTTTGCATTTATTTATATATGTTATGTGAGCTAATATATGGACTACTTTGGAGAATGACCCATGTACTGATGAGAAGAATGTGCATTCTGATGTTGTTGGATGGAATACTCTGTATATGTCTATCAAGTCCATTTGTTCACAGGTGTGATTCAGTTCTGTTATTTCTTTGCTGATTTTCTGTCTCGTTGATCTGTCCCTTGGTGTCAACGGTGTGTTAAGGTCTCTTGTTGTAATTTTGTTATTGCTAATTTGATTTTTCATTTCTGTTAATACTTGTTTTATATAACTGCATGCTCTGGAATTTGGTGCATATATATTTAAGATTATTATCTCTTCCTCTTGAAGTTTTTCCCTAACCAGTGCATAATGACCTTCTTTATCTCGTCTGATCATTATTGGTTTGAAGTTCACATTGTCTGCAAACAGAATAGCTACCCCCACTTTTTTGGGTTTTCCTCTTGCATGAAATATTGTTTTCCATTCTTTGACTTTCAGTCTGTAAGTTTCCTTTTCAGTTAGATGTGTTTCTTGTAGACAGCATATCGTTGGATTTTGTTTCTTGATCCATTCTTCCTGTCTGTTTCTTTTAATTGGTGCATTGAGACCATTTGCATTAATGGTTAAAGCTGTTATATGCTGGTTTATTGTTGCCATATCTTTCTGCTGTTGCATTTTTATCTTTTTGTTCTGTTTAATTGTCTGCCTTGCTTAGTGGTTTTTTTCCTATGTGTATCTAGACTGTCTTTCAGTTTTCTTTGCAGGGTTGGTTCAGTGATCATGAAGTTTTTCAGCTGTTCTTTGTCATGGAAGTATCTTATTTCTCCATCCATTTTGAAGGACAGTTTTGCAGGTTACATTATTCTAGCTTGGAAATCATTTTCCTTTAGGTTCTGAAACATTTCACTCCATGCTCTTCTTGACTTTATTGTTTATAATGAGAAGTCTACTGTGATTCTGATAGGTTTTCCTGTATAGGTGATCTGTCTTTTCTCTTTGACAGCTTTTAATATTCTATTCTTATGTTGGATTTCTGGGATAGTGATTATTATATGTCTGAGTGTAGTTTTATTTTGGTTATGGCTATTTGGAGTTCTATATACTTCACTGATCATGATATCAGTTTCCAATCTCATATTTGGGAAATTTTAAGCTATTACTTCTCTAAATATCCTCTTGATATCCTTTATGTTGTCCCTTTCTTTTTCATTTATCACTATGAATCTTATGCTGTTTTTCTTTGCATCATCTTGCAGCTGTTGAATTTTTATTTCCTGATTTCTTGTTATTTTTAAAAGATCTTTCCTTTCTTGGTCACTAGCTGCCTGCTTGTCTTTGAGGTCTGAAATTCTATCTTCACTTTCATTGAGGCGGTTTTTACAGCTTTCAATGAATTTTTTGATTTCCTGTATATCTCTTTTCATCTGCTTTATGTATTCTTTTTTTTCTTATATTGCTAATCTAGGGATTCTACCTTTTTATTTAGTTCTTCCAATTTTTAAACTATGTCTTCTTTAGATATGTTCAGCATCTCTTTCATTTCTTTTATCATTTCTTCTTTTACCTGGGACATTATTTCTATTTTGAATTCCTTTAAAGCTTCCTGGAGTTGCTTCTTTATTTCAGTTGCTATTATTTCAGGTATTTCAGGTGTATGGCATACATTTTGTTCTTTGTACATAGCTTCTAAGATTTCTTGGGATGGGCTGGAGGTTTGAGATTGTAATTTGGTCTTTAGTCATTTTCCTATATTTCTGTGTTTCAAGTGTTATTCCAAAGTTTCTCCAGGGTCTGTTGGAAATCCTATTCTATGTCCTCAGCTCCTAGGACTCTGGCTGCCTAGTTCCCTGGATTGAGAGAGGATCACTAGGGGTAGGGCAGGCTGGGTCAAGACCTGCCAAGACCAGTCCAGTGCAATAGGAAGACACAAAATTCTCTGTCGGGGTAAGCAAGGATCCCAAACTAGCTGGGCTCGGGGGATGTTGCAGGGACACTCACCCCAGGGCACCCAGCCTCTGGAATCAATGGCGCTGGCAGGCCCAGTACTCCAGAGTCTGCCAGCCCCAGTGAGGAGTGGTGAGACCTGTGCAGGCCAGGCCGGTGCAAGACCCGCCGAGCTGTTCCAGTGCAACAGGAAGTTGTGAAATTCCCTGTCCAGGGTTGAGCAAAGGTCCCAAATTAGTTGGGCTCAGGGGATGGTGCGGGGACACTCACCCCAGGTCACCCAGCCTCTGGAACAGATGGCACTGGCAGGCCCAGAACTCCAGAGTCTGCCAAGCCCCGCAGGGAGCAGTGAGACCTGTGCAAGCCAATTCAAGACCCGCTGAGCTGGTCCAGTGCAACAGGAAGCTGCAAAATTCCCTGTCTGGGGCTGAGTGAGGGTCGCAAAGAAAGTTATTTTCTTGAAGGGCTTGAAATACTTCACTTGGAGCTCTTCTTTACTTGAGGGTTCATGTGGAGAAGTTAGTGGTGTTCTAATGGGCTTTACTTTATAGGCGATCTGTTTTTATCTAATAGCTTTAAATATTCTGCTCTTGTGCTGAATTCTGGGATCTTAGTTATTATACATCTGGCTGTAGATTTATTTTGGTTTTGGTATTTGGAGCCATATTTGTCCCACTTATCTTCATGTTAGTTCCTCTTCTCATGCTTGGATTGTTTTCTGCTATTACTTCTGTAAGTATTGTTTTATGTCATTTGTGCTCACTCCTTTTTCACTGATATCTATCATTCATAAATTATTTTTTTCACAATATCCTGCAGCCATTGAATTGCTGTTTCTTGGAGCCTTGTTATTTGTAAGAGGTATTTTCTTTCACAATTACTAGCTTTGGTCCTGTGTTCAAGGTCTGAAAGTCTATCTTTAGTTTTTTTTAAGAAGTTTTGCCAGCTTTCAATAGAGTTTTAATTTCCTGGTATCTCTTTGAGGTTGTTTTATGCACTCCAATTCTTCTCTATATTGCTCATTCAAGGGTTCTCCCATTCTCCTATGCTCCTTTTATTGTTATATATGTCTTTAGATATGTTCAGCAATCATTGTATTATGGTTTTCATTTCTGGTTTACCTGAGATATTATTTCTGATTCAATTTTTATACAGCCTCATGAAGCGATTTTTTACTTCACTTGGATCATCCCAGAAATTTCAGGTGTGAGATTTCCACTTTCTTCCATGTCTAAGTCTCCTGGATTTGTTCTGTTTGGGCTGGATACCAGAGATTGCCTTTTGAAACTTTGTCAGGGCATTTTCTTGGGTTCCTTTGGGTAAGTCAGTTGTGACATCCTACGAACTTTCCATGTTCCAATTGCCTACCCATTCATGGTGTAGGAGGATGGCTTAGGCACCTGCATATCTCCTAACCCAGGTTCCCATGGATGCAGTAGTGTTCTGGGTGGGCTTCTCCAAGTCATATCTGACTGGTTCTGCCAGCCTGCACTGGCTAAGGGTCTCTGAATGTGATGGCCAACAGGGTGGTAGGGGTGGGACCGGATGCTTTTTCTCCTAGACCACACTGGCTAGGAGTGGGAGAGTTCCAGTGACAACCTGTGTGCATGTGGGTGCCGGGCTAGCTTCTTCTTCTGGGGTATTTACACGCAATGGACTCCTACACTGACATAAAGAAGGACTTGAGTCATCTGTAGGAAAGTGGAAGTACTTTGAGACCGTGTTAAGTGAAGAAATACTTCTCACCGAAGCTTAAGTATGATGTGATGTCTCTTATGTGAGGAACCAATGATGTAAAGAGCAAAATAAAAAATAGATATTTGGAAGTAGGGAGATAGAGCTGTCCCTACTGGGAAGGGGAGCGAGAGATGACATAACATATAGGGAGTGTTAGGTATGGTACCAAACCCCACAGTGAGGTAGTAATTATGCAGTGCAAGCATAGTAATTAAAACATGGAATGCAGTCCGATATTATGACTGCAATCTTAGAAGGCTTTTTCCCTGAAAAATCTCTTCTCAGAAAGCTTCCTAGCTCATCTGCTTTCTCACTTTCTTTATATCACTGCTCAGAGGAGTTTATTCAGTGAAATGTGGCACTGATTATTCTGACCTGTAACTGCAGTATTTTGTCGTTCATTGAGGGCTTCTTCAATTTCTCACCTGTCTTTTGAGGTTCTAACTGTGCAGGTCTTGCACACTCTGTTCCAGTTTACCTTTAACTATTTCAGACATTGATTCAGTGCATAATGGTTGTCAATATTCAGTATTCAGTGGTTCAAATGTCAGTATTCAATGATTTCTATTGATGTAGAGAACTCATTTGAGAATATCCGATGTCAATTCCTTATAAAAGTTAGTATAATGAAAGTAGAAATTTTTCATTGCCATAAACTGCTTTGACAAAACAACTTTGACAGTGCAATTAATGGCAGAAGAATGAATTTTCTATAACATCAGAAACCAGATTATCCAACAAAGTGTGTGTGTGTGTGTGTGTGTGTGTGTGTGTGTGTGTGTGTGTATGCACGTGCGTGGTCAGTAGAGGAAGGCAACAAAAAGAAAAAAAATAGATCCAAATCAGAAAGGAAGAAGCTAAATCATCTTTATTCACAAATCACACGGTAATTTGTATAGCAAACCCAATGGAATGTACTTAAAATCAACTAACCCTAAGCGGTGAGTTGAAGGAGTTTGCAGAATATAAGATCAGAATCTAAAAACCAGTTGTATTAGTACCAAAGCTGTGCAAGGCCTGGACACTAAAATATACAAAGAGTTAGTGTGAAATTCTATAGACAAAGTGTAAATACAATCAACAATTGACAATAAAATAAAAAATAGACATTAATATCACATTCATATGTAATAAATGATAAATGTGTACTTTGTTGAGATTAATATAAACCTTATCAGTATGCACATGTCAGCTTTTAATTACATCTTTAGATCAATTGTGTTAAAATTTTGTTTAGAACATTTGCATCTATGCTTATGAAAAATTTTTGCCTTTATTTTTCTTTCTTAAAACATTTCTGTATGATTTTGATAATGCTAGAATCCTAAAATGAAAAGAGGATTATTTTTTCCTATTCAATTTTCTTTAAAAATTTGGGTATCATTGGTTTTATTTCTTCTTAAAGCTTGGCAGAATTTACTAGTCAATACATTTGGACTAGAATATTATTTGTCAGGTAGCTTTTAAGAGTAAATAGTATTTTCAATGGAAATAGGTCTGGTCAAGTTACTGATTTTCCTTCAGGGAGATTTAGTGGTTTGTATCTTTAGAAGAATTTTTCAATTTCATCTAAGTTGTCAAATTAATTTTAAAAAGCTGTTCTCAATACTAATCTGTATTGATGATGCTTCTTTTGATTCTTTTGATTGGTAATTATTACCTCCTCTTTTTGTCTTTTAAATCTCTATAATGTATCTCAGAAAAGGAGGTTTCAGTTTCATTGACTTTCTCTAGAATATTACAGTTTTCTTATTGTATTGATTTTTGTTTTTATCTTTATTATTTTCTTTATTTGACTTAAATATGTTCTTCTTTATCAACTTTTTTAAGATAGAAATTGAGGTCAGGGAGTGGAAATCCTTTTTTTTTTGTTCTATTTTTGCTCATAAGTGTTTAAGGTTATTTCATTTACCATCAGTACTGCTTCTGTAATATTTCACATTTTGAAATTTTGTGTTTCCACTTCATCCAGGTCAAGTTAATTTCTCTTTTGATTGTTTTTCTTTGCAGTAAATGTTTGTTTATAAATATAAGTTTGCAAACATTTAGTGACTTCTCAGAGATCTTTCTGTTAGTGATTTGCAGTTTAATTCAGTAGCGGTTAGGGAAAATCTTCCACCTTTCAAAATATAATTATTGTTTTTGCAGTATCTACCCGGTTATTAATCTCATCCAATATATTTTTCATTCCAGACACTGGAATTTTGATTTCTAAAATTTCAATTTAGCTCTTGTGTTTTAAGCTTTCATGTCTCTAATATTTTGATTTTTTGAATCTAATTACATTGTTTCAATGTGCTTATTTGTCAGTTATAACATTTATGTCAATTTTAATTATTTTTAAGTAATTTTTCTTTCCATTGCTGTTATGTTTCTACTTGTTTTCGTTCATAGCAAGTTGGATACAAGCAGTGTGAATTATATTGAGTGCTGAAACTTTTAGGCATAAGTATTTTTATGCTAAGTTCTCAGCTAATGTTATATTACTTAGAAATACAGTGATGCCACACTACAGCATAGAGATATTCTCTGAAACGTGCATTGTTCACACAAACTCAAATGGCTAAAGTATCTCTAGGTGGTGGAATCCTGTGGAACCATCGTTGTATATGCAGTTTGCCATTGACACATACATGGCTGTATCCTCATCTAACACACAGCTAGGTTCCCCTTTAGGGCTTGCGTTTAGGATTCTGTGTGTCCAGCGTAGTGCTCGGACATGGGCTAATTATATTTTCAACCACTTTTTCTTAACTACTTCCTTTGTGCTTTTCTGTTTCACAGATTAGGTGATTTTGTAGTGTAGTTAGCATGAAGCAGTGTTAGCTCCTCTGTGGGGTGAGTGCCTCTGGATTCTGTGCCTTCTAACCCTTTCGGCTGGTTCTTTTCCTATATGTACGCACTGAATAGAACTCACAAGGAAACTACTGACCACTATTCACATCTGGAGTTTTCCTTTTGCAGTGTCTCTCTCTACCTGTGATTTGTCTTGAAACTCTAACAGATGTAATTTCCTTGGACTTCATCTCTGTTTACTCCACACAGGGAATTCACTGGATTTTTCTTAGGCTATTCTTTCCTGTGCTGTTGCCTGGGAATTCTCTTAAGAAAGAAAGGTGCAGGTATTCTATGCCTTAAAATGCTGCATTGCATATTTAGGTCAGCTTTTGATCGTTTCAGGTAGAAGCACACATCTGATACATGTTCTTCCATTTTGGCTGAAACCAAATGTTTTTATTCATTGTTTACCACAATGTCTTGTTTGTTTTATTCTCTTAGAGTTAAAACCCCCAATAAGTCATGGTTTTTATATTTTCAAAGACTTCCTTCTTTCCCCAGCTATTATATAATTGATTTTTTAGTTAATGTCTATGAATATATTTACAAAGAAGTTATGTTATTCATTTTCAGTGCATTCGGTTTATTAATAAAGATACAGAGCGTGGCTACTTTCTTGATGTAAGAAAGTTGAGTAGCATACATTTATAAAAATCAAATGCAACATACAATAATGAAAACATAAGGAAAAGATTTCTTTCATTGCTTTGATATATAACCAGGCCCTCTCCCAAAACTAAGTATTTTTTTTTCAGAGTTTTATATGTTTTTTAGAACATATTTAGGTATCTTTTAATCCAGTCATATTGCTTTTATTTATATGGTTTGATCAGAAGAGTATGTCAATAGTTTTCATATATATATATATATATATATACATACATACATATACATGTGACATGTTCTAGATTCGTTGTTAATCATTTATTAAATTATGTTAGGAATTTATTAATTATCAGGCTGAAAATGTTCTCATTCCCTTCACAATGTAGAATAGATCTAGATCTTGGACTTGCATTAAAATTACGTATACCCAAAACATTTTGGAAATAAGCTCAAAGGACATAGGTTTGGTTTTAGATTTCCATAAATATTCTCCAGATCTATGTGCAAGTGATTTTAGTCTTCATGAGCCTCCATTTTCTCATCTCTCATTACATTAAAATTAATTAGATTGTATATAAATTAACACCAGTTGTGAGGCTTGGTGTGTGTACTTAAGTCCCTTTTTTATGGGATTAGTAGTACACACAAGTGCTTTGCTAGCAGCCTGGCTTATCACTCCTAGGTAATAGTGAGGAGACTGCCTGGTTCTCTTTATTTTCCTCCTCTATTTCTATATTTAACTTATCTTCAGGTGACCCTGCCTGTGTGATTGCAAAGAAACTCTTAAAAAATAAAAGAAAACATTAGCAACTGAGTTTGTGCTTTTGTCTCATTACTTAGCCATGCTGTTCATAGTAAGTTATGATACATTTGACAATCATTCTATGAAAAGCATATATTGCACTGCATCTTTGTGTTAAAACGTTAATTTGTTAAATAGAAACACTTCTTTTATACATGTTTAATTGAAGCATAAAATGTGATATATTTATGGAGTACCAAGCAATAATTCAATACTTGTAAATAATTTTTTTGAGACAGGGTCTCAACTTTGTAGCTCAGGGTGGCCTGTAACTGGCCGGGTAGCTCAGGTTGGCCTCAGATTTATGGCAATCCTCCTGCTGTAGCCTTCGGAGAGGTGGGATTACACCATCACACTCAACATCAATGCATGCAAATACTTCATAATGTTTCAACCATATACATATCTACTCTTCAAACATACACCATTTATTTGTGGCTAAAACATTCAATATCTTTCTTTTAGCTTTTTTGGAACTATATATTTTGATATCTATAGTCACTTTACTCTGTAACAGAATACATTTTCATAGCTCCATTTTAATTCTTTATTTCATTTTTAATAAATTATGGGCATAAAAGAATGTCTGTTCTGCTCCTAACTTGTGAGCCTCTGGAGTATATTTGTCGCAAGTATTAAAGCCAAGTTTTGATAGTTCAATTAAAATGGTACGGAGACTCACTCTCACAATCGTACTGGCTGAGGCTTTGTTTCACATTTGGTTTCTTTCTTTTTATGTGCATATATACATCTGGTAGGCTGAGATAATGAAACCTTTTCAATTTAAGTTGTCTGTCATTAGATATGTGAACAAAACACTTCCATATAATGTGCTTTCTATTAATGGCACTTACACGGGTAGATGCATTTTGATTTGCTTTTGTTTAGTAAATGGTGTGCTTTCTTGGCCAAAATCACTTTACAATCAAAGTTAGAGACTGTGAGCACAGCTCGTTTTTCATAGTATTTTGGGCATCTGCGGAATTCAGACGACTGTCCATCACAAATTAGTGACTTTCTATATATATCTTTTTTACTTTAATGAGAAAAATAATATAACAGAATTTCAAAACAGGTTAGTACAAGAGTTAGAATACTCAATGCATTGCATATTTTGTCTTCATAGTTATTCAGAGTACAGGAACTAGCCATGATACCTTGTTCAAACCATATTAGCACAAACCTTTCTTTTCAATGAATTGACAGAAACTAACTGCATAGCTTGACTATCTTGTGTATACTATTTTTCTTTTTCCCTTCCTTCTTTTGTATTTCCCTCCTTTACAGTTTGTCTTTACTTTCAAACAGTTTCTCCCCACTCACAGTATCTATTGTACACTTTGGATCTTATTTAATTGTTCAGTTTCTCGCATTAGTGAGACATTGTGATGTTTATACACGAGTCTGATTTATTGCACTTATGAGCATGATCTAGAGGTGCACCCATTTCCCCCCAAAAGTCTTCTGTTTATCCTGCTTTATGATTGAATAATGCTCCATTGTATTAAAAAACACACATACTTTCTCATTCCTCAATTGATGTGTATTTGGGTTGCTTCCAATATTTAGCTTTTGCACTTTTGCTACTATAATCATGGATATACATATACCTCTATGGGATGATGTTTCTATCTCTTCTGAGAAGATACCCAGAAGGGGAATGGCTAGGTCGAATGGGTCCTCTAATCCTTGTTCTTCTCCACCCTGATGTCCACAATTCATGTACCAGTTTACACTTTCACCTGCAGTGAAAAATGTTCCTTTTTCCCCACAGCCATGTCAGCATTTATTACTGGTTGATTTCTTGATGATAGTCATTCTTTCTTGGGTGAGATGGAATCTTGGTGCTGTTTTAACTGGCGCTTCTCCAATGACCAATGATGTTGAACATTTTTTCATATGTTTATTTGCCATTTGTATTTCTTCATCTGAGAACTGTGTATTCATTGCAGATGCACATTTTTGGACTGGATCTTTTAATCGGGGCTGTCTGAGTTTTTCAGTCCTTTATGTGCTCTGGATATAAGTGCTTTGCCTAAGGGGTAACAGGTTATCAGGTTTTTTCCCCACTCTACAGGTTGTATTTTCACTCTGTTAATTTCCTTGTTGTGAAGAATCATTTAATAATGTGAGATACCATTTTCTGATTCTTTGTAATATTTCACTTGCAATCTGTGTTTTGTTTGTGAAGTCTTTGTCTGTATCAAGTCTTTCAGATTTCTACCTATCTTCTCTTCCAGTAAATTTAGTGTTTGTAATTTAATACTTAGATCTTTGACTTTTGATTGACTTATTTTGACTTTAGTGCATGGTGATAGACATGGCTCTAGCTTTAGTCTTGAGTATGTGGAAACCAGTTTTTTACAGAATCATTTATTAAAGAGATTATCTTTCTTTCAATGAACATGTTTGAATCCTTTATCAAAGTTAAAGTGGCCGAGCATGTTGGGGATAGTTGTATGTATGTTTTATTCTGTTCCACTGATCTCAGGCCTGTTTTTTTTTTTTTTTTTTTTTTTTTTTGTTGTTGTTGTTGTTTTCTTTCTTTGTTTCTTTGTTTCTTTCTTTTTGCAATTCCATCCTGATTTTATCACAGTAGCTTTGTGGTATAATTTCAGGTCTGGGAATGTGGTGTTCCCATGACTTGCCTTTGTTCCCCAGAGTTGCTTTTCTTATTCTAGGTCTAAAATGCTAAGTTTCAAATGAGTTTTAGGAATATTTTCTCTAGATCTGTGAGGTATGCTAGTGGTGTTTTGATGTGGATTGCATTAAATCTATATAGCAGTTTTGGGAATAGGGTCATTTTCTCTATGTTCATTCTTGCTATCTAAGGGTATGGGATAGCTTTCACTTTCTGATATCCTCTTCAGTCTCCTTTCTTCGGGTACTGTAATTTTCACTGTTATGATCTTTTACATTCTTTATTAGATTGATTCTGATATTCTGTGCTATTGTGAAGGGTGTGAGTTCCATAATTTCCGTCTCTGTGGGTTTATTGCTTGTGTATAGGAACGCTATTGATTTTTGAGTGTTGACTTTGTATCCCAGAATACTGCTGGATTTTGATATTAAATCTATAAATTTTTAGTTGAGTTTTTGCATTCTTCTTTGTAGTTTATCATGTCATCTGCAAATAGTGATGATTTAAATTTTTCCTTTGTTATTTCCTTTTTTTCTCTAGTCTAACTGCTCTGGCAGAAGTATATTGAACAGAAATGATAACTCTGTTGTGTTCCTGATTTTAGAATGAAAGTTTCCAGTTTTTGACTGTTTAATAATGACATTAATTGGTGACTTTCTATCTTAATTCTAACTGGATATTTAAAACATTTCCATTTCTTCTGCATAAAATAAATTTGAGAAGCAAAACAATGGTGAGTAGAATATGTATCTAGTGGAAAAACCTTTCATTAAGAAAATACATAAAATATTTTGAGACTAATTTATGTCAATACATATCCATGTATTATTGGTTCAGAGTTTATCTTTTTTAGTGCCAGTAGAAATTGTCATTCATTATGAAATACTGTGTAATATTAGATGGTTTTCTGTAGTCCCCCCAAAAAATGGGATATAAGAGATAAACATATGTTTTGGTTAGGATATAACAGAAGGAAATTAAAACTTTAAATTTTCTTTTTTTTATTTAAAGAGAAAAACAAAACTAAATGAAGCATAACAGTAAAAGACTAGAAGTAATACAGAATTTCAAGAGAGAAAATATACAGTAATAGATCACACATTGTCATCTTACAAACAGCTGTCCAGATTACAAAATTAAAGCATACAAAGTGGAGATTAATACAGTGAGATTGCAGTCAGTTCTGTTCAATCATCCAAGAAAAACTCAGCAATATGGTTCTCTATCCTACACATTTAAATATACTTGCAGTTATATCTTTTAGATCACTTTCCTTCTTCTCTTTTTTATGCTAACAATCACACATTTTAGTTTCCATTACTTCCACAGTTTTTATAACTTTTTCTTTGAAGAGGAAAAGAAAAAAGATTTTAAAAAAGCCAAAAAACAAAACAAAACAAAACAAGACAGACCAAATTAAAACCCAATGTTACAAAGCAAAACAGAGTCAGTTAGATCAGGAGGATGGACATAGTATATAATGCAAAAAAAAAAAGATTACTAGGTGATCAACAATGGTTACCATTATGCCTCTTGTTATCCTAAAAAGAGTAGCCTGTATCAGCTGGCATAAAAGAATTGAACAAAACTACATAAGAAATAAACCCACATTGGAGAGCTTACAGGATTCCAAAGAAGATAATAGTCAAACAATAAGGGCATCATAGAATATCTGGTTGCCTTCCAAATGGTTGCCTATACCCTCAAACTTGATACTATTAAGCAAAACAGAATATAATAAAATCAGTCAGAACAAGATGTGGAGAACAATACAGGGATTCAAATCAGGTTAATAGGGAAACAAAAAAAATTACTATAATCTATTGCACTATTTTTAATTTAGTTTTCCCTTAGTTAAAAGATACTAAGAAATAAATTAATTTTTAAAAAAAGGAAAGAAAAGGGGGGGGGAGATTGAGATAAAAAAAGAACATATCAATAGAACAACACCGGTCAGAACTGAAAAATTTAAGCATCATTGTGTTTCACCCCCAGATAGCTTGACATTAATAGAAGTTACCATAGTGACTCTTTCCTTGAAATATTTGAGTCTAACTTCGTATACTATAGCATCAAACTTATCAAGACAGTGTGAAACCATTCAAGAGAATGAAATTATTGCAGAGTATTTAGAACCAGCTAGCAGAAACCAAACATCAATTTCTATATTATCTCTTTGTCTATAAAAAATTTGCTTATACTATCACATACATTAAGATATAATAAGACACAACATGTTAGAACTAATGGAAACAAATGAACAACAACTTGATGGGGCTTCAAAACAGAATGATATTAAATCAGTGCTAGCTATTACGCTCTTATTTTCTTCAAAATAGTTATTTGTAGTATCACAGACAATAAAATAAAACAACCCAAATTAAAACCATTCCAATTAATGAGTGAAAACATTATATGGCTTCAAACCAGTGTGACTGGGAATCATGATTATCACATACTTTCATGTATTCTTATCGTTTCTTACACTAGGGAAACTATTCAGTATTTATACAGGTGAGTTTGATTTATTCCACTTACAGGTATGGTCTTGAGCTGTGTCCATTTATTTATAAATATATCAATGTGATCATTCTTTATAGCTGAGTAGTACTCCATTGTATAAAAATACCACAACTTTTTTATCCATTCCTCAGTTGATGGACACTTAGGTTGTTTCCAAGATCTGTCTATTACAAAGTGTGCTGCTATAGGCATGGGTACACATATATCACTGTGGTATGATGCTTTCAGTTCTTCTGGGAATATGCCTAGAAGTGGAATAGCTGGGTCAAATGGTGCTTCCAGTCCCAGCTTTCTGAGAAATCTCCAGACTGACCTCCACAATGGTTGCACCAGTCTACACTCCCACCAACAGTGCAGGAGAGTTCCTTTTTCCCCACAGCTTCTCCAGCATTTGTTGTTGGTGATTTTCTTAATCTTAGCCATTTTTTCAGGAGTGAGATGAAATCTCAGTGTGTTTTTAATTTGCCTTTCTCTAATGACTAGTGATGCTGAACATTTTCTCATATTTATTTGCCGTTTGTATTTCTTCATCTGAAAATTGTTTATTCATCTCTGATGCCCATTTTTGGATGGGGTCTTTAAATTGGGGGTCTGATTTTTTTAATTCTTTGTATGTTTTAGACAAATATCCTTTGTCTGAGGGGCAGTTCACTAGGATTTTTTCCCAGTTTGTGGGTTGTCTTTTCACTATGTTAGAGATTTCTTTCGATGTGCAGGAACTTTTTAATAAGATGTGATTCCAGTTATTGACTCTCGGAAGTATTTCCCATGCGGTTTGAGTCTTGTTCATGAATTCTCTACCTACCCCTATGTCTTCAAGGTTTTTACCCAATTTGTCTTCCAATAGATTTAGTGTTTCTGTTTTAATATTTAGATCTTTGATCCATTTAGATTTTATTTTAGTATATGGTGACAGCATGGGTCTAGTTTTAGTTTTCGGCATATGGAGAGCCAGTTTTTCCAACACCATTTATTAAAGAGACTGTCATTCTTCCAGTGAACCTCTTTGGCCCCTTTATCAAAGATAAGGTTGTTGAGTGTGTTTGTAGTTGTGGTTGTATCTTCTAACTATTCCATTGGTCTTCGGCTCTGTTTTGATTCCATGTTGATTTTACTACAGTTGCTTTGTATTATAACTTCAAGTCAGTGATTGTGATGTCTCCTGCCTTGCCTTTGCTGTTTAGAACTGTCCTTGCTATTCTAGGTCTCTTCTCACTCCAGATGAATTTTAGGATTGATTTCTTGAGATCTATGAGGTATGTTGATGGTATTTTTATCGGGATTTCATTGAATCTGTATAACAATTTTGGGAGAATGGCCATTTTCACAATATTTATTCTTCCTATCCCTGAGCAAGGTATGTCTTTCCATTTTCTGAGATCTTCAATTTCATTTTTCAGTGTATTATAATTTTCCCTGTATAGGTCTTTCACTTCTTTCGTGACAGTAATTCCTAAATATTTCATTTTCTTGGTTGCTAGTGTGAAGGGTGTGGGTTCTCTTATTTCTCTCTCTGTGATGTTGTTGTTAGTGTATAAGAATGCTATTGATTTTTGAGTATTGATTTTGTATCCAGCCACATTGCTGAATTTATCTAGGAGTCTTTCAATGGAGTTTTGGGGGTCTTCTATGTAGAGTATCATATCATCTGCAAATAGTGATAATTTAACTTCTTCTTTCCTATCTTTATGCCTTTTATTTTTCTTTCATGTCTAATTGCTTTAGCTCATATTTCCAGTACTATATTAAATAGGAGCAGTGACAGGGGACATCCTTGTCTTGTGCCTGATTTTAAAGTAAAGGCCTTCAATTTTTGGCCATTTAGTATGATACTGGCTGTTGGTTTGTCATAGATGGCCTTTATTATGTTGAGGTAAAGACCATCTATTCCGATTTTCTGTAAGGTTCTTATCATAAATGAATGTTGTACCTTATCAAACGCTTTTTCTGCATCTATAGAGATGATTGTGTGATTCTTACTTTTGACTCTATTGATATGGTGGATTACATTTATTGATTTATGTATGTTGAACCATCCCTGCATTCCTGGGATGAATTCCACTTGGTCATGGTGTATAATCTTCTTGATGACTTGCTGCACCCTATTTGCCAATATTTTATTGAGGATTTTTGCATCTGTGTTCATTAGGGAGACTGGTCTGTAGTTCTCTTTTTCAGTTGGGTCTTTCTCAGGTTTTGGTGCTAATATTTGCTTCCAGGAATGACTTGGGAAGGATTGCTTCCCTTTCAATTTCATTGAAGAGTTTGAGGAGTGCCGGCATTAGGTCCTCTTTGTATTATTCTTCAGTGAATCCATCTGGGCCTGGGCTCTTCTTTGTAGGTAATGACTTAATTACATTTTCAATTTTATTAATAGAGATTGGGTTATTCAGCAGTTTTACTTCTTCTTGACCTAGCTTTGGTACTTCATATGCTTCTAGAAATCTATCTATTTCTTCTGTGTTATCAAACCTTTGAAAGTAGAAGTTTTTGATATAGGTGTTGATGATCTTCTGTATTTCTATTGGGTCTGTAGTGATTTCACCTTTTTCATTCCTTATTGCATGAATTTAAGCTTTTTCTTCCCTTTTTAAAAATAAGGTTGCCTAGGGGCTTATCAATTTTATTTTTTCTTTCAAAGAACCAACTCTTTGATTCATTGATTCTTTGTATTGTTTTCTTAGTCTCTATTGCATTGATTTCTGCTCTGATTTTTATTATTTCCTCTCATCTTTTGGCTTTGGGCTTGACTTGCTCTTCTTTTTCTATATGTTTGAGTTGTAGCATCAAGTTATTTATTTGTATTTGTTCTGTTTTCCTGATGTGGGAACTCAGTACAATAAATTTCCCTCTGAGGACAGCTTTCATTGCATCCCACAGATTCCGGTAAGTTGTATTTGTGTTTTCATTTGTTTGTAGATATTGTTTAATGTCTTCTTTAATTTCCTCTGTGACATACTGATTACTCAAGAGTGTGTTATTCAGTTTCCATGTGTTTATGCGATTTTTTGCAGTGTCTTTTATCATTAATTACTAATTTCATAGCGCTATGATCTGATAACATGCAGGGGATGATTTCAACTCTTTTGCATTTCTTTAAATATGTTCTGTGAATTAATATATGGTCTATTTTAGAGAATGACCCATGTACTGCTGTTGTTGGGCGGAATACTCTGTATATTTCTATCAATTACATTTGTTCACAGGTGTGATTCAGTTGTTTTATCTCTTTGCTGATTTTCTGTCTTGTTGATCTGTCCATTGGTGTCAATAGTGTGTTAAAATCTCCTGTTATAATTGTATTACTGCTTATTTGGTTTTTCATTTCTGATATTACTTGTTTTATATAACTGGGTGCTTTGGAATTTGGTGCATATATATTTAAGATAATTATCTCTTCCTCTTGAAGTTTTCCCGTAACCAGTATGTAGTGACCTGCTTTATCTCTTCTGATCATTATTGGTTTGAAGTTCACATTGTCTGCAAACAGAATAGCTACCCCCGCTTTTTTTTTTTGGGTCCTGTTGCATGAAGTATTGTTTTCCATCCTTTGACTTTCAATCTGTGAGTATCCTTTTGTTAGATGGGTTTCTTGTAGACAGCATATGGTTGAATTTTGTTTCTTGATCCATTCTGCCAGTCTATTTCTTTTAATTAGTGCATTGAGACAATTTATGTTAATGGTTATAACTGTTATATATTGGCTTATTGTTGACATGTTATATTTCTGCTGTTGCATCTTTATCTTTCTGTTCTATTTAACTGTCTGCTTTGTTAAGTGGTTTTTTTCTTAAGTGTATCTAGACTGTCTTTTAGTATTCTTTGCAGGATTGGCTTGGTGATCATGAATTTCTTCAGCTGTTCTTTTACCTGAAAGTATCTTATTTCTCCATCCATTTTGAAGGACAGCTTTTCAGGGTACATCAGTCTAGGTTGGAAATGATTTTCCTTTAGGTCTGGAATACTTCACTCCATGCTCTTCTTGCCTTTATTATTTGTGTTGAGAAGTCTCCTGTGATTCTGATAGGTTTTCCATTATAGGTGATCTGTCTAAAACTTTGAATTTTCATGGGACTCAAAGTGTAGCTCAGTGGTAGAACCCTTGCCTGGCATGTACGAAGTCATTGCATTTCTCTCACTACAAAAAAGTGCAAATAAAAATGAAATAAACTTGCATGAGAAAAGATTTAAATATGAGATGAAAAATGTTGATTATAAATTTAAGTATGATCCTTGAAATGAATTTCTGAATTCTTCCAGGTGTTCCATTTTATTTACTAGAACATGTTTGCAGTACACATGTGGCATTCATCCTGGGGCTGTTGGCACATGCACACTATGCATCTTAATTCTTCTTCTTCTTCTTCTTCTTCTTCTTCTTCTTCTTCTTCTTCTTCTTCTTCTTCTTCTCCTTTTCCTTTCTTCCTCTTCCTCTTCTTCTTCTTCTTCTTCTTCTTCTTCTTCTTCTTCTTCTTCTTCTTCTCCCTTCTTCTTCTTCTTCTTCTTCTTCTTCTTCTTCTTCTTCTTCTTCTTCTTCTTCTTCTTCTTCTTCTTTTTCCTCTTCTTCTTTTTGTACCAGGGATCAAACTCATGACCTCATGCTTGCCAGCCAGGCTCTTATGCTGAAGAACTAAACCCTGCCCCACATCTTAATTCTTTTTCATCCCTTTACCCTCCCTTGTCTTCCCTGTTTGCATCTCTTTGTCCACTTCCATTTTGCAAGTGTATCAACTTCTTAAAGAAACCTAGCTTATTTTATAATTTTGAAAATTCTATAATGAAATTATCAGCCCCATGCTATGGTCAAATGCAACAGGGCTTCAGGACAAGTTAACAGCTTGAATGAGGAAAAGCCTTTCTGGAGGCCATTCAGAGACACTTATTGGGAACTAGTGTCTTGATATCTAGCCCATTCTATGCCCAACACCACCCAGCAGTGAGAGATGAGACTCACTGGTCGTGGTCATTAGCTTATTCCTGACCAGCTGTCTTCCTGCAGACTCAGTGTTGCCTACAGGCTCACAGGGCTCTCACCTCCTTGTGTCTTCTCCCTGGGAAAGCATGCAAGTTGGGTTCTCTGTTAATCCTTGTAAGTGTCCTATTTCCATGCCCTGCTCCAGTTATCTTCTTTGTCCATGTGGAATTGAGCGCTGGAGTCACACCCACCCACATTTTCAGCTGTTTTCTCCCCACAACATCCCTTCTCATCCCAGACCCACTGAGGGCATGGCTCAATTAGTACTGTCCTTCTCAGTGTTTTGAGGAACCAGTCTACTTTAGAAATACAGATGTTGAGGTCAGAGAAATGTGGAAACATTTAAATGAAGGTTACCAGGGTCAGAGTCCTCCATGTAATCATTTGCATTATTAGTTTCTGAGGGAAAAAGTTAATGTGTGAGATACTCCCAGATACTCTATTTACTACTCCTGTGGCTTTTCAAAATAGGGAATCATTTCTGTGTAAGACACTTTGAATATTTTCAGTTTACCTCAAAGAAGTGGTAGGAATTTTCTAAGGCTTTGACCAGTGAGTATGGAAATATTTGAGAAGTTTTCCCTCTTCTAGTATTTGTTATAACTAATCGTAATTGACACTGTCTTTTCCTCAGATTGACCCTACTTGTGATCAGATTGTGATCCCCTCGATCAGATTGAGCAGCCTTTTTCTGAAGATTACTCCAGAGCAGACATCATATGTGAGAATCCTTGAATAAGACTCGGGATAAGCTAGAACAAATATCTAGAACTGAAAAAAGTAGTAGAATCCATGGAAAAGTCAAAACACAGGTGTGCATACTGTGACCTTTGATTAGAGCAGGTGAGTATTTCTTTTCTTCTGGAAAGGCTGCATGGAAAAGATGAGTCCTGAGCTCAGTTTGATAGAGGAGGTAAATTTTGTAAAAGTGTGCTAGATCCTGTGGATGAGAGAAGAAATGAGTGAAGGTGGAGATGGTTAGTCACAACATGTAGATGATAAAAAAAAAAATTGATGTCTCTTTCTTCTATGTCCAGGCATGTCTAATCAAGCTTATCCCTCTTCCCAAAAGAGAGGATAGAGTGGGACCAATAGGGCACCAGTATGTCATCCATCTGTTCTCCTCATTCACTCAATACACATCTATGAAAATTTACCTCTAAATAGACTTATTCAGACCTTTAAAAATGTTGCTGAAGAACCACAAAAGCAAATACTATTAGATTCACGATTGAGTTCTATGAAGTAAACAAAATGATGGCTAGGAACATTGGTCCAACGAGAAGCTTATGAGCAAGCCAAAAGGAAGTTTTTTTTTCTTTTTCTTTCTATAATCAAGGGTAAAGAGATCAAGGGAACAGAATTGGGTGAAGAGACAGGAGCTTCCATTTTTCTGGTCTTCCATTTGCTGTCTGACAGGGTTCTAATATTCTACACGGGGGCAACCTGGCCTGTTAAAAAACATGAACAGATCACCTGGTACCCCTTGCTCAAAATTTGGTGATGATTTCCTTCTGCCCTGAGAGTGCCCCTTCCTCCTCACCTTCCAGGGCAGCTCTGCTCCAGTGGACTTCCTTTGAGCCTTTGTGCATACATCACTGTCTTCTGGCTCTGACCTTCCTTATTTGCCATCAGGAGTTGGCAGATTGTGGTCCACAGAGATGCTCCAGAATTTTATCTTGCTTTTGATGCCAGTGAAACTAAGTGGGAATGATTTTCAGATTTTTAAGGCACTATATGTAATATATAGTAAGCACTGAATGTGGTCCCAAAGTTCTACATGTTTATTACGAGTGTTATTATTCTTGGAAGAGTTTGCATCTTTTGTTCTCTAGCATGTTTATAAGGACTGTCTAGTTTATATTTTATAGTACCTCAGGCTGCAATTGTATTCTCTTGAGAGATTTTGGTTTGGGTGGTCTGCTCTTTTTCCTGCCTCCACAGGAACTGGAGCCCTCTTTTCTGGGTGCCTCTTATTTGTCCTTCCAGGAGTGTTAAATACACACTTCCAGCACACTTCATTGTTCAGTTTCCCACCTACCCCTTTAAGGATGGTGCTTCCTGCTTGTGTCACAATAGGTTAATTATCTCTCCTGGGCTTGCCTGGAGTCCTTAGTTATATTTTCTTTCTCCCTCCCTTCCCTTTCCGTCTTAATTGTGGATTAGACCCAAAGCTTTGTGCATTAATTTAATTTTGAAACAGAATTTGACTGAGTTGCCCAGCCTGGCCTCCAACGTAGGACGCTCTTCCTGTGGTCTCCAGAGCAGCTGGGATTACAGCTGTGAGTCACCTGCCCAGTTAGACACATGCGCGTTCTACACCAAAGAGCCCAGCCCCGTTGTGGGAATCTGACTTATACCTAAGCCACTTCAGCACTTGTGAATTCAGCTGAGAAGAGGGTCCTGTATTACGGACACCTGTTGTGAGTTCCATGATCCAGTAGGATTTCTGTGGCGATCCCTAGAGCTGGCCCCTGAGGGATTACGCTCTTAGCATTTCACAGGTGAACTTGGGGCTATTCTCATATTTATATGGTACTGATGACCTTTTATCATTGAAACCTACTAAAAAGGGACATTTCTGAAATTTTAAGAATTGGATTACTGTTGATAATTGTCTTTTGATACTGATGGAAAGTCCAATTTAATAACTCTGCAATACAATTCACAGATGATATCTGTTTAAGCATAAATTATGGAAGTCAGATTTGTTCAACAAAAAGTATTAATTTGTTACTTTCTCTGTGCAAATGTGACTGCATATTTGCTTAAATATTTACAAATGTAGGTAAGCGAGCGGCAGAACAGGGTAAAATTAAAGCCGAGTAGGACACATGTTTCTAAAGAAAGAGTTTCATTGACTTTGTTGTTGCATGAGTAATAATGCGGTACAAAAATGTGATGTGTTCCAACTGTGCTTCTCATAGTCACTGATTGAAAAGGGACAGTTCCATTTTCTGCAGTGCAAAACCGAGTCATTCTTATTAAAAGGTCACAGGAAACTGAGGAGAAATGTCAGGCACACAGACTGACCTATTCAGAATATAATCAAGCTTGCTTTAAAAAGACAACATCTACATTATGAAGGCAGCGATCTGATTGTACTCTCTGGGCCTGGGTAATGCAGTTAGTGCTGATAAGACCTTGAGACAATCTTGCCCTTCAGAAAATGAGTGTTTGTGGTGGGTGTGGGTGAATCAGAGGAACCTCATGATGTAATGTGGCTAGGAATCATCTATCTCTTCAGCCAGTTTCCTTTTGAATTATTGAGCTTACTATGTCTCTATAAGATGCACATTTCAACATCCAAGATAACTCTGCTTCACTTTAATTTTTCCTTAGGTTAATTACATTCATAAAGGGTTGACAGGAGTGTCCCCTAGATCCAGTGGCAGATTGATGGCTGCACAGCTGCCTTTCTTTTTCTGGAGGTACCATTTTTGCAGTGCAGGTTGTGATAGTCTCCCATGTCATTTGAAGAGACCAGCTGTAAAGACAAGGTGGTTATTCTGCATTCATGCTAGTTCATCATCAGCGTCTCTCCAGTTTTCTGGTACCTGGGGCTTGATTTTGCTGGCTGCATCTTTCCTGTGTGCACAGAGCTCCCATTGACTTCGTTAATAAGCAGAATGATGATAAACTTCAACGATAAACAGAAGTGTTGCTCACTTGCTGGGAATTCTGCATGTAAGAATAGATATGGTCCAGTAAAACCAGCCTATCTTGAATCAAGTAAGTAAACATCACAGTATCTGTAATGCCAAGTTAGTGTCACGTGACGTATGCCTAAGAGGATGTGAAGACCAGGGATTTCACGCAAGTGGTTACCAAATTACCGTCTATGGTCCAAACATTTGATTTCTTCAGTCCTCTTGGTACAAGTCCTCAGTTGGTTCAGCTCCCTTTAGCTACTGCAGCAGACACGTAGTGTTGGGAGCCACCACATTGCCGAGCCGCCGCATATAGCGATCATGCGGCCTGTGGTAAAGAGTAAAGCCTGAGTTAGATTACCCCTCCCATCGAGCACGTTAGTTTCCTGCTTACCGCGTAAACAACCCGCTCAATAATATGTTAGCCAATCAGCTTGCCTTGCTTACTTTAACATGATTGGACACTGTATCCGTATATATACTGGTGCCACCCCTGGGGGGAAGTAGAAGCCCGGAAGGAGCCGCGGAGAGCGGACCGGTAGAGGCTTCGGAGCGAAGCACGGAAGGAGCCGCGGGGAGCGGACCAGAGGAGGCTTCGGCTGGGAGCGATCCCAGGGCAGGCTGTACGGAGAGAAAATAAAAGAAAAGGTTGTCCACTGCCAGACTTTGTCGTGTGTCCTTCCTGCCGGCCGGGAGCGACATCGACATTTGGTGGCCCGTACGGGGAACAACTGATCACCCCCGAGACGTGGTAGTGGACAACGTTCCTTGATACAGCACTGCGAGACAGGAATCGGGACGAGAACCACTGTGGGTACCGGAGAGACTGACACGGGCGACAAAGCCCTCGACTGAAGATCAGACCTGCCCTACCGGAGATCCATCACAGACCAACCAACAAGATGAATAGAAATAGCGGTAGCCCGAAATGGACAAGAAGATCCTCAGGCATATGCATGGCTCGCTCGCCTAGCCTACGACCGAGTCTAGGGATGGTGAGCTTCCCACACTCCTCCTCTAAAAAATTATGATATAGCAGGGTAGATGAGTCAATGACGGGTAAGAGCATGCCTCCCCAGCATGACTCAACCTAAGACAGGCCCTACCCCATACCGCACGAAAGCCGCTGAATTACTAGGTTCCGCCCGAACCAAATGTCGCCCCGGGGGGATCATGCGGAGCGACATGAGTGTATGCCTGTGTGCATCCAGGTTCCGTCCGGTTCCTTCCTGGCCCTGGAAAAAGGACGAGGGCCTCGGGGCCTCGGCAGACTTGGGGACGGCCGACCCGGGCCGACGCCGAGAGCCCTTGGTGGGCCTCCTATCAGGGCATAGGCCTCTACACTCAATTCAGGACGGGCTGCGATGCGTAGACTTATTTAAAATAAAAAAGGGGGAGATGTTGGGAGCCACCACATTGCCGAGCCGCCGCATATAGCGATCATGCGGCCTGTGGTAAAGAGTAAAGCCTGAGTTAGATTACCCCTCCCATCGAGCACGTTAGTTTCCTGCTTACCGCGTAAACAACCCGCTCAATAATATGTTAGCCAATCAGCTTGCCTTGCTTACTTTAACATGATTGGACACTGTATCCGTATATATACTGGTGCCACCCCTGGGGGGAAGTAGAAGCCCGGAAGGAGCCGCGGAGAGCGGACCGGTAGAGGCTTCGGAGCGAAGCCCGGAAGGAGCCGCGGAGAGCGGACCGGTAGAGGCTTCGGAGCGAAGCACGGAAGGAGCCGCGGGGAGCGGACCAGAAGAGGCTTCGGCTGGGAGCGATCCCAGGGCAGGCTGTACGGAGAGAAAATAAAAGAAAAGGTTGTCCACTGCCAGACTTTGTCGTGTGTCCTTCCTGCCGGCCGGGAGCGACATCGACAACGTAGAAAATGAAATATATGTTTTTTCTTGTAAATATGGATCACAACTGAGACCTACATTCATTATAGAATTTTTAATACATGTTATTTCTTTCATGGCTCAAAACTGTATGGCCAATAATCTGGTGGCTGTGCAGCAAAGCAACTCTTGAGGATGACGTGGCCAGGGTAAACATTCAGGGTTCTACCAGACTAAGCTGTTTGGTCATGCATAACCATTTGAGTCAAAAGTTTTAGTCTGAATTGTGATCAGACAACACAGTATTTAAAATTAAAAATTAATATGGCAAGAAAACACATTGTCATTAATCCCCCTGAAAATTCTTCCATGTTTGGAAGATGTTAACCTTTTTTTTCCCACTTTCTAAATGGATTCCAGAGGTCCTTTCAAGGGCGAGTCTTTGGATTTGCTGTCACGGCTGCCTCCATGTCCTGATCCATTCAAAATTATTTACCTTTCTTTGTCATTTTGACTTTGGGGAGGAGCCAGAGCCAGAGAATTACGTAGATGAGGATTCGTGGTGAACGTTTTATGATCCTGCCTTTCTCTCACATGGCAGCTGGCCGCAGTCTTCACACCTTTTACAGACACTGAAGGAAGCGGCGAGAGTAATGGCCCAAGTACACCCAAGCGAGGGGAGTCATGTGAGGGGTGTCAATGATAATGTGTCTTTTACTCTAATAAATTTAAAAATTTAAACATTCACTGTATATATTGGTCATGCCCCATATGTATATGTTTATTTACTTTATTTCATTTATTTATTTTTGAGCCTAGGTCTCACCATACAGCTCAGGAGGGCCTTCAACTAGCTATGTAGCCCAGGTTGACCTCCAACTTGCAGCAATCTTCCTGCCTCAGCCTCCTGAGTGCTGGAATTACAGGCACATACCAGCATGCCTTGTATTTCTATTTTTTGTTGATTGCTTAAAAATAATATTTTATTAATAGAAAACTTATCTATGCTAAAAGTTCCAATGTATTGTATTTAAGATGAAAAAAAAAAACAAGTTGGAAGATGATATAAGGTATACAAGAGCTCAGGTATGGTAGACTATACTTTTCACTGAGGTTGAATCTTGTTATTTAAATCTCAGTTCAGTCTGCTTTCCCACAGGATTGGAGTGAGCTTGCTTTCCCCATATCTTTCTTTGCTGAGAGGAAGTCTTCCAGTTAGCATTTTATAGCCAAAGGCTGTTCATTCATTCAGATATGTTTTTCTGAAAGACTTCTGTTTTTCAAATTTATTTCCTCTGGGCCTCTAACAAAAGGACCCTGAGTACTTTCTAACAGCTTCTTCTGTATCTCCTTTAAAAACCCATGCCCCGGGGACTTCGGGGAGAACATGGCAGACACATAGTAGCAGCTACAGAGGCTCTATGAAACACCCAGCTTAGAATTCAGGAATGGTGCGGAGTAAGGAATCATAAGCAAGTGGAGATATGCCCTGCTGACCCAAGAACGAACTGGGCTGAGAGAAACCAACTTGGAATACAATCCTGGTGCTATAACAGGAACAGAAAAGCCTCAGTGTGGAAGCTGGAGCCCGCGCCATTGGAAGCCGTGATTTGGGTTTCCCGCCACGCGGCGGCTGCGTCTACATTGGCTCGGCAGGGAGAGAGACGCGGAAGCTCTGAGAACGGGAATCCGCGAATGGAGTTGAAAACAGGACGGGTGGGGAGCTGTGCATTGACTTGCGTGTGAGGTGAGTGAGAGAAACTGAAACTCTTCAACAGTTTAGGAGACTCCAGCGGAGGACATTCTGGGACTGGGCAGACTTGCGGGAGGGGGGTGCTGCAGCGACTTCAGCCACGTACCCCCTCTCAGGTGGGATTGGTGAGAAGTGCCTAGCCTATGTGACGCTGCTGGCTGAGAACCAGTAGGCTAGCACAACCCAGATCCCAGAGCCTGAGTGTGGCCTGGAGGGGCGGGCCCCACGTAGGCTCTGGGGGTGCAATTGGTCTGCAACTTCCTGGTGTGCTGCGGTGGGCGGGAACACCTAGCCGGCACAATTCGATCAAGCTGGGCCTCCTATATACGCTTGCATATATAAGGAACAAAGAATACGGGAAGAAGGAGCAACAAGAAAGGCCCCTCAGCCCCCAACTCTGAGAAACAGGCAATAGCAGACACAGCACCAATAGATATAAAGCGCTATCTCCAGAGCCTCATAGACGAGTTCAGGAATGAAGTTATTAATGACCTGAAGCTAGACATAAGCAGAATAGTTAGAGAAATGCTAAGCACCACCCAAGAAAAAACAGATGGTGGAATGGAAGAACAGAAAAAGAGGGGAGAATTGTTTGATGGAGAAAATAGAGAAAGCATAGAATATGTGAAGCAGGTTCAAAGAGACTACCAGGAAACTAAAAACTCTATCGAAAACTGGCATAACAGTTTGAAAGAAACTAAGGACAGACTATCTGAACTGGAGGGCAGATTTGTAATATGGGAGAATGAAAGGAAAAACTTCTTAAAAGTAACAAAGAAGCAAACAGCAAATAATACAAACACTAGAAGATGATAAGAGGATCCATAACTTAAAAATTAAGAACGTAAAAGAAGAGGTAGGGACACAAACAAATGAACTACAAAAGCTACTCACAGAAATAATCCAGGAGAATTTTCCTAATTTAGCAAAAGGTAAAGATACTCAGTTGTATGAAGCATACAGGACCCCAGCTACCTATAACCCAAACAGAGCAACACCCAGGCATATAATAATAAAAATTCCAGAAATTCAACACAAGAACAGAATATTAAAAGCTGTCAGAGACAAGAAACAGACCACTTACAAGGGAACACCCATCAGAATTACAGCAGATTTCTCAGCACAAACCATCAAATCATGAAGAACGTGGGGGGAAATAATTCAAGCTTTGAAAGATAATAATCTCCAGCCAAGATTGATATATCCTGCACAACTATCCCTGGAAATTGATGGAAAAACAAGGTGCTTCCAGGATAAAGAGTAACTAGGGGAATATGCAAGCACCAATTCAACTCTACAGAGAATACTGCAGGATATTCTAAAAAAGAAAAATACAAAGAATCCAGAAATAGTGGCAGAGAGGCCACAATGAATGGAGCAGAAAAAAAAAATGAAGAAGACAAACTGACAACTAATGACAGAAAAAGAGCTCAACAGAAATGAGGCAGAGGAGATTGGATGATAAGAACAGCTATTTTGGAGAAAATGACGTCTTAATAGGTAATACTGATTTAGTATCATTTTGTTTTGAAGTCGCTTTTGTTCTTCTGTCTCCATTGGTCTAAACAGGTTGTATCTTATTGGATTTTATTATGTATGATAGTATAAGCAAAAACTTTTAAAGACAAGGAGATTATACAGAAACCATTGTTCATTTTCTGTTAGTTGATTCTAAATACCCTGTAATGCTGTCATTCTCTTAAATGGTTTTACATTGTTTTGATATATTTGGTGCTACAGTATACAAAGTTTTACTCAAAGATTTCAAGGAAAGAGACAATATGGTAACTACTTTTATGTCAGGATTATCTTGTGGTGAAACACTATTCTGCTTAAATGGTTATGGTTTGATCTGCGCTGTTTTGCTGTTATGCCCTCTTGTATCTCAATCTCCACTTCATTATTTACTTTTTTATTTTTATCCTTTTAATTAAGGGAAAAATAAATAAAAAATAGCAGGATATATTATAGTAACCCACTTTGACTTTCCGTTATCTTGATTTAAAGCCCTGTATTACTCTCACCATCTTGTTTTTGACTGATGTCCCCCTATTCTGTTTTGCTTGATAGTACCAGGTTCGAAAGTTTAGGCAACAGCTGTGAAGATAGTGAGATTCATTATGATGCCCATTCTGGTTGACTATTATCTACTTTTGAAGCCCTATAATGTCTCCAATGTTTTGGTTTTGTTGGTTTTGTTCTTTACTGTTTTGTTCAATTTTATTATAACTGATGATATAGGCAATTCTATTAGAGATAGCGAGAGGCATTATGGTAACCATTGTTGATCACCTTGTATTATGCTTTTACATTATCTATTATGTCCACCCTTTTGATTTGATTGACTCTGTTCTGTTATGTCACATTTGGTTCTACTCCTTCCAAAAAAGTAATAAGAACTGTGGGAGCAACAAAACCCAAAATGTGTAATTGTCATTGTACAAAAGAGAGGAAAAGAAAGTGCTCTAAACGATATAACTGCATGTATATTTAAGTGTATAAGATAGATAATGATATTACTGAGTTTTGTTGGATCATTGAACAGAACTGTTTGCAGTCTCACTGTTGGAATGTCCACTTTACAAGCTTTAATTTTGTGACTAGAACAATTATTTCTAAGATGACAATATGTAATCCATTAACTAGTGATTTCCTACTGTTTATTTTTTTCTGTAAATCTGTATAACTTGTACCCTTTCTCTGCTTTTTTTTCTCCTTAAATAAAATTAAAAAAAAAAAAACCATGCCCCCTACAAATAAGTATTCTTTCGTTGTTGTTGTTGTTGTTGTTTGTGTTCTGTTGCGACAGGACCTTCCTATATGATTAGGCTGGCCTTGAACTCACTATGTAGCCCAGGTTGGCCTGAAACTCTTGGTTATTCTCCTGCCTCAGCCTCTCAAGTCCTGGGATTCCAGGGATGTGCCATTATACCTGTCTTCCAACTAAGTATATTTAATTTTTATCTTTTGTCTGGTAAGCTGATTAACTCAAATGTCACTGGAATATTTACTAACAGCCTAAAATTTTCTAGAAACTTTGTAGCTTGGCTTTGGCACTGATTACGTTTTTAGAATAAGCTATTTTTACTTTTCTAGTATTTGGTTTCTGAATACATATGTGAATAGGTTTTAACAAGGCATTTTTTTCCTCAAGAAAAACAAAGTGATTTCTCTACAAAATTATTGTGTGTCCTAGATTCAAAAGCTCCATTTAAAGAAAAAACTATAAATAGAGTGACTTACAAACAGATATTTTCCATTTTGTTTTGTATACTTTGTAATCAACAATTAAATAGAACCAAAACATTGCCGAGTAAATTGCAAGAAAGATAACTTTGAGATTTTAAAGAAAATATTATCATCATTTTTTTAGGTACCTATAAGACAAACTTTTTTGCCCATTTACTTGACCTATTTTTCAAGAAAATTTCATTGACTAAGCCAAGAAGAAAAAACATTGAGAGACATATGGTCCTTTCACTATATCTAAAAATGAAATGCACCGAAAAAGATGGAAGAAGAATGAATATGTCTTGCTGCATCAAATAATTAGCATTTTTATTTTGGAGGGTACCATTCTGTATGTTATTTCAAAGCTTGTCACAATTGTTTTTGCTAGGCTCGGTAACCACTACACTACCTGTCCTGTTCCATTCATCAGTGAGCATTATTCTGTTTCCATTTTATGTCACTAAGAGCCAGTTTTGACTACAGTTACTGTTAATTTGTTTTTAAATCAGGGAGTGTGATTTCAAAGAGTTTAAACTTTTTGCTTAAGATGGTGTCTTAGTTACTTTTTACTTGTTGTTGAGACAAAATACCTGATGCCCAAAGTTAGGGAAGGGAAGGTATATTTCTCACAGGTTGGAGGTTTCAGTCCAGACTCAGTTGGCTCCAGGAGGCGGGGTGGTGTGGCAGGGCCTCCATTCATGGCTGACTTCAAACAGCAAGGCGTCAACCTGCAAGAGAGAGACACCTTCTTCCCATCACTGCATGGAACGCTGGCTCCACCCCTGGGTGGGTGAAACAGGAGACACTCACACCACCAATCTGAGTGCTAGGCAGCAAACCAATCACAAAAGCTAGACCAATCACAATCACCAAACCAATCACAAAATCATGTCTATGATTGCGTGAGGCCTGGGTGGGGCCACAGGAACACAAACCACATCAGATGGTATGGGGTTCCCTTTACAAGCACACCCCAGGAGGAGGACAGAGTTGTTCCAGAGAAGGGCTGCCAGTTCTCCTTGTTATGACTGTCTTCAGAGGATGGTGTTGCACAAAAAAATTATGAACACTTCTGGGGTTCTTTCTAAAGATGGTGAGTTTGGTGAGTAGAATTTAAGGTGGGGGCTTCCATATAAGCTGGGAAAATTTGCTATTTAAAAAACAAATAGCCAGGTCAGTTTGGACTACATAGGGATGTCTCCCATCTCAAAATAACCCCAGTATTTGGGAGGCAGAAGCAGGAGGATCTATCTCAAAAACCAAATAAATGAATTAATAAAATAAATGAATGGACAAATAAATATCACAGAGCAGAAATGTAATATTATTACATTTACACTTATTACATATTATATTTACGTATTATTACATTTCGGTCAATGTGGGAGAATTGATCTCATAAAAATTATAGTGTACTCCTAGTGCCTAGCAAAGTGCCTAGTAGAATAATCACTGCGCGATTACTTCACAATGAGTAAATATTGAGATAAAAAGTTCCTTTCTTTCTACCCTCTGGCTGGTAGACCTTTGTCAGGTCACCGGGTTTGTGACTTCACTAAGGCTATTGACTGCAGTTCTTTCCTTCTTGTCATCGATAAACATAAGCAAAACTGAGTCCTTCCAGTGTTCACTACTTAGCAAATGTGCTTTAGAGACACTTTCTTAAAGGATAGAATTAATTTATTTTTATTATTTTTTGGATTTGTCCTGCAAATGAGATTCTCTTGTATACTGGGTCAGTGCCCTACCACTGAGCTACACTCAACCTGGAGTACAGAATTGGAAACGTAGTATTCTACATACCCCTTGAAGGAAAGAATTTCAAGTAAAATTAAATGGTCTCTCTCTGTGATGTTGATTCATCCACTCTGAAAGAAGGGATTTCTTTGCCTTCTGTAGAGGGTAATAAAGTGAAATATTACTGAGAAATAAAATCTGCCCCCAAGTCCGTAGCTCACAAGAGTGACGCAGTGATGGACGTCTGGAGAGGAAGCTATTTTGGTGCAACTCATCATGTGTGCTTATGTTTGCAAAGAGAGAAATGTCTTTGCATTTCTTACACAGTATTCCTTTTAATATTTTATAGTATGTAGTTACAATAAAAATAAATTTTCAACATTAATGGAAGACAGTAGGAATTCTGTTTATAAGAGTGTATTAATAAACCACTTGTGAGGTTAGGGAAAGAGACGTGTTCAATTAAGTGGCTTCAATGTGACCACATAGTTAAACTGGGATCAAGAAGCAGAGCACTAAAAGAAAATTCATAATGTTTTTTCTGTGTATCTGGAAATAACTTGATACACAGAGCATAACATATCTGACAGTCATAAATTTATTTATATGCTGTTGGTTGAATCTCCAATGGCATCTCAATGTAATGACAGTCCCTGGAATTTGTGCTCTGGGAATATTTGAGAGACAAATATGTAAAAAATTATTTTAACTTCACTATGAATCTGACCTCAAGTCCATGTTTTTACTTAATCATCTGAATTCCTATTTTTTGCACACTTCCTAGGCCCAATTTACCTTTCTTCAAATATAGCACATGAAATAGTACAGATAGATGTATCAGAATTTGTTTTATTCCAATAGTTTATAAGGTGATGCCCACAGTTTGTTAGAATTTTGGGCTACAAAGTTACCAAAATTACTTCTGACATAAAGAATTGACATCTCTTCTAGACTTTTTCCAGTCTAATGTCTCTACTGAGAAATTAAAGTGCGTGGTATTGGTTGGTTGCTGGGACTGTGTCTCAGAATGAAGGTGGTTTTTCACTGTAAGTGGCAAAGACCTTTGATCAAGTAAAATGGTTTGGTGAGTGTCCTGGGAACTTTGCAAATCTGCCTCCTTATCAAAGCAAATCTTATCAAAGCCAACTTTTACCATAACCACAGTCTATCCTCAGTATCCAGGGTTGACTGGAGATAGCACCTCGTGCAGGCGTGGAAGTCCGGGCACGCTGAAGCGCCTTATAGAAAATAGCATAGCATTTGTCTACAGCCAACACTTGAGGTCATTTCTAGGTTATACATCAAATGTAAGACAATGTAAATGCGGCACCAATAGTTGTTTGCTGTATTTTATTGTTTCGTTTTTGTACTGGGGATCGAACTCATGACTTCACATTTGCCAGGCAAGTGCTTATGCCGCTGAGATAAGTCCCCCCTAACCAACTTTTTAGTTTTTGTGGTATTTAGAAGGTGGCATTCGGGTCAAGCTATAGTCCCAGCCCATCCTCCTTTTCTTTCTTCCTTCCTCTCTTTATTCTTTCCTTCTTGTCTTTCTTTCCTTCTTACCTTTTTTCTTTTTCCTTTTTTAAATTTTGTGACAGGTTTTCATTAAGTTATTAAATTACACAAACTAGGCTTGACACTGAAGTCGTCCTGACTCAGCCTTCCAAAGTGCCAGAAGCATAGGTATGTGCCACCAGACCCATAAGGTACCTACTGCTATTAACAGCTTACAATAGTATGATGCACAAATTACTTTTAATGGAATAATATGGATACATTATTAAGTCCATAATTTAATTAGATTTTCTTACTTTTTTTTACCTAATATTTTTCTCTCCTGAGATCCTACAACATAATCGCTTTTAGCTTTTGTTTCTACCTAGGCTTGCATTTTTAAAATTTTTCTTTTTTTGGATGAGCTTAAAAGTTTTTTGAGGAGTGTTGAATAGGTGTTCTGCGGAAGATCCTTTAACTGATATTTATCTGGCACTTTTCCTATAAAATACCACTTCAATCTAATTTCATATATATATATATATATATATATATATATATATATATATATATATATAAATTGTTCAGCACAATACACTCTCACACACACACCTACAGTGAAATGATTATTACCGGTAAGCAAACTGACATGCCATCATCTTCCATAGTTATCTCTGTGTGTGCACAGTAACAGCACCAAACTTATCCTCTATTTATAACTCTGCAGTATACAGGAGTATTAGCTGTACTTGTTATACTGTGCACTACATCTCTAGACTAATCCATGGAGCATAATGAATTTTTTTTAACCATTTGGCTTTTTATTCTCTCCTTTCCCCACTTTGAATTCATTGGATTTTTTTCCTGTTTCTATGTATTTAACATTATTTATTTATTTTAAAGATTGTGTCTATAAGTCACGCCATGAGATCATGCAGTGTTTTGCTTTCTGTGTTTGACTAGTTTCACTTAGTGCATCATATTAAGGGCACCTGCATTCAGTGTGACTGGTCACTGGGAATTGGTGATGTTGATCATGCCCACCTGTACTTTCAGGTGGTGTTCCCAGGTTGCTCTGCTATAATATTCCTCCTTTTGTTCCCTTTTTCAGATTGTGCTCTTTGGAAATATGTCACTGTGTTTTGCCCACACTTGAGTGGGGAGTTATAATCCATATTCTTGATGGCAGGAAATCCATACAAATTGTTCAGAAATCTATTTCTTGTCCTCCATTTATTTATTCAGTTAATTGTGTTAACATGCATGTAGGAATATTTATTTTCTAGTTTGTATTATAATGCAGTACCATTCACTTTTGTTCTGAGTTTGACTCTCAGGAGCTCTTTCAACTGATATGTGTGATACACCTTCGATATACCTCAGCATGCTGGGTTTTGTTTGTGTTGCAGAACTTTCTGGCACTGTGGGATGACCTAGGCTCATTTTGTCTATTTTGTGCCTCAGTCCAAGAGGCAACCACTTTTCTAAGAAGTCATTTTATTAAAGAATGATGTTAGAAACCAATCAAGATCAGAGTGCTTTGTCTATTCCTTGCTTTTGTGACCACTCAGCTGACAAGGAAATGCATGTAACACAGAAACTTGTGAATAGGCTATATCTATAAATATACAGCCATCTGTATCCAAATGAATCTACCACAATCTCATATTGTCTTCAATTTTTTGTTCATTTGGTTTTTGATGCTGGGAACTGAACCCAGTGCTGTAAGCCCATGCTCTACCACTGGGCTATGCTGCCCAAATTTTATCTTCATCCCACTTGGACCACTCAAGTCTTCCAGTGCTTATCTGTAACTTCCACTCTACCAGGGAGGAAGCTGGCTTCACCAACTGCCATTCTTTCACTTAATTACTCAGTTCAAAATGTCCTGTTGCTAATCCACCATATATGTCTTTGAATTGCTCTCCGCGGTTATATACTCTGTAAATTCTCTCTTTAGAAAAGAAAAAAAAAAGCTTATGGTAAGTTGATATTGATTCATTTGTATAATAAGTATAAGCTTGTATTATTGTCCTCTGGCAATGTAAGCCTTCTGAAATCAAAGACATAATATGTGCTCGAGAATGAGACCAGGATTTCTGCTTTCTGATTCTGAACAGCAGCCTCGTTTTAATAGTGCATGTTGTTAGCACCCACCCATACTAAACCGTTTGCAGTGCTGGCTTTGGGTTCTTTTAGGTTCACTTTTGAGATTCTTACTCTGATTCTGATGACAATCTGACCAGGATCCTTGTATGTGCAACCCATTTCTGTAGACACTTGCTTTGTCATCTGTCAGTCAATTTCCATGTGCTGAAGTTTATTAGACCAATAGAGACCACTCTTTCTAGTAATTTGAAGATTTAATATGGGGATTTAAAAACTAAGCCTTCTGAAATATCAATGGTTCATTCCAAATGGTGAAGCACTTTCGGTATTCTTGATCCTCGTCTACTGAACCTATAATTATCATTGTGTCCCACCTGTTGCATACCTTTATGATGTTTTCTGACATATCCATGAATGCATTAATTTATTTATCTAGTACTTGTGAAATGTCTAAGTACTGTCTGCAAATTCATTATTAAGCCTTTAGCTCCTAAATAAGGCTAATTGAATACTATATGGAGGGAAAATAATTTGGTGAAATATTTTAGAGATAGACACTAATTTCCTCCTAAATACGATATACCTAGGAACAGTTACAGGACTCTTAGGTGCTTTAAAATATGAATTGAAGCTTCCAACATATATTTCAGAAGTGACATCTGAATTCAAAGGCAAAGAAATAATACTTAATTCTTAATAGATATTTTTGTTTCTGTTGAACAGTAATTTTGCATCAAGATAGTAGCAAGATAGTAACTTGATAGTAGTAGCAAGAAAAACAAAAAGCAAGTTCTGCACTGGCTTGAATGTGTATGCCAAAGTTTGTGTTACAAAATTAATGCTAATGCAATTGGGTTGGGAGGTAAGGCCTAATAGGGGGTCATTAGATCATAACAACTGCCCTCATGAATGGATTCATGACATCAACTTTGGGGTGCACAAGTTATTGAAAGAGTGAGCTTGTTATAAAACATCTCCCATCCCCACACATCACCTATGCACTGTTGCTTCCTCCTGGCTCTCTCCCTCCCTCCCCCCTTTGCCTCTACCATTTGCTGACACAACATGAAGCATCGCCTCAGATTCCAGCACTATGCTTTTGGACTTCCTGACCTCCAGAGTTGTATCTGTTAGGGGTCACTAGACAGACAGATATAATATACAGTAATTAATATAATATAATATAATATACTATAATATCCAAAGGATTTGCAAAGTAGAATTGCAGTGGCCACCAACAGAGTCATGGATGGAAGAATGCAAAATGGCTGTCCGCCCCCTAGTGAGCCAGAGGACCCAGTTGAAGAGTGCAGAGGTGGATGCTCACTGCAGTGTCCAGTGGGAGTCCCTCCTAGGAAGCTAAAAGGTCTGTGTTAGAAGGCTGGAGGATCTGTTTTGGAAGCCTGGAGAAACTAGAGACAGAGTCCATGGCAATGGCAAAGACTGAAGCTCCTCTGAAAAAGCCAAAGAGGAGACTTCCTTCTTCTCCTTCCTATTTTACCCATGTTACAACCTATTGGTTGGTGCCATCTATATGCAGAGTGGTTTTTCCTTTTTCAGTTTGTAGTCTACAAGTAATAATACAGATACAACCAAAGCTATGTTATACTAATTGGCTTAGGCATTTCTTAATCCATTCTAGTTCACCCTGCAATTAACTATCATCAGAATTGTGAACCAAATAAATTTCTATTCGTTATAAATTACCCATAACAATAGAAAGCTGAAGTAAATTACAAAGTGAGTTCTTTCCCAAGAGGAAATTCTATGTTCTCAGTAAAATGGACATAAAATAACAAACCTGTTGATATTTCTGGCTCTGGAAGTTTTGTTAAGGAAAAAATAAAGAACAAACAAAAATTTAAGAGCATATTCATTTCTTTGAGTATATTAGGCAAATTGCAATATGAAGAGTTTATTAACTCTTGCCTAGAAAGAGCTTGGAAGTTTAAGTGGGAGGAAATGGAACATGATTTTTCCTACTTGTCCTTGACAACTCAGTACATTCAGAGAAGCGTGCAGCCTCTCTCATTTGTGTTATTTTTGCTATGGAGTGTACTATTCCCTAAGTCTCTACTTCAGAAATGAATAATATTAGACTTTTAGTATTCTGATTTTCTGTAATTCTGTCTCAATCTAAGTATGAGTATCATTCAAAGCAGATGCTAATTGTAAACAGACATAAAATCAATAATAGACAATGATTAGTCAAAATTACTGAGAAGATGAAAGTTCCAATATATACACTATCTCTTAGAGAGCCTAGAAAATGACTTAAATTATTGCAAATCTTCTACTATTATTTTAAAACCTGAATACAGTTTTTAATAAGAAAAAGCATAAGACTTTTCAAGAAGGGAGAAAGCCAGTGGTAGAAATTGAACAGCTAATTATTTTTTAAAGTAAGACTATCAAAAATCATGAGACATTAAAAATTTAACTGATTCTTTGCACAATATAATTTTTATGATCAGTAATACACATGATAAAGGAAAACACTTTTTATTACTAGATATTTAAGAATGATACTTCTTACATACATTTATATATAAACTAAGGTAAATTAATAGTGTTAAACAGAATTTTTGGTTTTCTATCATAGAAAGAGAGGAGGAAACAGGAAATAAAATGCTGTCCAAAGAAACTTGAATCTACTGTTGTCCTAAAGGGAGGTTCTTATATTGAAAACAGTTGGGTTTTAATAATAGGATGATATTTATGGAACTGCGGCTTCATTTTTGCTTGGATAATTGGAGGGTAAAAAGATACTATGATACCACGTGCATTCCATATGTTACTCATTAAGCCACAATGAAGATTCCAAACACAACTATTTCGAGTCAAGATTTCAGTTCATAGTAAGTTACGGTTTCTTAGCATCTTAATTACAAAGCTCACCTGTGTTACAAGCACTCATACCACAACAATAAATCTCAAGACAGCAGTTTTCTTTAGACATAAAATTTCTACTAAGTTTGTATGAGTTGATCTATGCTGCACTAAGAAGCTGCTTTGACAATGTTTTCTCTGATCTGGAAATAAACTGGCAGGCCATGATAAAGCCTTACATTATATGTTCAATTATTTTTATTTTTTATTTTAAAAAGAATAACATAAAACAAAACAGAATAAAGCAAGTCAAAACAGAACAATGCAAGCGATACAGGATTTCAAAACAAGATAACAGTAAATCAACAATGGCTACCATAATGTTTTTTGTTTTCTTCAACATAGCTGTCCATACTATCACACATAATAAAATCAAACAAAACAGAATGAAATGAACCAAAACAAAAGAATGAAAGCATTATAGGACTTCAAAACAAGATAATAGCAGATCAACAATGGTTACCATAATACATCCTGTTTTCTTCAAAACAGCTATCCATACTATCAGACAGTAAAATCTAACAAAACAAGACAGAACAAAATCAAACCTAACAAAATTATGAAAATGATACAAGAACTCAAAACAAAATAATGGGAAATTAACAGCGGTTACCACTTTCCCCTTTTAGACATTTCCTCCCTTATTTCTTTTATAACATCTGATGTGCTTTTGGATCCCACTAATGCCTTCATTTTTTAAATACTAGGGTGATAACATAGTGTTCATCTGTATGAGTCCAAACCATTGCACCCATGAGCATGATCACCAGTTGCATCCATTTACCTATAAGAGCCTTGACATTATTCTACTTTATAACTGGTAGCTTTCTGTTGTATGAAAATAACCATATCTTTCTTATTTATTCTGTGGTTGATAGGCAAGTTACCCTTCCTTTTTTCTGGTCTCCTCTTGCATGGAATAATTATTTTCTCTCATTTGATTTTCAGTCTATGAATTTCCTTTCAAGTTAAATGTGTTTCTTGTATATAGTGTATTTATGGATCTTGTTTCATGATCCACTGTCCCTTTGTTTCTTTTTATTGCTGACCTGAGGCCATCTACATTAATGTTTATAATTATCATACACTGGTTTGTCTCTCCTATGCTATCTTCCTGTTGTTGGCCCTCCACTTCTCACCTTCTTTCAATTGCCTGTCCTGTTTGAAGCTCCTCCTCTGCTGCTGTTTCTGGAATCATGGTCATGTTTATCTCTGTTTAGAATATCCATTAGCACTTAGGGTTGGTTTGTTGGTCATGAATTCCTTCAGATGTCCTTTATCATGGAAGTATCTTATTTGCCCATCAATTTTGAAAGATAGTTTTTCAGGGTACATCAATCTGCGATGGAAGTTGTTTTATTTCAGGGTCTGAAACACTTCAAACTCCTCTTGACTTGATGGTTTTTATTGACAAGTCTTCTGTGATTCTGATTGGTTTTCCTTTATAGGCAATCTGTTTATTTTCTCTAACAGCTTTTAATATTCTGTTCTTGTGCTGAATTTCTGGGATCTTGATTATATGTCTGGGTGTAGATTTATTCTGGTTATGTCTAGATGGAATTCTAAAAGTCCGTTTATCTCTTTGCCAGATCTTTTCCCCATGTTTGGGAAATATCCTGCTGTTACTTCTATAAATAGCCTTTTAATTTCATTTGTGGATCCCTGCTTCTGTGCCGATATCTATCATTCTTAAATTAATTTTCTTTGTATCATCTTGCAGCCATTGAATTGTATTTCTTGGTTCCTTGTTATTTTTAAGAGATTTGTCCTTTCATGCTTACTAGCTGTGATCCTTTCTTCAAGGTTTGAAAGTCTATCTTCAGTGTCTTTCAAGAAGTTTTTCCAGCTTTATATTGACTTTCTAATTCCCCAAATATCTCTTTAAATCTGTTTCATGCATTGTAATTCTTTCATGCATTGTTCATTCAAGGTTTCCACCATTTTCCTATGTTCTTTATCTGTGTCTTCTTTAGATATGCTCAGAATTCTTTTACTGTGTTTGTGATTGCTTCTTTTACCTGAGATATCATTTCTGATCTCATTACTTTTACAGTCACATGAAGTTGTTTCTTTACTTCAGTTGCTGTCCTCTCGGAGATTTCAGGTGTGTGACTTCCATTTTCTTCCATGACTGTATCTCCCAGACTTGTTCTGTATGAGCTGGAGGTCTGAGATTGCCTTTTCTTCCTTCTTCTTGACATTCTCCTGGGTTCCTCCCAACAAGCAGGTTGTGGGGCCCCACATTGGCTGCCCCTTCACAGTGTAGGGGAGTGGACCAGATACCTAGGTTTCTCTGAACCCAGAAGGAAGCAGAGCATGAGGCAGGCTTCTCCTGACCTGTGCTGCTACACTGAGGCTTCCCGGATGGCCAGAGGTGCCTAATGGAGGAACTGCTTCTTCTCTCAGCCTGTGTGTCTACACTAGGACTGTCCGGATGGTGGCAGGCACACAGGAGTGTGTGTCTGATTTCCTGGTGGATGCTGGCAGCCCGTAGGAAGCAAGGATCTCCAGTGGCAGCCTGTGGCTGCATGGGGGCATATCTGGCTGCATGTCTCTGTCCAATCTAGCTGCCCTCAGGAAGCAAGCCTTCCAATGGTAGTGGCGGGCATGTAGGGGTGGGCCTGGCTGCATCTCCTTACCCCTATAGCTGCCTGCAATGTATTCAGTTTAAAACTATTAACTTTACATGGTTCTCCACATAAAATAGTCTCTGGCAAGTCCCAATAAATGCATCACTTAAAGGTGGACTATTCTAGCATTAAAACCATAGGTAGAACAGTAATTAATTGAAATTAAGCTTGAGTTAGATTATAAATAAATGCCCCATAGAATATTATTATTATTGTGTATGGGTGTGGTTTAAGGAGTATTTTGGGGGGCGCGGGCAAATTTCTTTTGCTTTTGAGTGTAACAGTAGATAGATTTCCAAGATTAGTAATAAATATAGGAACACATAATTTAAAAACACAGACAACCATGAAAATATCAGATCTGATTTTTTTCTAAATAACATATTTTGCTTTTGAGTTACTTCTTTCTCTGTATTTGGATCAGAATGAAGGTGATGATCTGCATGTTTCTGACTGGCATAAAATGTCTCAGCCTGGGATACACAGATGTACTGCAAAGCTTTTTCCTGTTATATATTCCTTATTTCCTAAAAATGTTTCCTACATTTTCTAATTGAGTTCCTTGTTCTGTCCAACTTTGACCTTGAAAACATGGTCGTTATTGTCTCTTTTCACCTTGTCCTCTTCATCCTTCCACGAAATTGCAACACTCCAATATTTAAATCTTGTCTCATCCTACCATGTCCCCTGATCTGCAGACTCCTTTTCCAATATTTGGCAAAAATATAATCTGAAATAATTCTCCTAATATTGTGGGACTATCTATTGATTAGTCAGTTGATTCTGTCTCTCTCTCTCTCCCTCTGTGTCTCTGTCTCTGTATTATTATAGTTTGAAATGCACTGAATGATGTAGGAATAAGTCATATTTTAAAACTCAAATTTTAGTTCTTAAGCTTTTAGTATTTTAAAGATTTTTAAAATCAACAGCTGAATTGAATCTAAGTCATCAGTCTCAACAGAGTCAGTATGTTAACATCAAGTATCAGTTCTGCACCTGTCAATACAGTTGTTATAAGAATATCATTCTTTCTTTCTGCAACTGAAGAAGTTGGGTTCAGAGAGGTTGCATAAGTTCCCCAGTGGGCAGAGTTCCTCCTGTACAGAGAAAAGTCTTACTATGTTTACGTTTGTAAAATATCATGACCTAGACTTACACAGGGCAAAGCCTCTGCACCCATACATAGAAGCCTCCCAACACCGTATCTCAGGAATTTTTTTAAATGTCCCAACCTCTTTTTAGTACATTGCCTTCTGGAAGAAATGTGAAAAGGATTCCTCTTTATGGAAGCAGTAGAACCTAACGTCTAGCTGTGCATCAAGTGGTCCAGGGATGGTGTGGAAGGTAAGCCACCCTCGGTCAGTCCCGCTCTCTTGCTGCCTCTGTACATGGAATTTCTAACCACCTCTCCAGGTCTAGTATTTCACTTTAGCAACGCCATCTCTCTTGAATCTTATTTTGCTAATTAAAGCTGATGTTTAATAACACCCATTCAATGTCATCTATTGGCTCTGTGACCACGTGTGATACATATTCTCTAAGCTCCTTCTGCATAAAATGAAAATTAAAATGATATACAGTTTCGTAGGCATATTTACTGAGACCGTACTAATGCAGATATGAAGGGCCAACTTGCAACACAATAAACTCAATAAATATTTCGTCTTCTCCAAATTCTTGTTCTCTTTCCACTTCCTCCTCCTCCTCCTTCCCACCGCCGGCATATATGCACATTAAATTTAGCTCTTCTCTCTTCACAACCTATTTTTGTAGTCTATTATTGTAACCAAATTGTGAAATTTCAGGCTGCTTTCAGGAGCCAAGGAAGTGCCTGAGAAGACTGACAGAGAAGCCGTATGAAATCTTGCTTCCTGACAACATCAAGCCACATAGGTCCTTCCTGCTGATACCATGGACTCAGGACTTGAAAACTGAGAAATTTACATAGGCTTTGATTTTTCATGACATGCATCATGAGTGATGCAGTTCGCATCACTTTATTCTGATCAGGAAGTGTGGAGGAAGAAGTGGACATGGAGCCTGTTGGGGGCCCACAGTGCCCTCAGCAGCCTCCCCTGGATTCTCTCCCCTCAGCTTTCTCCAGCTGGTAGCATGGCTGGCATCCTCTCGCTTCTTCTCTAGTCTTTGTTCTCTCCTCCTCTTTCCTCTCTCTACCTCTGTTTTCCCTCCCTTCTCTTTCTCCTCCCTTCCCTGCTTTCTCCTTTCACATTCCATTCCTCCTCTGTTCTTCTGTGATTTATCTAACACCAAAATGTCATCAGTAACGTGTGCTTCGTAACTTAAGCCTTGCATCCATTTCTCAGTAATAGATGTATGTCTAGGCTTGAATTCTATAAATATTATATAGACTAATAAATCCAGCAAAGAACACTTAAAAATTTCCGTATAAAAATATTTCATACACTAAAAGTACTAGGGTACTTTTTTTCAAGAACCTTCTAATGAGATTTATTAACATATAAACTTAATAAATTGCTATTTGAGTAATTATTGGTTGATGGAAAAGTGTTTTTAACAAGTCGTAATATCAGCTGGCTGAGAGGTAAAAATAGAGCAGGCTTAGTTTTCAACTCACTTTACAGCATTACCTTAAAGTTGTAAAGAGTTAATCTTATCACACTACACACGGCTGAATTTATAAAAGATAAGATCACAAACGAGCAATACACAGTTACTTGTTACATATTCTCCCCATTACAGCTGACAGGTTCATTAATCATACAGTGTATTTTACTATTAGAAGCTATAAAGGAGATCAAATCTCTAGTAATTTTTCTTCTTCTCTTTCATTTGATAAGTGTGTTGTTTCGGTGTGCAGATAAAATATAGTGTCAGTCACCAATAGTCTCAAGAGATTTTCATTTTTCCAGTAACAATATCCTTGCTGATTTCCAGTGTACGAAGTCCGTTGCTCATGCATCATTTCCCTATAACCTGACCATCAGATCAAGTAAAATGTCTATGTGCACCTATCTGCAAAGGCGGTCATCCAGAAGCAAATGCTGCACGAGAGGAATAGTGTTTTCTGTGAGAGCAGCGTTGCTTCCTGGGTATGAAAGGCATTAATGATGAACACTTCTCTTTCTCTATGCGTAACGTAACATTGATTCATAATTAAGGTTCATGTAAATTACACAGGGAGCTGACAGATTTCATAAGCTGTTCTGGGGAGAGGTGGCAAATTTTACAGTTTGTCTCAGATTGCCAATGAAATACTTGAAAGCATACATGACATATGAGACTATTTGACAATAAATAAGGGAGACTACAATATTTCCTTTCATGGAGTATGATGAAAAAGCCTGAAAAGGTTACATTCCTACTTAGAAAACAAAGGTCGTTTTTATTTTCTAATCTAGATTAAAATCCTGAAAAGAGATATCAATCCATATAGCAAAAACAGATGGACATGTTTTAATGTTTTAATTAGTTGAGAAAATGAAAATGTGTCTTTTAAAAGTTTCCTGTGGACTTAAAAACGGGAGAAGCCAGCCATGAAAATTCTTCGGTGTTTCTTAGTGTTTTCACTTTTTATTTCGAAAAGTATAATTTATAAATAAAATTCTTAGGATTTCTTAGTTTTGGTGATTTGTGTGACACTGATGTACTGTAATTTATACAAGAACTACTTCAGTGTATGTTTTTTAGTGGTTCTGGCCAACCTAAGTATTCTAAATATAAACTGAAGAAATTCAGTCTGGCACAAAACAGCTGATGAAATATTCTGGGCTTGTGTTCCACTATTTTCCCATAAGACCTTCTATGAGAAGAAGCAAGGAATGTAAAGAGATCTTGATTAAAGTGCAAAAATGCACACAGACCAGTTGCTTGTAGCTTCAATTTAGCGGTAAAGCTGAGTGGTCTTTCAGCTCCATCACAGGGTCCTGCTTTCCTAACAGAGGTGCAGCCCCCCTCTCCTCCTCCTCTTCCCCGGTAAGAGCTAGTTCTCCTGTTATAACTCTCACATAGGTACAATTTTGTCGTGTCTGCATAACAGGATTTTTGCAGAGGCTAGATTGGTAAAGATGTTTGCTCAACCCATGTCTAAAAGTCATTTAAACTGCGTTTTCACAACACGGAGGAGTAACTAGAAATTTCCTGGTAAATTCCAGTGGTGTAAATAGTGAGCTTCCTGTTGTTCCTCCTATATGCTCTTTCCCTTCAGTTTGCACAGATAATTGCCCAAGTTCTATGCTTGTCTTTGTATAAGTATCATGCTTTGTATTTGAGGCAGGATTGTGATATTTTTAAAAATGTCCTAAGGATGTGGGCCTCTATTCCAAGATACTTGATGCAATAGCTGACAGAAGACCTTGAGCTCTACCTTTAGTTCCAAAAGATAAAACTGTTATGCCCTGGACACTTTGGTTCTTTTTCTTCTTTCCTTTTAGATGCAAAGTATTATTCAGTCATCTCTGTATTTGGTCAGAGAGCTTGATTATGCACGAGAAGTATCATTAGAAATAGTCACCAAAATTCACTAGAACGAATTTCTAAATGCAAAGCATACTGGATTTCCCCACATGATTACGCTGCTCATTGTGCTAAAACTTCCACGTGAAGGTGCAATTTCATTTGACTGGGTCACATAAGCCAGTCCATGGCAGCTGTCAAATTTTCCTGGGGATGGATGAGCAAACAGAACATTAGGGAAACATTCAGGCATTCTTGCTTCTATTCCTAGAAGAGTTTAGTGGAAGCTCACTTCTAGGTTTATTCTTTCCTGCTTCAGATCCTCAGGCATTTAAACCTAGGCAAGAGTAGCATCTCTGTAAGCATGGGATCGGAGCTTTTTCCTTGTTCTCTCCTTCTGAGGCCTGAGATAAGAAGTAGATTGCTTCCTCAGTGCCATCTTGGCAGGATTCTCCCAGCCTGCGGCAGAACCACAGTGCTTCTGACTTGAGATCTTCACTTTTCAGGTCTTTCTCCCTGTGCCCTCTGCCTGCCTTGTGGTTAGCAGGTGGTTAGTCCTGTGGGTCTGGGCCCTGATTCCTAGCATCTGAGGAGATCGGGCTGCCAGCGGGGCCAGATAGGCTGATTTTAACAGACTGAAATAAATGGGATACAGGTGGGATTCTGGGCTCTGACATGTTTGTGGCCTGCGAAGTGACTATAAAACCTAAAGACAGCCCCAGTGAGGCAGAGCAGGGATGAAGCACCAGCAGTCCCCTGGGTGTCGCTTGCCTTCTCCACTCAGCTTCCTAGGGTGTCTCAGTTCATCTGTGCTTTCGTCCCCAGTGGACGTGGCAGTGCTCCATGTTTCTGATGCGTCTTCAGTGGCGCCATAAGAGTCCATGCTTTTCTCACTGGGCTATTGCTCCTCTTGGCTGGTTTTGTAGTAAACACCAAAAAAACCCATTCCTGTCCCAGGAACACAGTGAGTGTGGCCTAAAGGATTCAAAAGAAGATGTGTTCTAAATTGATGCTATAAAATTACAAAAGGTAAATTTAACACAAGCAGAAAATCAATTGGCATTCACAGTTTGTTCACCCCCTGGACAGGACTTGTATTAGTGATCACTATCTAGGAGTCGTGTAACAACCTGTGGTAGCATCCTTGGAAACCAAGTTATCCTGGGAAGGTTGATGATACATAGTTCATGAACATTGGTGTAAATAGTGCTAAGAAATGGGACAGTATGAGGTTAATATTATTTCACATGGGTCCAAAAATTTTGCAATGTAGTTTCTAAATTAAATTTCTCATCTCTTTTTGCAATATTAAATGCTACCCAAGCACTCTACACTGAGCTATGTCCTAAGCTCAGTGAATTTTCTAGAGAGACAAGGTCTCCACAAACAAATATTTCACATATGCTTTAGATTACCTTGTTTCTGGTAATGTACATCTAGGATTGAGAAGTGTTGAAAAAAAAAAGAGATGAGCTGTGGTGTTATTTTGTTCTTCTTATTGTGGTTTCACTTACTATTGATAGGCAAGTTTAGGGCACTTGGTTTTCATTAGTATGATCTTCCTGCCAACTTCAGAGTTATTGAGTCTATCCTTGAATAATATTCTTTAAAAGTATAAAGACTTATTACTCTGTGGCCTCCTCTTTTGCCAAGAACAGTACTAATTTAATAAAGACCAATGCCAGATACACCCTGAGTGGTCAATAGATTTATTTGGAAGCGGTAAAACTGTGTCATACTTATCTAGACCAATAGAAGACAAGTGAAGGTGTTAATTTATTTTTTCTGTTTTGCCAAATCACTGATGGTGGGGAGAGGGTATTCCCTCCTCCCTGACATAAGCATATTTCAGTATATCCCAGAGAGATATATACATGTAACACACACACACACACACACACACACACACACACACACTTCCTTGGGAGACAAAAGGAAAAAGCAAAGAAGGCTGGTTTAAATTTAGATAGATACATGTTTTAATTCTCAAAATACAGTATTGCAAGGAAAAGTATCTTCTGTAAATTGAACGTCGAAGTTTGCCCCATAGATCCTGTGTGTGGACGTAGAATGATCTAGAAGCATCGGTAGCATTGATCCTATGCTTTGGATACTGAAACATGGAAATTTTTTCCCTGACTTTGGTAAATATTCTGAGTCCCTGCCTTTGTCTTCTCCCAGAGGCTTTGCTTCAAGTCAGGTGCTTGCTTAGTATGTGTTACCCGGTGTTCTCTGTCATAGCTATCTTCACACCATTTTTCACACTTCGAGTAATCTCTGAACTAGAGGTTTTCCATGTCTCCCTCTAGCTCAATTTCATCTTCCTGTTTGTGCCCTACTAGACTGACCAATAAAAATTGCCATTCCTGATTCCCAGCTCTTATCTCTTGTTGGGTTGGGTGAATGAAAGGGACCAGCTAGAGAGGGGAGGCCATGAGGAGAGCTTGGATGCTCATTGTCTTGGCCCCTCCTTGTATTTGCTTCTTGATGGTCAGAACTTCTGTCTCATGCTTGATAGTTAGCACTAACTGTCCTTCTGGTAACTGCTCCTGATTCGGTCTTCAAGCCCATATGTGTGCTCAGCTTCCCACTAATGTCACTTCTGTGATCAGGGTTAACCCTTGAAGGCTAGATAAACACCACTTTCATTACATTCTCTGAATTATTTTTGGGAGTGTGCTTTTTCACTTGGGCCTGGGGCTACACTGGGACAGGTTCATTTTACCTCCTCAGAGTTTTCAAAATATAAATGGTTTCTAGCTTTTATAAACATAGCAGGCCTAAATTAGGCTTCAGTGCCCATGTAAATCTGTTTAGTTTGTCCATTTTAAAAAAAACTCACCTTTAGAGCATGCTGATTGTTGATTAAGTGTTAGAATTTGGTTTGGTACATAGTGAAAATTGCTCAAGTGTTTGTTTAAACAAGTTAGAAATTCCCCTATCTCAGTAAGGAAGTTGAAATGTGGGCATCAGAGAAGTCCTAGAGTACCAACCTGCCCCATCCCATCCCTCGGAAGGCCTTGGAAAACCAGGTTCTTTCCATGTATTAATCAGCCTACCTGAGACTGTCCAAGATGACTTTTGAATTTCTGGGCATTAGATCTTCTCAGGGTAGAAGAATGGAAAGGTGGCGTGCTTGGGGCTGACTTACCCCTTCTCCCACAGGTTAGTCCTAAGGCTGCAGAGAGATTCAAGGAAGGCTGGGAAATGCAGGTTTATATATGGCTGCCAGTATGTTCAAACAAACCATGAGTTATAATCTAAAAACAGGGCTGATGAATACTGGGAGACAGGACACTTAGAAGGACTGGTGGTCTAGCAATCCTGTGATACTCCCTAACTGTGTACATCAAATAAAGAAATTGAGGCCAGTGAGTCATTTAATTATTATTTCTTTTTGTTGAAAATGGACATCTTCATTGATTCCTTTTTCCAACCATTTTTTCTTAACCATCTGCAAAATGATTTTTTCCAAATAATTTATTTAATCTACTTGTATATCTAGCTATATCCTCATTATAAAATCTGCTGTCATCCCTTTTTGTTCTTTTTCTCTTTATTCTTGTCACACTAGACACCAGATCATTATAAAATCCTCCCTTAAACTCTCTTCCTACTTGACCTCTGACATAAAAAGGGATTTGTGTTTTTCCGTGACCTCTTGGAACAGACTTTTCTTTTTCTGTAACAACTCCTGTTTCTTTTTCACCCAACTCTCCCATTTCCTAAGTGTTAAGACTCACATATTTCCAGCCTCTTTCCCTAACTTGACGTAATGATAGGGTACCATTTTAGTTCTGCTGCAATTTTCAGCATCTTAAACCTTGACTCAACCCTTAATCTTATGTCTCTGAACTACTTATAAGTATTTTGTCTAGAATCCAAACATAATACCTGAAAGCCCCCATATTTTTCCTTCACAAATAATTGTCATCTACAATTCCACTTGTTAGCATTACCACATGTTCTTAATCTCCTAGACACATAACATCTTAGCTATCTTTTTTTGCACCTTTTCTTTGATATATCACTGCATTTAATGGGCGGTCTTTAAAATTTCTTTTGGTTTCATCTTTTCCCATCTTGGTTAACACTGCATGATAAACACTATGAAACTGTTTTTACTGGTCTCTTTCGGAGACGTATGGTGTGCATGTGTGTGTACATGCATGTAGTCAATTCGTAAGTATAATAATAATTTATTAGCATACAATATATTTTAGATAATATTCTCTGTAGTTTAGGGGTACTAAGCATTTTAATTCTCACAAAGATCTGAGAAGGATGTACTATTCTTAGTAATATTTTTTGAAGGGTTCCCAAATAATCAGTAAGATGCCCAGACTCAGACCTGGGGAATGAAAAAGCAGAGGCTCAAAACAGGCAGTCTAACTTCAGAGATGAACCCTTGTAAAGCTTTTGCTACCTCAGCTCCTCCCTAACTGCTTGGTTACCAGGTCACGCCATGCTGAAGCCTTCAATCTGTCTGTGACTCCATACATCATCAGCTACTTTTCTTGGCCTGCCACCATGCAGCTCATCCAAGACTTTGATTCTTTTGGTCAGTGCAGTCGAATGCACAGTGTGTGGTGTACTGCTTCCTTCACCTTCCTGGTTCTCAAGGTTTTCTTCTGGAACTGCAGTGTGTTTGTGTTGTCCCGGAACGGTGCTTTCTTGTTCTTTTGCATGGCAATCTCCTGGCTTGCTCCCATTGACCCCATGCCCATCAGTTTCACTTTCCTGATTGATCCTTAGGGCAGTGGCATTCAAAGTAAGAAGGATTCCATAAGAAAAGATTTCCACGTTTTTATTTCTCCACACCATTCTTTAAATCACAGCTCCAATGTAGTCAACTGTTTGGCTCAATCATTGGTACTAACCATAATGCTTAAAGCTTGGGATCAGGTTGGGAAAGCTCTTCTTTTGCTATCCAGGAAACTGCGGTACATTGTATTTACATAATTGATTATGTATTTATAGATTATAATTAAGAGACAGAATAACATTCTGATTTTCTTTCCTACCCTCACCAACCTGCCGCACTGATGTCCCTCAAGGGTTACCTGAGAGTGCAGAGTCAAACCTAGTACTGCACCCTTCCTCCTCAGCTGATTGACTCACTGTTTCCATGGAATTTCAGTGTCAAGTTTCATTTGAACAATCGCTTCTGTGGCTGAGGCAGCTTTGAAACCCAGTATTTGATACCAGGAATTGGCAAACCACTGTCTGTCACACGATATGACTCTTGACCCGTTTGTGTCTGGCTCACAGCGTAAGAATGCTTTTTACATTTTTAAATGATTAAAATCAATAATAAGAAAGTCATCTTTTATGACATGTGGCAGTTATGTGAAATTTGAATTTTGGTGTACATAAATAATACTTTACTAGAATATGCCAGATGAATTTCTTTGCATATTATCTGTGGCTGCTTTTAATTAGAGATTTGAATCATTACAAAAGAGACCACATGGTCTTTGGGAGTGTAAACTATTTTCTAAGTACTTGTTTGCAGAAAGAGCCGTTCTTTCGGTGTTATACTGTGTTCCCAGAAACTTGTCTTATTCAGCTATTTTTTCTCTCAACATTTTAATTTTATGAGAGAGCTTACTTTCTTTGTGTGTGTGTGTCTATTATCATTCAAAGTTTTAAAAACTGTTCCATGTATTCCGCTTTTGTTTTTTCTACCACACTGCGAGCTCCATGAAAACTTGAATGAGATTTTATATAACAATTTGCATCTTCCTTCTCATCTACAGCAATAGCTCCTAATATGAGATGATTGTACAACACTTAGTCATGAAGTTATTTAAGTTAAATTTGTTATTTAGTATCTTCTTGATTCATGAATATTGTATTAGTTTGCCAGACTAGGTATCTTAAGCAGTGCACAGGCATTTGTGCAAAGTTCTAGAAGCCAGAAGTTCCAAATCGATGGTGACAGGATGAGTGGTTCCCAAAGGATCTCCTTGGCTTGCAAATGGCCACATCTTTGTCACTGTCTCTTTCTCTATTTAGAAGAGCCCTAGCCCTGTGAGATTAGGGTCCCAGTCCTATGACCTAATTTAACATTACTTATCTCTTTAAGGGCCTGTCTCTAAATACAGTTGCACTGAGGATTATAGCTTCAAAATGCGAATTTTGGGAGTGCAATTCATTTATAAAAGACATTGAGGATAATGTTTTAGAATGTTTTCTATTAATCATATTGTACTATAAAGGAGTACAAATGAGAAGGTAAGAAGGCATATTGCAGTGATCTTACTGTCAGATTTATCAATCATATTTTTCCATTTAGTACTTGGCTCTGTTACTAGTACTGACATTAATGAGGATGGGGTTAGTTGACTGACCACATTCATTTTTCTCATTTGTCATTTTGCGAAGGTGAGGGCATTATGTCTCTCTAGGAAAATCACACAAAAAAAGGACAAACTATAGAAGTAAATACTTTGAAGGAAAAACTTGATAAAGCATTAGAGCATTTTCAATACTTTCTACCAGCATTTTAATATTTTCTCTAATGGGATATTAAAATATCTCTAAAGGATATTAAAAAAAATCAGGTACATTGTGGTAGCCAAGTGGATTCTCTGTGTTGTCAAAGCCTCACTCTGATGGAATAATGATTTGAGGCTGTTATTAATCACCAATGAATACATCTGTACCTGGTCTCAGGCTGTGTCAAGTGTAGTTGGTAATTTTTCTAAATCCAAATGTTCTATGTAAAGGAGAAATTTGGTCTCTGAGTTTGCATGGAAAATTTAGAAATTATATAATTTCATAAAAGATAATTACTTAAAATTTTGAGGTGTAGAAAAAATAGAATTATTTTTAAAGTTAAAAGTGAAAAAATTGGCCTAACCTAAAGAGCATATGGAAGAACACATTTGGGAGCTGCGTACTGCTAAAAGAAAAAAGAATCTCCAATCTCAGTTTTTTTCTCACCACTGTTATGCCAATTCCAGTTCCAAATATGTTATTCTCACCACAAAGGTATCTGTGAGTAGGGCTATTTCAACCAAAATCACACCAAGGGAAAATAGCACTGCCAGCTTTGACTTCCTCCATTCTAGATCTCTTCTGTCACAGCAGCTGGTGGCATGAAGTGGTGGTGGTGAGGATGGAGACAGGAGTAAGGGGTGTGCTGGAGAGAGAGAGAGAGAGAGAGAGAGAGAGAGAAAGAGAGAGAGAGAGAGAGAGGTGTATCTCTGTGGTATTTGTATTGGGAAGGGATAGGTTCACTCTGAAAGCACAAAGAGCTGTACAATGCTTTTGAAAGTATTAAATGATGTTTGATTAGCTTCTTAAAAGGCAGTCAGCTGGATTAGGGAGGCTTTGTACTGAAACAGAAATAAGATTTTTTTTTTTTTGGAGAGAGCAAGAAGACCTTGATTCCAGTTCCCCGTTCTGTTGGTGCCCAGGATTAATCTTTGGGGAAACTGGCTAACTTCTCTGGTTGTCTAATATGTATACATAGGGGAATTGTTTCTACTGAAGGAATATATCCTTTTGACTTATTTTGAAGCAACTTTATACTCACAAGAAGTTGCAAAAATATGAAAAGTGATCAAAAAATAACACAGTACTATTAACACAATAGAGTACTTGGAGGTAGTGCATGGTTCCACACAATTATAGTTTTATCGTGGGCTTACTTTTGAATAACCATCAGCTAATTGGGAAACCCAGCTGTTGCATGAAGACTTAGAGCCCAATGGTGGCTTTGAATGTGAAGGACTGCATTCACCACGACGTCCACCTAGCTTTCAAGGGGATGGATGTACAGGTCTGCCATCTCCAGGAATCCAACTCTGATAATGATATAGTGTGTTTTTTATTATACATTGTTACAGCATCCAGGAGGTAATTAAAATCAAGTCTTATTGGACAGGAAAGATGCCTCTGCTAAAAGTTACTCAGTAAACTTTCAATGTTCTATACTACACAAACTCTCAAGCTTATAAAGTTGTAATGAAAGGGTCACATTAACTTTAATCTCTTCACTTTGTCAGTATGCATCCTTTTGTGGATACCGGGTATGGCAATCTCTGTGGATATGTGGGCACCATCTTAGAGTTAAGCCAGTGTTTTCTATGTCATATAATTCTTAATCTTGGTGACCCAAGCTAATCTTTCTACACTGGAGTTACTTGTCTTGAATTAATTTGTTCTAAGACATATTTGCTGGGTATCTACTCTGTGATGAGTCTGTGAGGCGTCATTGATGTGGAATTTTGTCCTGCTGTCATGAAGATCAAACCTGATGGGGGAAGGAGTGAGACAAATAGGTAGACAATCATTATCTAAAAATATGTGTGTTAGGGGTGGACAGAGTTCTTTCAATCCCCAGAAAGAGCATATGTCTTAAATCTCTGAAGGGTGCAGAAAATTTCCCCAATTAAGTAACATTTACATTAAGTTCTAAAAACCCTAAAAATTTATCCAGGTCACAAAGAAAGAAAAAGGGGTCAGAGGCACAGGAAAAAACCTGAGATGCAAATGAAAATGGAGCAGTTGGAGTGGGTCAAGGCACAATGTTAGCTGTACAGGAGAGCAGAAGCGTGTTGCATAGGGCCCTACTTGTGAGTTTGACTTTTGGGATGTCACATGTGCTTTGGCTGCAGGGAACCTCTCAGTTCTTGCTCTTAAAATGACATGGGCAGAGCCTTCATGTACAGAAGTGCAGGACTTGAGTATAGAACAAGGACCCCTTTCCCACATCACTTACACCACAGGCTGTCAGCACAGTGGCATCCGGGGGTTCACCCAGCACGTGGTCACCTCTGATTCTAGAATGAGCCTGCCTGTGCTGTGGCCTTGTTACTTGGACCCTTGTTTCATTCCTGTTTTGAATTTTTCCTTAAAAGAAATCTCCAAAATTGAGTTTGTATCTGTACAAATTGTTCACTTATGTTTTATTAAAATGAAGTTTTGTGTTCTTGTTTTTGTTTTTTTAAAAACACAAATTCAAGTGCAGAAAAGCAAAGAACCTTATGCTAGTTTACCTTTCCATTTAATGAAGAAAAACTGCTAAGAGTAAGGCTTCTTATGATACGAATATTAAAATATTCTTGTGGAGGTTCAAAATATAATAAAGAGAAAGTAGACTGCTTTACAAGAGAAGCTGTGTTTCTACAGGAACAAGAAAATGATGGACTAAAACAGCTCTAAGGGCACAGATTTTATAATGTCTAAAGGATATTAACTCTGACACAAGTCAACTACAATGAATGATTAATTTCCTAATAGCCTTTGAAAAGAACCCCACACCCAAAGTGATGCCATAACAGCTAGGAGATTTAACCCGATCTCTCGCTAGCACAGGTTTCTCTTGTTTCTTGTCTGTCTAGTTAAGGCTATAATGTCGACCTTCTTTAAGGAAATCTTTTATGGAGTACTATTAACACTACTCTGAAGTTCCTACTTCAGTATTTTTGAGACAAGTGTGTGAATTAAATGTTACTAGTAAAGTCCTATTTTGCCCTTAAAATGAAGGTCTCAGAAACATATTTACATACTCAGGCTTGTTAATAATTGTTCTATTTAGCAACCCTGTATTGGAGTGCCCATTATGGGAAGACAAATTTGGCATTTTACCAAAACTTCATCAGAAGACCTAATATTGGCCCATACTGTGAATTTATCCAACCAAATATTTTTTACTTCTCTAGATAATAGTCAATAGTTACTTCTCTAGATAATAGATTCAGTCACTAATTGCTTGACTTACATTCTCAGGGTAAGCAACTTGTTGCAGTCTTCTGCTGATGAAGCCATCCCTGAAAGGCTACATGATTTCCTTTGTCTCTAGCGTCCTTTGTAAACCTTTTCCCTCTTTTCAGAAATTTCATTGAGAAAACAAATATTAAGAAACCAATGAACCAAATGACCAATTAAACAAAAAAAATCCTAAAATTTTGACACAGTGCACAGGTATTCAATTTATGGTTGGCTACCTAAGGCCGAAGTTTGAGCTCTCATTTATTTATTGGCTTGTCAAGAAAAATTTACTGAATTCACACTAAATGTAAGAAAATAATACAGTCATCTATATGATACCTCATCTGCAATAAATTCAGTAAGCTTGTTCAAAACTTTGGCTTGTGCTTTAAAAAAGTATAGTTCAAGTATATTTTGAAGTAAAAGTATTTTGAGGTCGATGTGTTCCTCTTTAACATATCTCACAATATTCAGAGGATTTGCTAAGCAGTGATACCTATGTATATAAATAAAGGTAAAGAGGCTCTAGGACTTATGGTTGTTCAAAAACAGCGTGGATCATGAAGGCCTCAGACTCTAAGACATAGCCTTTGCAGGGATGATCAGTTTTAACTATCACATCAATTAAAATAATCAAAGAAATAATAAGCCCACTTCTACCATTACTAGTCTATTGGAATGGCAACAGGTTTAGAACAATTCTTTTGTTAATTCAATGTCAGTTTTATTGGCAAATGCTTTATTTTCATCTGTAGTTGGAAATTAAGAAATCAACTCCCAAGCAAATCAGAAGCATTCTATTTGTTGGTAAACTTGGTACATTCCATCTGACTAATTTCTTTTGAGAGAAATACATGGTACTGCAGGTGAGAAATGGAAATGGAGTGATTATGATTCATCTGTGGCTAGTATTTTCCTACTGTCACATTCACCTAAATTAATTCATTAATTAAACAAGAAACTGTTGAAGTCTCCTGAAGGTAACTATAGCGATAGTCCTGTAGAGCTACATGTTTCCAAGTTGTAGACTAGAAAAGGAATAAATTGTTTGTACTAGCTTCCATTCTAGGACAATTGTTGTTGTAAGAATGGATTCGTGTTGCGCCATTTTCTGTTTCTTTGCCATTTTTGTTACAAGAACAAGGTATGACGATCTCAATGGCTAGTGTTATCTATGAAAGGCAGTAAACTATTCTGTTTTAACCTTTTATACAGTCTCGTTTTGATTGACTAGCTATTCTACTCTTTCTCCTAAGTTACTGATGCTGTTAAAAGAAAAGAAGAGAGATGGGGGCCAACCAAATGAGAGGACATTTAAAAGGTCAGAGGAAGAGACTTTGGTGTTGGCTTTCACAGCATGGATGAAATATTTTTTAAAGAGGAAAAAAACCTTATTCTTGCGACAAAGATTGCAATAAGAATGGAAAATGTCAGATCAGGAATCTATTCATGGGACGATGATTGTGATGGGCATGAAAATAGCGCACACTTTACCCTTTCTTTGTATAATCACAGTAAAGTAACTTCATGTGGTGCTGCTTGGGAGCTGAACCTGAGGATTCTGAAACGGGGTAGAAAATCAAAAGGAATAGTGAGGCATAATGTAAGTAGAATCTACATTTAAGTGACCACCCAAGGTATCAGCCTGTCTCAATTACAGAAATGTGGGTGGTTTTAACGAAAGGTCTGGTAAAATTGGTCTGCAGATTAACCACACAGAGTTAAACAGGAATTGTTATTTCCGTACTTACATCTAGCTTTTGAAATATCAAACTGTGAACCTTTCTTTATTATGTAGATCATGCAATGGATTTCTAAATACATTTAAACCAGCAAGTATGTCATTAAAAAATACAACATACATGCAGGGACTTAATTGTTTTTTTCCAGTGACTATAAATGACATATCACCCCCAAATTTCCCTCTGAGTTTCTTCTTGCATAAAATTCTAAGTGGAGGTATTTAGTGTTCTCAAATACTGTTGAATCAAACTTATTTTTAAAGCACTAGTACTATTTTGAATTAAGCCCTTTCCTAAAATGAATTTGACTGGCTTAATTCAATATATATGACAATTAAAATATAACTAAAATAATAACATAATTAGAAAGTCAAGTAGTATCTTCAGGCCACTGAGAAAGATAGCCAGGTAATAAAAAGCAAGTTTTTCTCTTAGCTCTCTAACTTGGTGATTCATATATTTAAATATTTAGCGTACACCTGATATTTGCAACCAGAGTCATGCTCTGGGATTTCCAAGTCCATCCCTACAAGTGATTCTTTGCCAAGGATTTGTAAGGTTTGAAAACAAAATAAAAATACATAACAACAAAAAGATTCATGTACATTTTGCTTTGTGATTTTTAAATTAGTTCTGTATATTCTGATACTATTTATCTACATTCATGTACATATAATTGGTTGTTGATTTGGTTTATTTTTCCATTCTTAAACTTTGTCACAGAGTATGCTCTCTTTAGCAGAATAATCAAGAGCAGAGTGTGGCTTTGGGTTTCAAAAGACAAAGATTTAAGATTTAAAAAAATGATTCTAGATGAATATTTTGATCAGAGGACAGCTGACTTATTTAAAGCTAAGATCATGTGATTTTTTTTTAATCCTAGGGAATTTGGGATTCCTTATTCAGTTATGGGAAGCTCCTCAAAAGCTCCAGGCTGCACCTTAGATTTAAACAGAAACATTAGCTCTGAAATGGTCGGCCATGTGCTCAGTTGGTATTTACACCGCATGCATGATATTATATAACAAATGTAGGGAAGTGTATGAAGTTCTGTTATGCGCAGACTTGGGGCGAAAAGCTCATACTTTCAGTTCAGACTCTTGCACTCATTGTACTTGTCAGGTTGCTCTCATGACAAGACTAAAGAGAAAGTTCTTCATGCAGAATTTAGACCATAGCACCTTGGTGCCTGATGCACATCCAGAATCGTGTCTACAATCCAGTGGATTCTCAGCAAGCATTTCATGAATACGTAAGTTAATGGTTGTGCTAATAAAACACTGTACTCACTTGGTCTTCAAAGTCTGCAGCATCCTACGTGCTCAGATATGACAGCATAGCTCCAGTTACTCCAGGACTTTTCACGGACAACTCCAATGAAACACTTTGGCTTCAGTGGAGCACTTTCCATCACTTCTCTATCGCTTCTTTCAGAGGGGGTTAAATACAAAATTTACCCTCAGTGGCAGTAGTGGCTGCAATTTTGAAAGCAGGAATGCAGAGAACACTTCTGCATTTGGTTTGAATTTAGAGCTTTTGGAAGAGGTCCACCCCCCACCCATGGCAATCCATCTCCCTCAAGATGCCTGCAGTATTCCACAAAAGGTGAAGAGACTCAGGTCATAAGTCTTCTAAGAAGCAGGCATCCCAGGGTGGTTAACACCCAGCGCTCTAATAAGCTGTAACATCTTGAGTACAATCAAAATGTTTTTAACTACATGAAAGAGATTCTGATCTGATCTGGAATGACTATGTTCTCGATGTAACTCACTTTTAGGCCCTGTGGAGTAAGCAGTCTTCAAAGGAGGGGAAAGGTCACTGTGGCGGAAAATCCTTCAGTCCATGAAGGTGAGAATGGAGAAACTGTGGGTGCTGACACACACTTCAAATTCCGTAGGACAGCTACCGTAGTCCTACCTTCTTAGAGGTGCTTCAATGAATGCAATGACTTGATCCCTTTTATGAATTTTTATCTGAGATTCAATGTCAGTATATTTTTTAAAAACACAGTTTTTAAGTTTGGTTCGTGTTTTTGCCTGGACAGAACATCTACCTGAAGCACTGCTACACTCACCAGTGTTAATAGCTCCTTATAAAACAAAAGCCCAGGAGTTCGATTATGGAATCTTCATTTCTTCTCTCACAGCGTACTCTCCATGGCCACCTACTAATTTAGAGGTGCTCAAAATTATGAAAATCAAATGGATGCTTTGGTTCATCATCTTAATTCTTTCTCTTCTGTAATGGAAACATTTTTCTCTCGCCTTATTAACTGATGAAAAGAACATTTATATTTTCAATTTATGTTCTGAGAGCAAGTCTGTTTTTATCTCTGTCATTTAGAAACCACAGTTCACAAACCATGGATGAGTACTTTGTCTTGCCGAAGAGGAGAGTGCTGTTCGGGTGGCCCTTGTTTTTATGTAAAATCAAAATTGTCCAGAAAACCTTGAGAGCCAACAAAATACTTTTAAATAATATGAAAGAGATTTTGATATGATCAGAAATTCTTTGGTTAATCGGAGGGCAACTCACATTCAGTTCTCAAAAGCTAGTGAAATGATTAAAGAACATCTATTTTTCTAGGAGATGACCATGTGTTTTAACAACTTGTCTAATTTAATACAAATATTTAAGCCAGCTTTTGTTATTCTCCAGCCTCATGGATTGCCCTTGAAATATGATGTCAAGAAATCTGGTTTTTTGCAAAGCATTTTTTTTTGCACAGTAATTGTTGTTGCTAAGGAATCTCAATATTATATAAAATATAAAGTTACCTTCCACAGATTTAACCCTATATTAAGGAAAACTGATGACAAATGTGAAAACTGCAAGAATAAAGATCAGAGTAAGTGTAATCATGAGAGAGAGGCTCTACTTCATGGCAGGCAGACATGCACAGTGAACTTCACTTTGTAGACAGGGTTTTGAGGAAGTTGGAACTGTGCATAAATTAATGAGCCCACTGTACCTTTTTAGACCAGGGAAATATTAATTATAAACTCTTACCAGGACAGAAAAAAAGTAGATTTTGTTACTTATCTCCTACTTTCTCCAACTGAGGAAAAGAATTGGCCCTGCAGTTACCTTGCAGTCTTTTTTTGTTAGGAAGCATAGACATTTGATGATAAAGTCAGGTGTAAATGTAGAAATGTGTGTATGAAAATTCATGATCATGGCCCATTTAGTCATTGCTTACCAATGGTCAGTGATACAGTGATTATTTTTCAAGGAAAGCAATTTAAATTATTGTTATAAGGTTCCTTTTCGTATCAAACTCAATACTATTTCTTTATAATTTCCAACTTTTACATTGGGTTCTGTTTTTGGAAACATCCCTAAATAAATTAAAATTTTACATAGAGATTATTCATGTAAACGGCATGATATTTTCCATATCAAATATCCCAAGTGTTTTCAGCTTTTTAAAACATAAATGTAATAATTGGAAGATCAGAATTTTTTGTTGTTCTTTGGATGCTCTCTAGAAATCAGTGGCTTTCACAAGTGTAGTGGCCAGAACTAAAATATCTATGTAAATGCCACTTAAATGATCAAGAATGTAATGAATATCTTACCTCATTTACTCTTTGAACTTTACTTTTTATAACATAGCCTGGAACATCTTGTTTAGTTTAGCAATAGTTAAACTATAATATTTTCCATTGAGAACTACCTACAAAATAAACTCATTTCTCTTTTGTACTAGTTGTAAGCACTTGAAGGATGAATGATTATATTGAACATGTTGTTAAGGGTTTTTGTTGTTGTTGTTTTGAGACACGGTTTCACTATGCAGTTCAGACTGGCATTGAACTCCCTTTGAAGCCCAGGCTGATCTTGAACTCAAAGCAATCCTGCCTTTGTTCCCAAATGCTGAGATTATAGGCCTGCACTGCCACATCTGGCTTAATATTTTAATAGGGTTATAAAATAATAGTATTTGGAATGTAATTTTAGACATCACTAGTATAAGCCTTAATTCTACAAAGGGGAAAATTGAAAGCCCAGAGGAAATAAACACATTGGCCAAAGAACATGCAACAAACCACTGAGAGTGCGTGCTACCTTCAACCTTTAGATTTGCTCAGAAGTATTGATTAATAACTCCCTAAACAAGGTAGGAAAGATACGGGTTCCTGAGCACTGATACAGCAACTACTGCAGGTCCAAGGCAGTTTTAATAATTGTTATCTTCCAAGTATTTAAGTAAGCTATCAATTGAGTGCCAAGAGGCATTTCTTTAAGGTAAAAGTATAGAATTTTTAAAAATCATCTTTTAAGTACTTAGTCCCTGGCTGCTTTAGGATCTTAGTAAGATTATATGCTAGTTTGCCTTTGTCTCTTTTCACTTATTTCTCACAGCAAAAGGAGACAGAAGCAGAAAAAAGATGCTGTAGAACAAGGAACAGGAAACCACAGAGAGAAACTGTTTCTTTATCTCACTCCCTGGCAGTTATCCCTCTTCAAACAGCGAGAGAGGAGGGAGGCATGCGCCTGTCAGATAAACTGCTAGTGGGCCTTTGATGATGTGGTGATGTGAAAATTGAGTACAAACTGCCGCATATTTAGTATTCACGTTCAGGAAAAGGATCTCAGGATTAATGAGAGAGGCATAGAACTGTGCTCCAAGTTAGTTTCTGTAAGTAGAAGGCAGAAAACCACAACATACTCAGTTGCAAGCCAGTCTGGATAAATCTGTGGGACTGAGGATTCTCAGATTTTGATTCTAGGGCAGTGCGGAGGTTCCAGATTTTTTAATAAAATATTTCCCAAGATAGCACGTTACAGACAGGGTTAAAACTCCAGAGCAGAGGTAGTGCGCTTAGGCTGGAAACGCAGTCGGCCTGTTTCGCTGAATCTAAGCTGATCTATTACTGATCCCACATCCTCAGTTATTCCCTTGTTGGTTTGAACTTTGATTGTTCCCCAAAGGCCCGCATGTTGGAATCTTGGTCATCAGCCTGCAGTGCTCTTGGGAGGTGGTGGAACTTGTAAGAAGTGAGGCCTCGTAGAAGAAAGCTGGCTCATTGCTTTGAAGGTGTTATGGGATGTCTCTTGGCCACTACATGCTTCCTGCGGTGATGTTCTGCCTTACTGCAAAGGACAAACAGAAACACTGAGACAACACCCAGGACTGGAGGCAGATTCATGTGTTTTGATGGGCAGTGATCAGGCTCATTCCCAAAATATCAAGCCCCTGTCTCTGGTGGTCTAGGGCTTATGTGGGATAAGTAATCAGGAATTACAGAGGCAGAATGGTTTGTCACTGGGATGGTTCACACAATATGCATCGTATGATCAGCTATGCATCCCAGTGACCAGCCCTAAGAAACAAAAGAAACAGGGTGGGAAATGGAACTATTGCCTGGGCACCTAGCAAACTGAGGTATCCTTGTAATAGAAATTTGAATGTAACAGGAAATTAGCAGAAATTTAACATCGATTAGTAGACCATTGCTTTATTGAGTCAGGATTTGCTTGCCCTGTCTGTGTGACGGAATTAGCTGGCTAAACTCAGTCAGCCTGTCTGTGACCTGCTGCTTCTCAAGCTTGTCATCCAGCAGCAATGTCTGCCTCCCCACCTGAAGTACTTCTGTTTCTCCAGTGTGTACTTTCTACCTATGAGAGACTGGCCCAGCAAAGAACACGTTTAACTCTACCGGCTCTGCTGAACACTCGCCTCCCCCCTTCCCCCAAATTTTCCTGCCTCATAATGAACAATCCCTTTTAGGTAAATCTTCCCATAACAAATTTGCCTAGCAACGTATGACTTGATTTATGTAAACAATTATGTAATCAACTGCTATCAGCTTATGCATTTCCTGCTTCCAAATTCTATGTAAAATAAATGCAAAGCTGACTTGGGGCTGGTAATTTGGAACTGGATTTGCCACCAGCACACCAGTGAAGCAAATCGCTCGCCTTCCAGTTCCTTGGTGCAAGGTGTCAGCCCTTCAGTTTGCTACCAGGTTTCTGCCACACACTAGATGGGGGCGGGAGGTGATTGGTTTTCTGATACGAGAAAAAGAGAGAAAAGACAGAAAGAAAGGAAAAAAAGCCTGTATTGCGGGCATGAGAGGTCTGCTGCAAGCACCCTTTGGAAGGTTCAGGAAAACAACCGCCGGCTTTATTTGGAATTGACAGGGGCGGAGTTAGAGGGTCTGGCGAAATGACGTGTTCACGGCTGATTGGAGGAGCATTGGCACAAGCGTGCAAAGCGGGAGGTTTGATTTGGGTTCTGGAGAAGGTCACAGGGAGTCTCAGTCCAGTGCAGGTTAGCCTGCACGAGGTGGAAAACCTGGCAGTGATCTGCTGTGACCCCATCACAGGCCCGAAGGGACAGAGCCAGGTGATCATGGATCGAAACTTCTGAAATCATGAGTCAAAATAAATCCTCCTTTAAGATGTTGATCTTAGGTAGTTTGTCATAGTGGCAGAAAGTGTTTTATCACAGTCCTCCAAGTTCAATTTTCTTATTTATAAAGTGAGAAGTTGGGAATGATATTGGTATTGTTTATTTGGTGCTGGAACGTGAACATGCTCTACCACTGAGCTACACCCTCAGCTCCTTGGATTGTGTTGTTATCACCAACTTTTTAGGTTTTTGTGAAGATTAAATAAAATTTTCTTATGAAGACTTAATACAGTACCAATTGTATTAAGTAACCATCCCGTGCCTATTTGCACCGTGGTTATTTCTTTAGAATGGAAACAAGTTTCTTTAAAATGCTATCTTCATAAATATAATTGTTTCCAGATAATATGACAAATATATATTTTAAATTTATTATTTAAATTAGAATGAGGGCACCTAACTGAATTACTGAAGAGGATGGATGTTTTGTTCTGGCAAAGGAAATATCAAAGGAACAGAGTGGAGTAGGAGTACTCTTGTTGCTAAAGAAGGTTCTAGGATATCCACGTTGAATAAGGGGAAGGATCAAGCATTCCACGTTAATACATGTTGAATATCTGTTGTACCTCATTAATTATTTTATTTAACCTGAAGAGCCAATTGGAAACATTTTAGATATTGAAGATACGCACCCACAGAACTGAGTACAGTACCTGGCATATTCTTGATGGTTAGCAAATGATGAGGTACTTGCTGCAAGGACTCATCTATTGTGAGGAGAAGGGGGACACGGACAGTTGGAGAGGAAGTACAGAGGTGGAAACAGAGAGATGAACACAAAGGGCAGGAGTCCTACCTGAGGGATGGCAAACCTTTTAGATACAAACACCACAGCGTGGCTTGTGTGCTGTAGGTTCGCCGCCACTGCAGCACCAAAGCAGAAGCGGGAATGAAGTCAAAGAAAGTGTTTTGGAGTTCTTTAGTGCATCTTCCTGCACACTAAAATGCAATTTTGGCTTAATTTCCTTTGTATAGATTGACTAAAAATTTTAAATTAAAATATTCTCTACTCTGTTGGCAGCGGTAACAAAATAATGATGTAATAACATTATGCTATATAATGACATACTAAATGTCTGTGCATATTCAAATATGTCTGCAAGTGATTCAATAAAGTAAAACTGAAAAGTGAGGTGCATGGATGATTATTGGCATTCTGAGGATATAAGTCTTTCTCATTGGTGCTGGCACAGCCTCTTATGGTTTTACAAAAATGTCACTCAAACACTCAAGTCTTCGAATAGCCCATTAGATTATAATTTAGAAAATTTAGTTTCTTTTTTCACAACAGAAGCTTAGGAACTTTATGTGAAATGAAATGATTGCTTTCTTTCACAGAAAAAGAAAAGCAAAATTAATTTCTTGGGATTTAGTTTGAAAAGTAAACCAGTTTCAAAATTTATATTGAAATGTGGAAAAGTCTGTTTTGTTTGTTACTGTACTTCAAGGAAAAAATTAGTGATGATCTTTAATTATTTTAGTCTACTTTCGATATCCATATCTGTCTTCCACCTAGATTTGGTTGTCTGCATGTGTTGCTGTTTTTATTCATTTGACATTTCATGTACACGTAATTGACATTTTAAAGTTCAGTTTAGTAGGACAAGTTACTTTTTCCCCTGTGCTCCTTGAACGTTCTGCCCTGCCCAAGACCTCTATACCAGAAGGCCAGCGATGAATTGTCAGCTGTTGAATTTTCCATATTCATCTTTCCCCGATGACAGAATAGATGGCTTTATTGAACCAGATTGTGCATCACAAGTGAGTCCCAGTAAGAGTGTCTTTCTCTTCTTATGGACTTTCCTTATACAGCACAAAGACAGGACTTACACAGTTCTAACAAAAAAGCAACCCAAACTCAAGAACCCTGTGTGAACCCCACTGTTCTGAATGGGTTCCTGTTACGGTAACTTCTGTCTATTTCTTATATATGATAAGCAAACATTTAAATTTTGTGTGTGAAATGCAGATGCCCCTGGAACTATCACCTCAGGCTCCCTTATCAGCATTTGATAATCCAGTCTCGCATGCAGGACTTGCGTTGCAAAACGGAATCATCACAGACTGTGAGGCTGTGTTCACCTGCCTGCAGACGACCCATTATATTTTCTGTGGCCCCAGAATAGAGATATTAATATGATAGATGGCAGGACACCGAGGCTGCGGTCTCTGAAGATGTGTACGGCAGACGGCATTCTCTAGTTCCACAGTTCACCAGTGGTGTACGGAGGAGGGCTTTCTCCAGAGGTACCAGCTGCCTAACTGTGAGACTTGTTTGTTTACCATTTACAAAAACAGACAGAGAAGCATAATAGGAAACTACTTAGAAGCAAGGAAGTGAGTGCAGAAATGGAAGATTTTTTATAAGTTTTCATGGTTTGCCTTGGTGGTAGTTTCTGATGAAATTCGTGTTTGCTGTTTCAGTTCCTTTCAAACTTCCATTCCTCCCCTTTCTCTCCTTTCTTTCTCTTCCTCTTGCTCTTCCTTTCTGTATTCTCTTCCTCCTCTCTCCTCGTCTTCTTCCTCTCTCCTTCTCTCTCCTTGCCATTCTCCTCCTCTCCGGTATCTTCTCTCTCCTTCTCCTTTCTTACCCCAATTAATATGCAGATTCAAAAATAGAATACTATGTCCATCCTTCTGTTCTAACTGACTCTGTTTTGTTTTGTTACATTTGGTTTTATTCTCTTCAAACAAAAGTAATAACCATGGGAGTAATAAAACCCAAAAAGTGTAATTGTTATTGTAAAAAAGAGAGGAAAAGAAAGTGGCCTAAAGCATATAACTGCATGTATATTTAAGTGTGTAGGATAGAAAACCATATTACTGAGTTTTTGTTGGATCATTGAACAGAACTGTCTGCAGTCTCACTGTGTGAATGTCTACTTTGTATGCTTTAATTTTGTAATTTGGACAACTGTTTCTAAGATGACAATATGTAATCTATTAACTAGTGATTTCCTACTGTATATTTTTTCTTGAAATTCTGTACTACTTGTACCCTTTTACTGATTTGTTTTTTTCTCTTTTTTCTCTTTAAATAAAAAAATATGCAGATTCATGCTGACTTTTTTATCCTGATGGTATGCACCTCACTAAAGCTCTCTGTCTTCTGTTAAGGCTTTCTTCCTGTATGTTGTTTTATTTTTGTGCATTGAACCTATGGAGCATTGAATTACATCCCCACACCCCTCTTCAAATAAGGGGGCTCCCTATTTTCCAAGCTGGTCTCAAACTTGCTGTCCTGCTGCCTAAGAGTCCCGAGGGGCTAGAATAACAGCCATGTACCATTACACCTGACACCTTGTACCTTCTTTAGAACTTTTTCCATGAGGGAAACTATAGTGGTGAAGTAACATCTATTTACATACCTACTGTTCTGAGAAGTTAAAGTTTATATTTGAACCTTGATGTCAGCCTCATATTCTTTTTTAGATCAAATGAATTTGTTAACTGATTTATTTGTTTACATCCAACATTTAAAAATAAATATGATACTTCATACTTGATTAGCTTCTATTGGGGAGAGCACTGGGTTCAAGTAATGTAAAAATTCATTATGAATTCCCGAAACGAGTTGCATTGGGTGAAATTTGTGCACAGACAATTCAGTGAATACTGATAGTGGAACAATTGGCTGTCCATTCACGATAACATGATCTCTTTGAGTCATGATTTCTGTCCCATATAAAGATTAATTCAAAATGCATCACAGACCAATGTGAAAAATATAAAACTATACAATTTATTGCAAACAAACATGAGAGACTCGTTAGTCACTAGGGGAAAGCAAATTAAATACACAAGAAATGTTGCTTCATAACAACTAGAATAGCTAAAATAAGAAAGAATGGAAAGCGCAGCATGGATGCAGTAGACAAAACCCACACTTCGCTGGCAGGGAATGCAAGACTGTGCAGCTACTGGAAAAATGTTTAGACATTATATTTTTTGAATAGGTGAATAAAACATATTCAAATAGGTGAATAAAACATATTTGAATAGGTGAATAAAAGTTATCAAATAACCCAGCCATTCTACTTCCTGATGTTTACCCAACAAAGATGAAAGCACATGCCACACAGTCTTGAGTGTATAGTACTTTTATTTTAAGAAACCCACTTAGGTAGCTTCCCCAGTCACCAATCCCAGCTTGGCTGTGGGAACAGTACTCTCTCTCCACCTCAGACGGAAGACAGACACATGGACCGTTGGTGGCTTAGATTTTTATTGTTAATCACAGTGGAGAATTTACTAAGGATAGGAAAAATAAAAATTATGAGAATGATAATGGTTACCAAACACTATTAAATATTACATGATATTCTCTACCTGTAATGTCTGATGTCTAGAGACAGATCAGCTTTTTCCATCCTGTCTTTATTCCTCAGAGTGAATCTCACAGAACACCCTCTTGCTGAGTGTTCTTTCTTACCCTCTTTAAACTAAGAAAGACTTGAGGACATTGAATAATTCCAGGCCCCAATCTCACCTTGTCTTTGCAAAGCTAATTAGGCTACTAAGCACTTTTCAACTGGATAACAAGATTTTAAGTATTCTGTTATATTACTGTATACTTTGGAATATGTGACTCTGGCTAAAAAGTATTTGGATTTGCTATAAATTTAACAACCTCTCCTACTTTTGGGTATTCAAATTCATTCAAGTTAATTAGAATTGAAATTTTCTAGTCAAGAAGCATATTGCTTTAAACTCTGCAGTAAAAGCACTGTCCACCTAAAGGTGTGTCCGTTTCAGGGTGTTTCTGACTTTCTTCTCTGGCTTTATCAGGCTTCCAGATGTGAATGTAGCAAGCATTCTAAACCAGAAAATGAGCAGAGCATCCACAGGGTAAAAAGTGAGGGACACATTACCCAGATCTTTGTACATCTCAAAAGTCTCATTTTGTTAGTGACCAGTTTTTCATTTTGGAAAACGTTGCAGTCTGAAAGATTCTTGTCTGATGTTCTCCAAATGGTAACATTAGCATGGGTCTTCAAGCCAAGGAATTAGTATTGATGTAATGCGGTGAGCCCATGGAAATGCCACATTTTCGTGTTTCACATTGACCTGCAGTGTCCCCTTTCTCTTTTCATTAAACACCTAATATGATACCATGCTGCATTGAGTCGTATTGTGAATTTAGTTTTCTCCAATCTGCCAGGATTCAAGCTCCTTGCTCTTTATGGTGTTGGATTTTTTGTTTCTTTATTTAATTTTTAATAATTCTGGCATGGAAGGTTGAATCCAGAGCCTCAAGTATGCTAAACACATAGTTTACCACTAACCTGTATACTTCTAGTCCTCCTAGATGTTTTAAAATCATCTTGGCCATGCGTTTTACAGAATGACCCTTAATTTGAGCTCACATGATACTTCATCTCACTGGATGCCAGAGTACACACCTTTAGCAGAAGTTCTACAGAAGTAATACTCCCTTTTGTCATCCAGAATACCAGAGTCGTATTGTTTGGTGGTGTTCATTAGTGTACATATGAAAAGTGATCAGTTTTTAAAAGAAATTGTGTCTGCTAGGATTTCTCCACTGTAAACATATCATTTTAATAGATATATATCTTTTGATAAGATATTTAGACTCTCCTTTCAAACAATATTAGCACAAAGCATTTTTTTCAAGGAATGGAGAAGCTAGCAGTATAGTTATCTTAACTACCCTTGTGTATATGTATTATTTTCTTTTTCCCTTTTTTCCTTTTCCCATCTCTTTTCTTTTGAACAGTGTCGCCCCAATGCATGATATCTATTGCACACTTCAGATCCTATTTACATGTTCAGTTTCTCATACTACTGAGACAATAAAATTTTTACTCATATGGTTCTGATTTATTTTACTCATGAGTATGGTGCCCTGAGTTGCATCCATTTACCTATAAAAGCCGCCAGTTTGTCTTTCTCTATGGCCAAGTAGTACTCCATTGTATAAAATCCACATCTATCTTACCCATTCATTGGTTGACGAGCACTTGCACTGTTCCCAAGATTTAGCTTTTACAAGTTGTGCTGCTGTAAACACAGATACACATATCTTGGTGTGTATATCATGGTTTTAATCTCTTGGAAAAATATTCATCTGAGTCAAATGGGACCTCTAATCTTAGTTTTCTGTGCAATCTCCACACTGATTTTTGCAGTTGTTGCACCAGTCTGCACTCCTACCAGCAGTGGAGAAGTTTCCCCACAGCTCCACCAGCATTTGCTATTGGCTGACTTCATGATGATAGTCATTCTTTCTGGGGTCAGATGGAATCTCAGTGTTGTTTTAATTTTCGTCTCTCAAATAACCAATGATGTTGAACATTTTTTCATATATTTACCTGTCATTTGTATTTCATCATCTGAGAAGTGTGAATTCATGTCAGATACCCATTTTTTGATTGGATCTTTGAATTTGCTAAGGCTGATTTTTAAAATTTCTTTATATGTTCTAGACAGAAGTCTTTTATTTGAAGAACAGTTGGTTAAAATTTTTCCCATGCTGTGATTTGTCTTTTCACTCTTGGTGAGTTCTTCTGCTGTCTAAAATTTTTTAATAATATGAAATCCTAGTTGTTGATTCTTTGAAGTATTTCCCATGCAGTCTGGGTTTTGTTCATGGACCCTCTGCCTACCACTATTTCTTTAAGAATTCTACCTACTTTGTTTTCCAGTGGGTTTAATGTTTCTGTTTTAATACTTTGATCTTTGGTCCATTTTGACTTTAGTTCAGCACATGGTGATAGGCATGGGTCTAGGTGTAGTCTTCAGCCTGTGAAAAGCCAGTTTTTCCAGCACTATTTGTTAAAGAAACTTTCTTCCAGTTAACATGTTTGGCTGCTTTGTCAAAGATAAGGCAATTGAGTTTGTTTGGGGATATGTCTGCATTTTATAATCTGTTGCACTAATTCTCCACTTTTCCCCCTCAAAATCATGTTAATTTTTATCACAGTAGCTTTGTAGCATAATTTCACATCTGAGATTGTGATTCCTCCTTACTTGCTTTTGTTGCCTATATTTTCTGTTGTTATTCTAGGTCTTTTGGGTTCTAAATGAGTTTTAGGTGTGTCTTCTCTAGGTCTGTGAGGTATGTTAGTGATATTTTGATTGGGGTTACATTAAGTACAATTGTGTTAGTGTCTACTTTTTTCATATTAGTTAATATTTGTTTTATGTGGTTGGGTGAGCACATGTTTGGTGCATAAATATTTATGATTGTTATCTCTTCTTCTTGAAGTTTTCCTTTAACAAGAAGGTAGAGACCTTCTTTGTTTCTTTTGATCCATTTTGGCATAAAGTTTGCACTCTTTGCAAATAGAATAACCACCCCTGATTCCAATAGCATGGAGAATTGTTTTCCATCTGTTCACTTTTGGTTTAAGAGTTTCTTTTTGGTTTAAATGTGTTTCTTGAATGCAGCATATAGTTGGATCTTGCTTCTTTATCAGTTCTGCCTGTCTGTTTCTTTTGATTGGTGAGCTGAGAGCATTTATGTTAATGTTATAACTGGCCTGTGTTGACTTGCCTTTTTCATGTTGTTTCCTCATTGTTTGTTCACTGTCTTTCTGCTCTGTTTAACTGCTTGCCCTGGTGGCTTGTTTGTGTTGGTGTCCAGGTGGTTTTGGTCTTCAATTCTTTAAAGCTGGTTTGGTGATCATAAATTTCTTCATTTGTTATTTGTTCTGGAAGTGCCTTATTCTCTGTCAATTTTGAAAGATAGCTTTGTGGGATACATCAGTGCAGGTTGAAGACTGTTTTCATTTAGGACTTGGAATACTTTACTCCAAGCTTTTCTTGATTTGAGGGTTTCTGTTAAGAAAGCTGCTGTGATTCTGATGGGCTTTGCTTTGTAGGTGATATGTTTCATTTCTATAGTTGCTTTTAATATTTTGTTCTTGTGCTAAATTTCTAGAATTTTAATCACTGTTTTGGTATAGATTTATTTTCATCATGACTATATGCAGTTCTCTATGCTTTATTTATTTGTATATCAAATTCTTTCTTCATGTTTGGGAAGCTTTCTGTCATTATTCCTGTGAAGAACTTTTTAAGGCTTTTGTCCTATCACCAGGTTTCTCACTGATTCCAGTCAATCTTTTATGGTGGTTCTTTGCTTCATCGCGTAGCTGTTGGATTGATTTTCCATGGTCTCTTGTGATTTTTATGATCTCTTTCTTTTCTTGGTTGCTAGTTGTCTTTCTGTCTTCTAGATCTAATATTCTATCCTTGCCTTCATGTAGTCTGCTGCTTACACTTTCAATTGCATTCTAAACTCCTGAATTTCTGTTTGGAGCTGTTTCTTTGATTCCATTTTTTGTCTATGTTTGACATTCATAATTTCTGGTTTTTTTCCTGTGCTCTTTTGTTTATTTATCTGTGTCTGCTTTATTGTCTTTTATTTGGAGAATCATTTCTTTTTTCACCTTAGAGATTATGAAATTGCCTCTTCCATTTTTTTTTAACTCCTGCTGCTATCATTTCATAGAGTTCCATTCATTGGTTTCCAATTTTCTGTATTTCTTTGTGTTCTGGACTTGTCTTGGACAGGCTGGGAGTTTGGGATTGCACTTTGCTTTTTTGTCAAATCATTTTACACTACACATCCCACATTTTTTTCTTTCTGTATTGAACACTTTTAGATTTCTAACCTTAGAGAGCCTTATCACTGACATTGAGGCTTTCCTAGGAGGTTCCTTAAGTTGTCTCCTCCTGCCTGTCCTGCCACATGCCTCTTGCCAGCAAACCATCCCAAGAAACTCAGAGCACAGACTCACAGACTACTTTTAGGTCTTGTTGGCCTGGGAGCAATCTACTCCTCGTTTATTGATTGTGTGAGAGGACAAGCAGCTGGGTCAATGTTTGTATAGTAACAAATTGCAATTAATGTGGCCCAGTGACTGTCTCAGACAGTTTTGGGTGGCTAATGATGCCACTCTTTCCAATTTCTTTCTAGCCAACTTCCAGTAGTGTTGGGCATATGACAGGTTTGGCTACTACAAAAAGAGGAAATTTAGTACTCGGTCCTGAGAAAAGCTTCTATTCTTATCCAGATGTGGAAATTTTGCCTTTTTGATCTTTCTCACATCTGGTACGGCAGTAATGGTTGAGCTGAAGCAGCTTTCTTATGACCATGAAGGAGAAAAGAAGAAAAAAGTAGTGACATTGTTTTCTACATCTTTAAACTGAAATGGCAAACTGCAGAATGACCTGCTTTTAAACTTTTGACTATGCAAGAAAAACCCATACTGGTGTAAGCTCTTGTAACTGGATTTCCTCCTGCCTGCTCAGATATTCCTGACTAAAACCCTGATATACTAGAAAATCAGAATTTGCTGTGATTGATTCAGAAAAACTTCATGGAAAGTGAAGTATCATGATCATTTTGTAATAGAAGGAATGACCTGGGGTATTAGAATGGGAAGAAAAAGAAAGTCCCACAGTGATGGTGCCATTTTGGATATGATCTCTAGGTGGAGATGGAGTAATTAAAATAAAGGAAGCTCATCTCTGAGCTATGCAAATTTGAGCTATGCTGATGGAGGCGTATCCAGGGCAGGGACGGTCGCACACCACGGTGCTTGTTTTAGTGCTGGCTGCAGGAATTGTGAAATGTGATGATTGGGCACACAGGGGGACAGCAGACAGAAGCAGAGATAGTGCACTTTCAGGGAGAACCACAGAGGTCAGAGACATGTCTGTCCACGTACACCAGGTAGAAACTTCAGGGCGTGTGGAGTAAAGAGCCAGCATTCAAACCTCACTTTGGTCATATGAAGCGGTGCAACTGGCCAGTTCATGGGCTTCCCAAAGCTTAGCTGTGTCCCTGTTTGATAATTTTAAGTGAGGTTACCTTTTGGCTGGTGTGCACTTCAAAAGAAATCCAAATCAATGCCCTAGTGGCAAATAGTAGAAAGTAGTCAACAAACGATTTTTGATATCAAATTGTACTCTGACCCGAGGGCAACTTTACACTACACATCCTGCATTGATGTGGAAGGCAGTTCTTTAAGATGTATTTTCCATTTGACTGTGGCTCCCCTTGCTGAAGGCATAATTCTGAATATTAGAGTAGACCTCTTGTTAGAAGGATTTTGTATGTGTGAGCTTCAATGATGCCAAACAGAAACCTGTGGCTTTCTGCTAGTTTCAGAGGCAGTGGCAGGAGAGTTCAGGGCAGAGTCTTAGTGCTTTCACCCACTTAAAAGTCAGCAAGCCAGAAGCAGTTGATGAATGCTCCATTTGGACTTTTCATCTCTTTTAATTGGGGAACCTTCTATAAAATGCTATTTTGGGTTCCAGTGCATTCACCAGTAAGGGTTACTACTCAAAGCCAAACTCATTTAGCCAACAGCACTAAAAATACTCTTGGTTTCTGCCAGTCAATTTTCTTCTATTTTCACAATTAGTGGTTCTGCCTAGGAACTGCCTGCCAACATGCAAATCTCATCCAAGGGCTGATGGAAATTTGAGAATGTGCTAAGCTGTGTAAGGTTTAAGAGCAGCATTATTCATTCACTATTTGAAATATTTAAACAAATGTAAATCAAAAAAATCATTATAGGAAATGAATGGTTGTTTTCCACCCTTTCTACAATACCGTCCAAATACCCATTTACATACCATTTGTAATATTAATATTATCAGAGTGAAATAAATCACATCCTTCACTTTTACATTTTTAATTACATTTTACTGCATTTGTTCTTTTGTTTATAGTTAACTAATAAAATATTTATTGCATCTTACATATATGATGTTGTTTCTGTATTTTAATCAGATTTTACGCATAATCTTTTCTCCCTCTTTTAGTATCTTTTTTATGACCCTACACACCACAGGATGTTGTTTTGTGGAAAACCTCATTATTTTTTAATGCCTGGCTATTTATTAATGTATTGTGTATATAACACACTATGCATTTCTTTGAATTGATGAATACATTTACATCCACTTGAGAATAAAAATTCCCTTAAGGGCCAATCTCACATTTCTCTCCCAGTGCTGCAAGAAGACTATACTGATTGTTTTTCTTGTTTTGTTGAAAGAAGAAACTAAAAAAGGAGACAAAAAGACAAGAGGGAATAAAAGAGAGATACAATAAACGGTATTTTTAAATTTCATTTTTCTGAGGAACATTTCTCCTGAGGTAAAAAATTAATGTGTCATTGCAAAATGGAATTTTCAGAACCTGTAAATTAATTTACCTTTTGCAAAATCTTACATTCGATATGCATTTTATGTGGGGCTCTTGACCTTCAGTTATTTTCCACTGTGTTTGTGGAATCACTCACCTAACTGCTTTGCAGGATCATATTTCAAGGATTAGGCATTAATTGAATGACAAGTGAAGAAAACTGTTAACTTGTAGGTGCAAGTGAACCTAATTTTACAGCTATAAAAAATAAAACGTTTTATCCTTTAAAACTCCAACACTAACCAGGAGCCCAAATCCACAGATTCGTATAATTGGCAGCCTGGTTGGGAAGAAACAAAACCTCTCCCAGAAATGTGAAGTTGGAGACAGCTGCCCAGTGCACCCCAGACCCTGTTTGCACTCCTTGAGCAGTTTGCTGTGTTTGGTGGGAGTCGGGAACTGCTTCCTGGCACGGCATCACAGTAGAGATGCGAGGCAGTCTTTAGGGACGTTTATTTGGGTTCTGTCTGGGTAGCACAGAACATTATTTAGCGCAAATCATGAGGAAGACCTGGAGTGTGATCACGGTCTGGATGGAGACAGGTGGAGGGGAGGGAGGCATCCTTGAAGACAGGATGATTTTCCACTTCCATTCAGTACATGCCAGAGAAAGAAAACAAGATATAGGAAAAAAAATCCAACCTCTGTTATTTTCCCTGCCACCGCCTTATACTGTGACATTGCCGGTTAACAGCAAATCCACGGGATTATTGGAAGTATTTCTATAATGACTCCCTACATGTTAAATGTTTCTTATTTCCATGACATAAATTCATTTTCATAGGGCATCAAGAAGATACTGACCTGGAAATTTATGGTGACATCTCATTTTAATAAGTAAATATATCCATGGTGACTGTATATTCAGCAAGCAAATACAAAATGTTTCCTAAGATAGGATATCTACAAAAAGTGTCACTATTTAAAGAGAGACACAGGGTATATGCATCAAACATCATCCTCTTCTAAGTCATCAGACTTTCATGCCTGTGTGTCCCTGTGGGCTGGATGCAGGACTTCTCTGGAATTAGGGGTACACCTGCTAATATGGAGGAGCATAGAGGCATTTGGGACCCAGAGCTTTTCAGGCATTCCACTGGCAGAGGCATTCTTAGGTATCGCACTTGGCACCATTCTGCTGTCTAGAGGCCACACTTTGGGGGTCGGGAACTGCTTTACAAAGACATATGAATGAACAAAAAAATATGCAAAATGATAAATACCTACAGTTTTCTCAAAGAATCTAGCAGTGAGGCTGTGGGTGATCATTTGCTGTTCAGAGTTACTTGTTCTCAATATAGTTTGCTGCACCACGTGAAAACAGGAACAGTTACAATCAGAAGCCATTTCGGGGCTGTACCTAAACCCTGTGCACTTCCCCGTCTCTCACTCCTTTGTTCTGTCCCTTCGCCCTCTGCTCAGCCTCTTCCATATGCTCACTCTCCTACAAAGATGGCACCTTGGCTCAGCTTCTGACGTCCCTTTTTTTTCTTTTACACCATCTCAAGACTTTTGAAGGCAAGGTTAAGCCTTCGGCGTTCTCACCAGTCCTTCACTTTTCCCCCCTTCATGGGCCTTAAGCACTTAGCTCAGCAGCATGAGATTAAATGGCAGTTTCCTTCCTGCACCTTCGTTCTTGTCACCACTGCGGAGCTTGAACGTTTTACTGTGTGGTGGGAAATTCTTGCTGCCATGCACCCTCATTTCCCACGTTGGCTGCCCCGCTCCTTCACATCCTTTTCTGTTAGGTCCTCGACTTGCAGTTCACTCAGATCTCTCCCTCCATGACATTGGTCCTGCAAGTTTGTCTCTGCCTCCAGCTTGAAGTAAAGACCTTCCAGTCCGCTTCGTCAGGGCATGCTAGTCTTTCCTTGGCAGGCACTTTTATAAATGTACACTGATTTGCTTTCTGTTTAATACCTTTTTCAGGAGCTGCTTTTCTTTATTGATGTTTACTATTGGGAATCTGGCCTGAGCTTGCCTGGCCAGTCATTCAGTTGACTTCCATGTGGATGATACAGTGCTTGGCACGTGATCACTGCAGCATAGCTGATAACCATCAACACATTAAAGCATAATCTAGCTAGTTAGCTGTCTAGCTCGCTAGCTACCTGTCTATCTCTACCTATCAGCTTGTTATTCGTATTTCAAAATTAATACTATGTTTCTTTTTTCCTGAGGCCAGTGCCAGATTGGCCAAAACTTTGCTGTCTCTCAGGTAGCAAGTCCATATGGCTGCAGAGTAGTGCTTAGTTAAAAATTAGTTTGTACAGACTGAAGCTTTTCTAGCTCAATATTTTACTATGATCCATTTCACTACTTTCCCTCAAAAATATTGAGTACTAAGCATAAACTTCTATATTCTTCAAAATCAGATTCCTAGTACCCTCCCAAGCACTGCATCCCTAGGACACAGACCCGCAGCGACCCTCCGACCTGTAGCTTCAATAGCTATTTGTATCTGCTCACACTTTCTTTTTCTCAACCTACAGTTTCTAGCTCATCATTTTCAGTCACTCTGTGATATGCTTTTAAATTGATTCTACTTCCTCTATAGATGTTTTTCCTTACCTCTCTGCTGGTATAACATTTTTGTACATTGCTGTTCTTTAGTGTGTACTACGTTTTCTGGTCAGTGATACACATTTGGTTTAATGGGCAGACAGGAATCACCATGTGAGAATGACCAGCCCCTTTAGACTGGCTATGCTCTCTGTATAATGAAGCATTATGGGTAGTCAAGTCTTTCCAATTACTGATAAGCTCAGTGGCACCTACTTCAAACTTTCTAATATAATGCATTCTGGTATGTGAGTGTTCTCAATGGTGATGCTGGGATTGCTTCTAAGTGTCTCTCAACAGCTGAGACAGAACAGTTCATACAAGTGAGTTATTTTCCATCATGTAGAATTAACTCATTCTGTATTCAATAAGTGGGTTTTTGTATTTATAGAAATAGTATAGAACCCAACTAGGGCTCACATAGCTACTGCAAATGAGAAGAACGTACTTTTATCAGCCAAGGAAATAATGGCATAGTTCTAATGTAATCTGATTCTAAATTGTGGAGCGACTTGCTTCACGTTGCCAGTGCATTCATTTATACCTGTTGCCGATCCTGCCTGTCCAACCTCTCAGTGAACCATCAAGCATGTCTTACAAGTGAATCTTATAATCCTGAGATCTCTGCTTCTGTGGAGGCTGTTTTTGCTGGAGGTAAGTTTTACTTGATGGTGCGTGCTTTCCCTATTTTTCTACACATATAAAAGCAGAATTTATGGTACATTTTGGTAAAACTTTTATAAGCAGACTAAAATAGAAATAATTTGATGAACTAGCTTTTCTCACAATGAAAGGGAAGCTTTATGAATATCTTTCCTTGGGGGATATGCCCAAACATGAAGCCCACATAGTTTACACCTCTGCGCTTTTACATAATTGCCATTGATTATTATGCTTGACAACATCAATTTTACTGATTAGGGGAGGGGTCATATAGACTAAGATTGGCATTTATTCAGAGGTATGCTTTGTTCTTTCCTGTCTGATTACCAATGTGTTAGAAGGATGTTCTACTACCAAATGGGCCAAAGTTTCAGAATTTCTGATTCCTTTATACTTTGTTCACCAGCTCATGAGTTTATCAACATGAGAGAAATAAGAACACTATGCTTCAAAACTGTATTCAAGAGGTCTGCAGAGGAGGAGCTGGGCGGATCTGGGGTGCCCTCACTGGCCTCTCTGTGTGTCTGGAGGACTCTGGATTTCTGCGCCCAGACTGCTGGAGTTCCCTCAGGCTTCCAGGTGCAGTGAAGGAGAGAGGTGGGTTTGAGGCTTCCACATCAGCCTCCCCATTCCCGGCTTCATTTGGAGACCTGCTGAGCTCCCGATAGGTGGGCTGGCCCACACCACCAGCCTAGCCCAGCCTGTTTAGCTGCCGCGCCTGGCCATAGGTCTGCAGAGGAGGAGCTGGGCAGATCTGGGGTGCCCTCACTGGCCTCTCTGTGTGTCTGGAGGACTCTGGATTTCTGCGCCCAGACTGCTGGAGTTCCCTCAGGCTTCCAGGTGCAGAGAAGGAGAGAGGTGGGTTTGAGGCTTCCACATCAGCCTCCCCATTCCCGGCTTCATTTGGAGACCTGCTGAGCTCCCGAAAGGTGGGCTGGCCCACACTACCAGCCTAGCCCAGCCTGTTTAGCTGCCGCGCCTGGCCATAGGTCTGCAGAGGAGGAGCTGGGCAGATCTGGGGTGCCCTCACTGGCCTCTCTGCGTGTCTGGAGGACTGTGGATATCTCTGCAACCAGGGAGGGTCCACAGGTTCCTGAAGCACTGCGGCCTGTGGTGAGTACCCTAACCCGGCTGCGATTGAAGAACTGTGGAGCTTCCAAGGGGCAGGTGGGCGCACAGTGTCCCTGAGGCCCAGCTTGTCTGGAACTGCGGAGTTCTGAGCAGGCAGAGGAGGGCCACTGGTTCTGTAGGCCTAATGGCTTGGAGTAGCACGGCACCAGAGTCCCAGTAGCTCCAAACATAGAAGGGGATTTTCAACAGATCCTGAGGAAGCTTTCAATTAACACTTGAAACACAGAAATATAGGAAAATGACAAAACGAAAGACCAAATTACAACCTCAAACCTCCAGCCCATCTCAAGAAACCCTAGGAGCGATGTATATAGAAGAAAATATATCCCATTCACCTCATATATCGGACACAATAGCCACTGAAATTGACAAGCAACTCCAGGAAGCTTTAAAGAAATTCAAACTCGAAATAATCTCCCAGATAAAAGAAGAAATGATAAAAGAAATGAAAGAGATTCTAAATATATCTAAAGAAAACACAGATAAAAAATTGGAGGAACTAAACAAAAAGATAGACTCCCTAGACGAGCAATATAAGAAACAAACAGAATACATAATGCAGATGCACAGAGATATACAGGAAATAAAAAACTCCACTGAAAGTTGTAAAAACCGCCTTAATGAAAGTGAAGATAGAATTTCAGACCTTGAAGACAGGATTGCAGCTAGTGAACAGGAAAGGAAAGATCTTTTGAAAATAACAAGGAACCAGGAAACAACAATTCAACAACTGCAAGACGATGCAAAGAAGAATAACATAAGAATGATAGGGATTAATGAAAGAGAGGGAGACAACATGAAGGATGTCAGGAGGATATTTAGAGAAGTAATAGCTGAAAATTTCCCAAGCATGAGATCAGAAACTGACATCAGGATCAGTGAAGCATATAGAACTCCAAACAGTCATAACCAAAATAAAACTACACCCAGACATATAATAGTCACCTCCCAGAAATCCAACACAAGAATAGATTATTAAAAGCTGTCAGAGAGAAAAGACAAATCACTTATAAAGGAAAACCTATCAGAATCACAGCAGACTTCTCAGCACAAACGATAAAGTCAAGAAGAGCATGGAGTGAAGTATTCCAGATCCTAAAGCAAAATGATTTCCAACCAAGACTGATATATCCTGCAAAACTATCATTCAAAATAGATGGTGCAATACGATACTTCCATGACAAAGAACAGCTGAAGAACTTCATGAACACCAAACCAACCCTGCAAAAAATATTGAAAGACAGTTTAGATACACAAAGGAAAAAACCACTAAGCAAAGCAAATAATTAAACAGAACCGAAAGATAAAGATGCAACAGCAGAGAGATAACATTCCTACAATTAACCAGCATTTAACATTAATAACCATTAATGTAAATGGTCTCAATGCACCAATCAAAAGAAACAGACTAGCAGAATGGATCAAGAAACAAAATCCAACCATATGCTGTTTACAGGAAACCCATCTAACCCAGAAAGATACTCACAGACTGAAAGTCAAAGGATGGAAAACAATTCTTCATGCAGCAGGAATCCAAAAAAAGGCAGGAGTAGCCATTCTGTTTGCAGACAACGTGAACTTTAAACCAACAATGACCATAAAGGACAAAGAAGGTCACTACATACTCGTAAGGGGAAAACTCCAAGAGGAAGAGATAACTATCTTAAATATATACGCACCAAACTCCAGAGCACCCAGTTATATAAAACAATTATTAACAGAAATGAAAACTCAAATTATCAGTAACACAATTGTAACAGGAGACCTCAATACACCACTGACACCAAGGGACAGATCAACCAGACAGAAAATGAGCAAAGAAATAACAGAACTGAATCACACCTGTGAACAAATGGGTTTGATAGACATATACAGAATGTTCCACCCAACAACATCAGAATACACATTCTTCTCAGCAGTACGTGGATCATTTTCTAAAATAGACCATATATTAGCTCACAGAACATATTTAAGCAAATGCAAGAGAGTTGAAATCATCCCTTGCATATTATCGGATCATAGCGCACTGAAATTAGAAATTAATGACAAAGGATACTGCAAAAATTCCGCAAACACATGGAAACTAAATAACACACTCTTGAGTAATCAGTGGGTCACAGAAGAAATTAAAGAAGAAATTAAACAATACCTAAAAGAAAATGAAAATGCAGATACAACTTACCGGAATCTGTGGGATGCAATGAAAGCCGTTCTGAGAGGAAAATTTATTGCACTGAGTTCCCACATCAGGAAAACAGAACGAATACAAATAAATAACTTGATGCTACACCTCAAACAGCTAGAAAAAGAAGAGCAAGTCAAGCCCAAAGCCAAAAGAAGAGAGGAAATTATAAAAATCAGAGCAGAAATCAATGCAATAGAGACTAAGAAAACAATCCAAAGAATCAACGAATCAAAGAGTTGGTTCTTTGAAAGAATAAATAAAATCGATAAGCCCCTAGCCAACCTTATTAAAAAAAGGAAAGAAAAAGCTCAAATTCATGCAATAAGAAATGAAAAAGGAGAAATCACTACAGACCCAATAGAAATACAGAGGATCATCAACACCTATTTCGAAAACCTCTACTCTCAAAAGTTTGATAACACAGAAGAAATAGACAGATTCTTAGAAGCATACGAAGTACCAAAGCTAGATCAAGAGGATATAAAACTGTTGAATAACCCAATCTCTGCTAATGAAATTGAGAATGTAATTGGGTCCTTGCCCACCAAGAAGAGCCCAGGCCCAGATGGATTCACTGCAGAATTCTACAAGAAATATAAAGAAGACCTAATGCCGACACTCCTCAAACTATTCAATGAAATTGAAAGGGAAGCAATCCTTCCTAAGTCATTCCTGGAAGCAAATATTACTCTAGTACCAAAACCTGAGAAAGACCCAACTATAAAAGAGAACTATAGACCGATCTCCCTAATGAACACAGATGCAAAAATCCTCAATAAAATATTGGCAAATAGGATCCAGCAAATCATCAAGAAGATTATACACCATGACCAGGTGGGATTCATCCCAGGAATGCAAGGATGGTTCAACATACGCAAATCAATAAATGTAATCCACCATATCAATAAAGCCAAAAATAAGAATCACATGATCATCTCTATAGATGCAGAAAAAGCCTTCGATAAGGTCCAACACTTATTCATGATAAGAACTTTACAGAAAATTGGAATAAATGGTCTTTACCTCAATATAATAAAGGCCATTTATGACAAACCAACAGCCAGCATCATACTAAATGGCCAAAAATTGAAAGCCTTTACTTTAAAGTCGGGTACAAGACAAGGATGTCCTTTATCACCACTCCTATTTAATATAGTACTGGAAGTACTAGCCAGAGCAATTAGGCAAGAAAGAGAAATAAAAGGGGTAAAGATAGGAAAAGAAGAAGTTAAATTATCATTGTTTGCAGATGACATGATACTCTACATAGAAGACCCCCTAAACTCCATTGAAATACTCTTAGATACAATAAATAAATTCAGTAATGTGGCTGGATACAAAATCAATACTCAGAAATCAATAGCATTCCTATACACGAACAACAAAATTACAGAGAGGGAAATAAGAGAAACTGGACTATTCACATTAGCAAGCAAAAAAATGAAATATTTAGGAATTACTCTTACGAAAGAAGTGAAAGACTTATACAGTGAAAATTATAATACACTGAAAAAGGAAATTGAAGATGATCTCAGAAAATGGAAAGACATCCCTTGCTCATGGATAGGAAGAACAAACATTGTGAAAATGGCCATTCTCCCAAAACTGTTATACAGATTCAATGCAATCCCAATAGAAATACCATCAACATACCTTATAGATCTAGAGAAATCACTCCTAAATTTCATCTGGAACCAGAAGAGACCTAGAATCGCAAAGGCAATTCTAAGCAGCAAAGACAAAGCAGGAGGCATCACAATCCCTGACTTGAAGTTATACTACAAAGCAACAGTAGTAAAATCAACATGGTATTGGAATCAAAACAGAGCTGAAGATCAGTGGAATAGATTAGAAGATACAACCACAACTACGAACACACTCAACCACCTTATTTTTGATAAAGGAGCCAAGCAGGTTCACTGGAAGAACGACAGTCTCTTTAATAAATGGTGCTGGAAAAACTGGCTCTCCATTTGCCGAAAACTAAAGCTAGACCCATGTCTATCACCATGTACTAAATTAAAATCTAAATGGGTCAAAGATCTGAATATTAAAACAGAAACACTAAATCTATTGGAAGACAAAATAGGTAGAAACCTTGGAGACATAGGAGTAGGTAAAGAATTCATGAACAGGACTCAAACCACACGGGAAATACTTCCCAGAATCAATAACTGGGACCACTTCTTATTAAAAAGTTTCTGCATGTCAAAAGAAATCTCCAGCATAGTGAAAAGAAAACCCACAAACTGGGAAAAGATTTTAGTGAACTCTCTCTCAGACAAGGGCCTCTTGTCTAAAACATACAAAGAATCAATGAAACTCAGACCTCTGAAATTCAAAGATCCAATCCAAAAATGGGCATCTGAGATGAATATGCAATTCTCAGATGAAGAAATGCAAATGGCAAATAAATACATGAAAAAATGCTCATCATCATTGGTCATTAGAGAAATGCAAATTAAAACCACACTGAGATACCATCTCACTCCTGAAAGAATGGCCAGGATCAAGAAAACCGACAACAAATGCTGGAGAGGCTGTGGGGAAAAAGGAACTCTCCTGCACTGCTGGTGGGAGTGTAGACTGGTACAGCCTTTGTGGAGATCTGTCTGGAGATTTCTCAAAAAGTTGGGACTGGAAATCCCATTTATTCCAGCTATTCCACTTCTAGGCATATTCCCAGAAGAACTGAAAGCATCATACCACAGTGATATATGTGCACCTATGTTTATAGCAGCACAATTTGTAATCGCCAGATCTTGGAAACAACCCAAGTGCCCATCAACTGAGGAATGGATAAAAAAGTTGTGGTATTTCTATACAATGGAGTATTATTCAGCTATAAAGAAGGATTGCATTGAGATATTTATCAATAAATGGGCGCAGCTTGAGACCATACTCATAAGTGAAATAAATCAATCTCGCATGTGTGAATACCGAATAGTTTCCCTAATGTAAGTAATGATTCAAATATATAAAAATATGTGGTAATCATGATTCCCCATTAGGTGGCCTTGAAGCCTTATAAAGTTTTCACTCATTAATTAGAAAGGCTTTATTCTGGGCTTCTTGATATGAAAATATTTGAAGCTAGAGTATATGAAGTTTTACCCAAATATTTCAAGGAAAAAGACACTATGGTAACTACTATTAAGTCAGGTTATAAGGTGGTCAAGTACTAGGTTATTGAAACAGTCATGCTGTGACCTCTATTGTTATATTGTTATGTCCTGTTTTATCTCAATCTCCCCCTTATTGTTTCAAAAAAAATTATTTAGTCATTTCTTATGTTTGTATTAATTAAAGAAAAAATTCAAAAAAATTAGGATATATAAATAGTAACTCTTTTCGATTTCCTATTAACTTGTTTTGAAGTCCTGTAGTACTCCCACGATCTTGTTTTGACTGATTAGACTCTGTTCCATTCTATATGATAGTATCAAGTTTGAAGACATAGGCAACTACTTTGAAGACAATAAGATTCACTAAGATACCCATTCTGGTTTGACTATTGTCTTCTTTGGAAGTCCTGTAATGTTTACAATGCCTAAGTTTTATTGGTCTTGTTCTCTACTGTTTTGTCCAACTTTATAATATCTAATAAGATAGACAATTCTTTTTAAGGAAAAAAGGGACAACGTTGATAACCATTGTTGATAAACTTGTACTCTGTTCTACACCATGTGCTATGTCCATCCTTGGTATTGACTGACAGCTTTGTTTTGCCATATTTGACTGTATTCTTCCCCCCCCCCCAAGAAAGTAATAAGCACTAAGGAGTAATAAAATCCAAGATGTGTAAATTTTGTTGTAAAAAAGAGAGGGAGGGAAAAAAAAAGAGCCCTAACGGATATAACAGCAAGTGTGTTTAGGGATGTTAAATAGCTGACTATATTAATGTTTTTGGAACATTGAACACAGCTGTTTGCAGTCTCCCTGTTTGAATGTCCACCTTGTGTTCTTTGATACTGTGATTTGAGGAACTGTTTTCAAGAAAATAGTGTGTAATCTACTAGCAGGTAATTTTTTACTGTTATGGTTTTTTGTTTTGTTTTGTTTTGTTTTGTAGTTCTGTATTGCGTGTACCCTTACGCCGCTTTGGTTTGTTTTGTGTTTTTCTCTTTTTCCTCTTAAATAAAAAAAAAAAAAAAAAAAAAAAAAAAAAAAACTGTATTCAAAACCATGCAAGTTATGTGGGGTCCAGGAAGGGAAAAGTCAGTGCCTCCCGAGAATTGGCCATGCTGCGACTGGGAGGAGACCACCAAGAAGCCAACTAGCCAGCCTTTCCAGTAAGCTCCACAGGCCTCGCAGGGCCCAGCAAGAGAAAGGAGTGCCTCCCGTGAGCCCATCCGCCCGTGGCTGAGAGTCAAACATCCCTCCACCCCACTCCCAGAAGCAACCAGCTGGTTGGGAGGACAGGCTGAGTTGAAAGCAACAGAGGTACAAAAGCAACTAAATGCTTATATTGTCTGGTTGATTTTGCAGGCCTGGGGCCAGTGGTCTGAGCATCCTTTGGGAGGATGACCATATGCAATATAGCAAATCTGGGGGATTTCCTTATATATTGTCTTTGAAATGCAATATTGTTCTGACTGTTTTGTTCTGTTCTGTTCTGTTTTGTTTTATTCAATATTCTGTTTTGATTGGTTTTATTCTGTTTTGTTTTGTTTTTGCTATACCTGATGGAATGCACAACTGTTGTGAAGATACAAAGATCTGCTACAGTAGCTACCGTTGTTTTTCAAATATCCTGCTTTGAAGTTCATACCCATTCTGCTGCTTTGTTTTGATTGGCTTTGTTCTGTTTTGTTTTGTTACACTTTATTATCTTTAAAATAAAAAAAAATTAAAGAACAAAACTGTTATCAGTAATGAAATATGAAAAATAATGACAAAGTTCACTCATTTTATTTCCAGTAATTTTATTTTATTGGATACACTGTTAGATGTAATTCTTAATGTATGCTTTAGATAATGTATGTAAAGGCTGATTTAATTAGGATATGATTTCATTCATGACAAATATTGAAAACTAAAGTTTATATTAGTGGAGATGAATAATTACCTTAGACCTTAAAAACCTTAATTTTTTTCCCATAACTGTCTGATAAGTGAGCATACCAAATGAATATGTTTCCCTAAATTAATATATCATGAAACTAAGACATGAAATATTCTTTGTGGAAAAAGCATTAAAATTAATTCAATTTCTTCATTAAATAAAAAAGTATTCACTGCTGTAGGTGAACATCATGCTATGAAATACATCTGTAGCTATTTTATAATTCTACACAATATTTTCTTTACTGATGCTTTATATGTCCTGAGAAAAATTTTTCATTTTTAAAATTGGTAGTATTTTAGGGTTAGTATTTCCTTGGTTGGGAAGAGGTGACACTTGGTCTACTCACATTCTGAGTTGTCAAATTCTATAAACTGAGCAAAAGGTCTTTTCTCTCTCTTGTAAATTGCTCTTCTGAAAGAAATCACACAAATAGAAAAGCACGGAGAACTTTCTCCATTTGTTTTGAAGTTTAGAAACTCTGGGGTAAGTGACATGTAAGAGCATGGGAAATCTTCTGTCATGTTAAGTTGATTTTTCTACAGAGCACATAAATGAGCTGGAGGGACTACATAGTGACTTAGTGGTACTTGGGTTTGATCTCAGTCACCCTCACCACATACACCCCATACACACATACAGCCACGTACACCCCATACATACTACACCCACAAGTGCAGTTGGAGTACAGATTCTTTGTACTTATTACAACATTTGCAACATTCATTTATTTTGTACTTATTCAAATTCATGTGGCTTTAAAAATATGTACTATCTAAATTTAATTTTATTATTAATAATATAGTACATGCATTAATATTTCTTTTAAAAAGATATATTTAAACTACTGTTACATAATAATATTTTAAAAAACAAAATATGATCTTATACAAACCTTATACACATACTAACATAATATATAATTAAATTTTAAAGTACATAAATTGCAGATTTTAATAAAAAAGTAAATTATGAAGTTTGTTAAATGAAGTTTAAAATACACAACTAATATTAAGTTTTTAAACAAGTATAGAAAAAATTATTAACCATAAATGTAAATTAAAACTTCATTTTTATGGTTGATTCTGAAGGAAAAATAAAAATGCAGGACTTCAAATAAATTAGTAAAATGTATGAAACATAAACATAGACCTATCGGTGTCTACATACACACATGAACACAAACGAACATCCCTGGGCCATCCATGGAATGAAGATTCATCCCGCTACTGACTTTCTGACACGTTCCTTAGGACAGCCCCACCCTCCTCCCCAGGCATGCTGGACAGTGGCTGCTGCTCTGCCACATCATGCATTCCCCTGCCTCGGGGCCTTTGTCATTGCTTGGGTCATTTCCGCTTGCATACCTGTGCACCTCACTTCCTCCAATCTCTGCTCCAATGCCATCCGTTTATTAGACAGGTCTTTCCTGGCCACTTCACAGTTGAGCTTCTCCACGGTAGCACATTTTCATCCTGTTTAGTTATAGCATTTTTCATCATCTGCTGTGCTACTTATAAGTTACCCATCATTCATTTGGATTCACTAGACTATAAGTCATATGAAGGCAGAGACTTTATTTCTCTTGTTCTCTGCTCCGAGAGAATAAATAGCATATAATAAATGCTCAATTGAAATCTATTGAACCAATCGTTAGTGTACCATTGATAAATCATTTCTTAGGAAACAGAACTCACAAATGGTTACTTGTCCTTAGTTAGACTTTACAATCAAGCATCCTTTTCTTCGGGAAGCTTTCCAAGCCCTGTAATCTCTTCAAGGTTCAGCTCCTTCTCCACGCTTCTACCTCCTGTCATGCCTGTACATGCCCGAAATCATTACTCCTTCTGATAGGGCAAAAGACAACTGTACCACTATGACATGCTGGGGGGTGAAGTGAGGGGTGTGTGTGTCATCTGTGCGGCGCCTGGTTCGGCCTTGTTACCTCATTTCCGCTGTGTCTCCCCAGTTCTTAGCAGCAGGAAGAGCTGAATCAGCCTCACTGGCTGAATGAGCCCCCAGGAGGTGATGGGGGTTCAGTCCAGTCCATTGGCCCCTCTTTGTTCCCACCTGTTTCATACATCTCAGGGATTTCTTCAGGTCAAAAGAAAAGCAATCATTTTACTTCCATGTTGTTTAAATTTTGAATTTACTGAGGTTAAATTAAAGGGGATTATGATTATACTACATTATACATAACTTGCAGGTCTCAGGAACTGGTAAAAATTAATGTTTAAATGAAAAGATTTCTGAATTTTTTATTTTCTTAAATCACCTAACTTCAAAGGCCCTTTTGGAGGGTACTCTTCTGTTCACATTTTTTTTTTTTTTTTTTTTTTTTTTTTTTTTGTACCAGGGATCAAACTTACAACCTCGAGCTTACCAAGAAAACACGTGAACCACTGAGCTAAATCCCCAGCCCTCTCCTGTTAATTTTATCCAGGGTATTAAGCAAGTCATGTTGCAAATTCTTTTTCTCTTTGGAAATAAGGTATTTATATTACTAAGGCAATATTAAATGTATATTTTATGTTTCATAAGAACTCGTTAGTTGGATCCCCATAAATACAGAATGAAGAAATAGTGCAGTAACATATGCTGTAAGATGTATCTATAAATTACAAGTATTATCTTAAAACACACTTTTTTCAATGTAAAGCTTATGAATGACTTGGACTGTTTTGATTTTCCAGAATATATATTAAATATTCAGATATGCAAGCATGTTATTAAATTCAAGTTTGTATTTCTATGAAATTATAGACGGAATGTGAAATATACAACAAAATAACTGTATATTCTGCAGCTTACATTGTCTCACCAAAAATTTATAAATCTTACCTAATAAAAATAGTGTGTTGCAGTCTGTATGTTTTTCTTTTTGTGGCTATTTCCGGAGACAATAGTTGGGAGGTTTTTAAGAAACACTTTCTTTGAACCTGATGTTAGAGATGTCAGTGATGGGAGGAGCTTCATTGCCTGGAAAAATGAAGTACCATAATGGAGACCATGACTTCAGGAGAAAGAATTTATTTTTTGTTTCTGTAGATATACCTTGGTGTGAGATTTACATCAGACATCCAGGAGGAGGAATCTAGAGTTGAGTTAGAAATGGAACAAAGTCAATTGAGACAAAGATTTCTGATTCTTCCATTTAGAAAGGTAACTTCAAAGAAGGGTTTGAAGAGTAAGAAAAGGGGATAAAGGGAAAACATTTTAGAACCTCAAACTACATCCCCCTTGGTTTCTAATTTATTGTTTAAATTGGGTCATATCATATAGTTTGGTTAGAAAACAATTAGCTCAGATAAATATAGGAATTTTTAAAAGTAACAATCATCTGTCTCACGTGTATGGCATAAGTTAATGATTACCATAATCCATCTATTACTGATTACCTAAATATGTAGGGAAGCAAGCATTATTGTAAGTAATTACTCGCTTTGGAAATGTTTCCTACATTCTAACTCTCAACTGTGTACACACCAGCCAATTTATTTCTTCCTTCCAGAGAGTGCATTTAATCAGTGTTTACAACATGTAGACCACTAGAGACTTAGTATGAAATGGGAGATTAAATTTTGAAATTTGTTTCAATAAACAGATGAAGGTTTAATCATTTTGTTGACTTTTAATGTTGATTTAATGGGAAGAAATTTGGGATCAGATGTTATGACAAATACAAAAATGAGCCTGAGATATATGTTTCTAGGCAAATTAAGGAAATATTTACATCTACTTTGCAAGGCTCTTCATAATGACTTCCTTTCCAATTTGGAACTGTATTCTATCTGAACAAGAAATCACAATAACATAAAATAAGAATATTGCACCTCAGTGACAGTGAGTCCTACATTTTAAGGGTAGAGAATATAAAAGACTATTATTGTTCAGCTCTTTTAGATTTCTGTAGATTCTATTTGCCCACATGAGGGCAACCGGAGGTTTCTTTGAGCTTCCCCAAGGGCTCCTGCCCTGAGCCCCAACCTCAGGTTTGTGTAGGCAAGCAATGATGGATTGTTTCTAGGATGAGCCAGTAACTTGGAGTCAAGAAGAAACTGGGAGATTTGGACTATGTCTTCTGTGAAAGATCCTCATATTGATTTTCAGTGAATTTGAGTGAGGAAATATAAACAGCCAAAGTCTGAATCTGTGCCTCTGAAGGGACAGTTTGCTGAAAATGAAGCCATTATGCACGAAGGGTGCATGGAGGAAATTGGAACCAAGTAACAATATTTGGACCTCGGACCTTGGTCATGTTTGTCTGAAGCTAGCCCTGCATTTGATATTTTTTCAGAGAAAGTAATCAGTTCTTATTGTATGTTTTAAAATCAGTTCAGAGTGAATTATCGTCAGTATCCTCAGTGATACAATGGTTTCTTTTTGACACTTTGAAATTTTGGCTTTTTTCAAGATATTTTTGAAATATCAGAGTCATTTTTGAATAGTACCTGATTTAGGCTATGACCCTATCTTGTTTAAGTCTAAATTTTATCACATCTCCAGGTGAGATTTGGTACTGCTGTACCCAACTAGACGTTTATCTCTCTAGGTTTAATATTTTGCTTGAGGATTGCGTACAGCAGTAATAAATGCTGTTGTGGTCTGGTGTATTCTGAGTGGAAACCAACCACGCTATATGATGCAGAATGGTCTAGTGCCTGGACAATTTTGTGACATATGTGGGGCTATCTGCCAATCAGAGGACGCCTGACTGAGCCACTATGATTCTTACAAATGTTGCAGCCAAGGTTCCCTTCCTGTTTTTCCTTTTTTGGGGGGGCAAGAGGAAGAGTTAAATGTGTGCTCCATGTGAAACTCTTGATTCTTCTCGACGTTGACATGCTGCCCATGTGACAGCACTTCTCCCACATAGTATTACGCAGTGTCTGTGAGTGTGATACCTCCGAATTTCAGTGTATCCAAGATGATAATAGTAAAAATGCATCATTTTTAGACAACATTTTACAAAATATTTACCTGCCTGAAATGACTCACTTTAAGTAGATACTCATGCCCTTGATTTATAAATGGGGCTACTGACACTCAGAAAAGTTGAAACCAGGAGACAACCAAGATCAAGCCTGAGGTCTTTCCATAGTCACCAGTGTGGCTTTCAGCACAGAGGCAGTGAGCTAATGAAAACTATCTTCCATCCCCAGACCCAGGAGCCAGCTCTGCCTTCCCAATGCGAGTGACAGAGGGAGTGATCATGGCACATGTCACTCTGTAGCTTTCCTTTCTTTTGACCTTGTCCTTCTCACATCATCACCAGTACAAGTATGGGTACCTATGGCCAAGTCCACACACTTGCACAAACAGCACATTCACTCACACACACACGTGCACACAGATACACACAGCCTCTTATTTCCTTGCTGTCATTGGAGTATCTTTGTATATTGTCTCTCTAACTGGGACTTGCAAAGACCCTCTATTAGCACAAGATATTGTAAGATTTTGCTCAAGAATAAACAAAATATTAGTGAAGACTCTTCTTCCTTTTGATTTGAAGAACATGAAAGACAGTAGTTGGCTGTTTAAACATATTAAACTGTTATTAGTTAATGAAATATGTCCATGTTTACTGTTATTTGGAATAATATGTCATGTCATACCAAATATTTTGAGGTAATTCCAGGCTGCTGAAAAAGGAAAATCCTAAATATTATTTTTAGTGTGATTTTTAAGCTGTGTGAAATTAGGTCCTTTTGGACTCTTAATTAGAACAAGATAGTGTGAGTTCTTTTCCAAAAGCCAGGCACTGAGGCACCTCCTGTGTCTTGCTTTCTGTCCCCTGGGGGTACAGTTCATTTCAGTTCATTAGAAATTATTGCTACTTGCTCTGCTGCTTGAAGATGGAATTGCAAATGAATTTTGATCTCTTCATGGAGGCAAGTGCAAAGAACTAGGCTGGCTTTTTTTCCTGTTTGGTTTAAGAACTCCTAAACACAGCGTTTCCTAGAGAATGTAGCATATTCCACTGCACACGGATTTCTGGCCTTCTCACTTGTCATCTTCTGGAATGTGTGCATCCCATTCCAAGAGATTTTACACGTCTTTACACTTCTATATATTTTAAACAATTTTCTAAAGAATATACTCTCTACAAAACGGTGAGTAAATTAGAGGAAAAACTTCTTTGACTTCCTTTGCATGCAGATATTTAGTTTTCTAGGTGAAGTTTGGTGATGGCTAACCAGGCAGGGAGGATTTATGTGCGTCTATGGACTTCTCTCTATGGCTCAAAATATGCCTTGGCTATAATGGTTGAAATTCTTGTGTTTCATTGTTTTTGGATTATACCCCACATTTTATGAGGAATTTAAAGGGAATAAGAAGCACACAAAGATACATGTTAGATGTTTCTGCTGGAGGGGATACTCTAAAACTGAAGTTTGTTTGTTAGCTATTTACAGATATTTTCTATACTAAATATGCCTTGTCACCCATGATTTCAAGAAAATATTTGCTTGTATAGAGCTGATGGCCCAGGGATAGTGACAATCACATACAAATTATTCTGAAGAATTCTTTCAAAATATCCATGGCTAAAAGTTGGAGAAGAAAATTAAAAAACAAAAAATGAAACAAAACCAAACAAAGTAAACAAAAAGGCAAACCCCAAAACACAGCACAACAATTCTACTCTTTCCTGTCATTGACCGGTATCTAACCGAAATGAATATATTATTTTTCAGAATTAAAAAGGGAAACAAGAAACTTGTGTTTCTCTCCTTTTTTGGAAGCAAATGTGACGTATTTAACTCACTTCCTTCACCTAAGCCAGTTTTTAAATGAATTACGGATGTATATGTTCCCCTCAGCATTTTCTCAAAGCCAGGTCTGAATCCGACTTGACAGCTCCCCTTAACATTCTGTAAGCACCTCAGACTTGCTTCCTTCCCAGTTAATCTTTTAAGATATTTTTGTTCAATTATTTATTAGTACATCTGTCCAGCATGCAATGATTACGTCCCTCCTGAGGAGCTGGTCGCATTTATCCAACACATCTTAATTCATATTTTAACCCCTCCACTCTCTTCTTTTCCCGTTCCCTGCGTCTCTTGGTTCCCTTCCATACAGAGCTGTGATCTTTCCATGCTTCTCATTCAGAGGGCAAAACAGGGAGGATCTTTGCTCTGAAGAATTCGGGTGGTGAAGCTTTTCATTCAGTGGGAAATGTGAGGCAATTTTGCTACATTTGGAAAAGCAAGACTATGTATCTTTCATCTACTCAAGGTTTCATGTGCTTCCATTAAGTTGTAGGAGCAACAGATCAGGGCAAAATGATACCAAAAGCAAAATGGTTTAAGTCTCAGTTTTTTGATATAGTATGTAGTAAAGCAAGTGTGATTTATATAGAGTCAATATTTTTTTTGGTACCAGGGATCAAACTCATGACCTTGCACTTGACAGGCAGGGGCTTATGCCATTGAGCTAAATCCCTGGCTCTGGAGTCAGTATTTTTAACTCTCTTGAAATCTAACGCATGAGACTTATTACCATTTCTGGTGTTAAAATGTGAAGGACTTACCTATTTTGCACAGTGTTAGTGGCAGTGTTTCTTGCATGCTCCTAGCCAGTGCGAATACGCACTGATGTGTAAAGCATAGCTCTGCTTGCTCGATTGCTCTGCTTTTTCATAATGAACCCATTTTTGGTGCACATTTAACTTCTACATCATGGTGCACTGGGACATGCAGGAAGAGTACGGTAGTGAAGTAAACCGATGTACTCATCATCACATACATTTACTGTTTCAACTTTCCTAATTCCAAGAGCAGGTACAGTCTACTCAGTTAGCAAAGTCCTAAATGCCAGACACAATTGTTAGCGTTAGCCGTCGTGCAGTAGTTCTATCTCTAGACTTCTTCCTGCCACATCTGCCTCTTTGTATCCTTAGACTTTCCTCCCACTCCCTTCCCTTGCTCCTAGTAGGATGTATTTTATAATCCATCTCTTTTACATTTCACTATTTTTGAAAACATTTCACATGTTACTAAGAATGTGCAGCATTTTGGGTTACTCCACTTTGCATAATGAGTTCCAAGTCCATTTATGATGTGACAAATGGGGAAGATTTTTTAAGGCCAAATAATATTCCATCAAATACATAGACCTCATTTTCTTTATTCATTTGTTCATCACAGGACACTTAGTTTATGTACCTTGGTTTGTGTACATGTGGCTGCCATGAACATGGCAATGGGCTTAGACTTAAGTGCTTCTTCGTTACAAAACATGCATCTTATTTTCAATGTCTATGTAATGTTCTGTGTATAAGCAGTTTAATACTTTTTAATTGAAAAGAGAGAGAGAGAGAAAAAGAAAGAGAGACTACAGAAAGAGAGAGCGAAAAAGAGAAAAAGAAAGAAAGAAAAGAGAGAGAGAAAGAAAGAAAGAAAGAAAGAAAGAAAGAAAGAAAGAGAAAGAAAAAGGAAGGAAGCAAGGAAGGAAGGAAGGAAGGAAGGAAGGAAGCAAGGAAGGGAGAGAAACTCATGGTAGAGACCTGCTGGATGTCAAACTAACGCCTAAATCGTCTGCCTTTTCTCTCCTCCCTCCTCCCTGTACAGTTTAAGGTGCTTTCCACAATTTTCCAAATAGTTTTGACAGTTTCTGCTTGATCCATCTTTCTCCAAGTTCTACACTATTTCTCATTCATTGCCACCTTTCTATAAAAGTGGTTCTCTCCCTCTTTCTGTTCTTCCTTTTCTCCTTCCCCTTGTTCTTTTTCCTCTATCTCCTTTTCTTCTTTCCTCTCTCCTTTTCTTCCATTTCTTCTCCTCTTTTTCCTCCTCCTCTTTGTTTCTTTTTCTAAGAGTGTTAGGGATTGAACCCAAGACCTTTTCAGTGAGCTGTATTCTCAGCCTTTCATAATTTTTCTTCTTTAAATTTGAGACAGTTTTATTAAATTGGCCTCGTTCTTCCTATTTTGTTAAAATTTGAGTTTAGGTGGCTGAAATGACCAGGAGGGGCCACACTGTGATCCTCCTACCTCATCTCACAGAACGTTGGGATTGTATGTACAACCACACAGCACAAAGTAATTATTTCTCCTGAAAAGTTCGTTTTTGTGTTTGAATCATGCTTTTGGTGGTATAAGATCAAGTCCTTCTCCTCAGCAGGAGTTGAATGGCCTTTTATAAGAGAAGCTTTCTTGTATCTACAATCCCTGGAGTTCCTCTTTCCATTAACCCCTGTGTATCTTTGGTATCTTTTGTTCTATTTGTTCTGAGAAAGAACTCTTCAATCTTACATCCATACCATCAAATTTACAGCACTTTCTCTGGACCAAATTGTCCTATTTTGTATGCCTTATTAAAGGCAGACCTCTGGGTGTAATTCAGAGGTGTAATTATGTTGACTTGCTTGGCTTTCCCTCACAGTCCTGTTACTGTGCATCTTCTTGATCCTACAGGCTCTGTTTACGTATCGCTAATGCCTAGCTCATAGAAGCACTATATTTCATTAGTTGAGTTATCCCTAGTATCTATTGTGTCTAGAAAACAGTAGAGCTAAACAAAATAAAAATTTATTCATTTAGTGAGTGATTGAGTGAATGGGGGTGAGGGGACAGGTGGACCTTTCCTTTGTATAACTTGATTACCAGAAAATCTGAAAAGAATTGAAGAATGGAAGAAAGATATGTACATACAATTCTTCAGGAGTGTGTGTGTGTGTGTGTGTGTGTGTGTGTGTGTGTGTGTGTGTACTGCTACAAAAATGATAGTATTCATGAAAGACAAATAAAACTAACCTTGTGCAATCAAAGTCATGACCTTTACCATCCTTGTGCCCACCAGCCCAGCGCTGTGTCCTCTGCACCCCTGTTCACTCCAACATGTGTCCAACACTCCAACTGTGTCCCTGGGCTACAACGTTCACTTTCACGAATAAATGTATGCTTTCCTTTAACCTTGTGTATTTGTTTTATTCCCTTATGACTCTGGCCCATGTACTCAGTCTGACACCTCCACCCAACACTGATCTGAATTGAATGGGAAAGATGTGCCAATTGAGATTCAAGGGAATTAAGCTTTAATTTGGATTTAGGATGTGACTGCATTTTTAATGTACAAGAAGATTTGTGTTTCTTCAAATGCAGTGCAATGTTTGTTGCTGTTTTCAATTTGCAAGGTTAACTTTTTCAGAGGCTATTTTATCCAGGCGCTTGCCTAAAATTCTGGTAATTGATTCCAGATGAAGAGTGAGCTCAGAAATGTCTTCATGGCTTGAATTGTGAGACTTCACAGAAATGTGGGTAAATAAAATGAAATTCAGTACAAAAATGATTCAGTTAAAAAGTTTTCCTCAAACAGTGAGGCATAAAAAGACACTGTTTTTAATAGCGCACTTTAAAATATGTAAATGATGTAAAATTTAGAGCAATAATTTATTTTACTTTATTTTTTTAAAAAAAGATTAAGATAAAAGAGGACATAACAACACAGGTCAGAACAGAACAATTTAAGCAACATAGTGTTTCACCACAAGACAATTGACATAACAGTAGTTACAATAGTGTCTCTATCCTTGAAATATTTGAGTACACCTGCATATAATATAGCATCAAACATAACAAGGCAGTGTAAAACCATTCAAGAGAATGAAAGTATTACAGGATATCCAGAACCAACTAACAGAAAACGAACAATGGTTACTATATTATCTCCCTGTGTATAAAACATTTTGTTTATACTATCACATATAATAAAATCCAGTAAGATACAACATGATAAAACCAATGGAGACAGAAGAAAAAAGCTTGGTTGGACTTCAAAATGAGAAGATATTAAATCATCATTAGCTATTATAGTGTCTTGTTTTCTTCAAAATAGCTGTTTATACCATCACAGACAATAAAATAAAAAAACCCAAAATAAAACCATTCTAGCTAATGAATGAAAACATTATAAGTCTTCAAAGCAATATAATGGGGAATCATGGTTACCACATACTTTTATGTATTCTTACCATTTCTTACACTAGGGAAACTACTCAGTATTTATACATGTGAGTTTGATTTATCTCACTTATGAGTATGGTCTTAAGCTGCATCCATTTATTTATACATATCTCAATGTGATCATTCTTTATAGCTGAATAGTACTCCATTGTATAAAAATACCACAACTTTTTTATCCATTCCTCAGGTGATGGACACTTAAGTTATTTCCAAGATCTGGCTATTACAAATTGTGCTGCTCTAAACATGGGTGCACATATATCACTATGGTATGATGTTTTCATTTCTTCCTGGAATATGCCTAGAAGTGGAATAACTGGAACAAATGAGACCTCCAGTCCCAACTTTTTGAGAAATCTCCAGATTGACCTCCACAGTGGTTGCACCAGTCTACACTCCCACCAACAGTGCAGGAGAGTTCCTTTTTTCCCCCACAGCCTCTCCAATGTTGTTGTTGGTTTTTTTGATCCTGGCCATTCTTTCAGGAGTGAGATGGTATCTCAGTGTGGATTTAATTTGCATTTCTCTAATGACCAATGATGATGAACATTTTTTCATGTATTTATTTGCCATTTGTATTTCTTCATCTGAGAAGTGCGTATTCATCTCAGATGCCCATTTTGGATTGGGTCTTTGAATTTCAGAGGTCTGATTTTTAAAAATTCTTTATATGTTTTAGACAGAAATCCTCTGTCTGAGGGACAGTTCACTAAGATTTTTTTCCCAGTTTATGGGTTTTCTTTTCACCATGATGGAGATTTCTTTTGACATGCAGAAACTGTTTAATAAGATGTGATGCCAGTTATTGATTCTGGGAAGTATTTCCCATGCGGTTTGATTCCTGTTCATGAATTCTCTACCTACCCCTATGTCTTCAAGGTTTTTACCCAATTTATGTCCCAATAGATTTAGTGTTTCTGTTTTAATATTTAGATCTTTGATCCATTTAGATTTTAATTTAGTACATATGATAGGAATACAGAGTTTTTGGCATACAGAGAGTCTATTTTTCAAACTTCATTGATTAAAGAGACTGTTGTTCTTCCAGTGAACATGTTTGGCCTCTTTATCAAAGATAAGGTGGTTTAAAGTGTTTGTAGTTGTGGTTCTATCTTCCAATCTATTCCATTGATCTTTGGCTGTGTTTTGATTCCAATACCATGTTGATTTTACTACAGTTGCTTTGCAGTATAACTTCAAGTCAGGGATTGTGATGTTTCTTGCCTTGCCTTTGATGCTTAGAACTGTCTTTGCTATTCTAGGTCCCTTCTACTTCCAGATGAGTTTTAGGAGTGATTTCTCTAGATCTATGGCTTGCTATTCTAGGTCCCTTCTACTTCCAGATGAGTTTTAGGAGTGATTTCTCTAGATCTATGATGTAAGTTGATGGTATTTTTATTGGGATTGCATTGAATCTGTATAACAGTTTTTGGAGAATGGCCATTTTCACAATATTTATTCTTCCTATCCATGAGCAAAGGATGTCTTTCCATTTTCTGAGATTCTCTTCAATTTCTTTTTTCAGTGTATTTTAATTTTCCCTATATAGATCTTTCACTTCTTTCATGAGAATAATTCCTAAATATTTCATTTTTGGTTACTAGTTTGAAGGGTATGGCTTCTTTTATTTCTCTCTCTGTGATTTTGTTGTTAGTGTATAGGAATGCTATTGATTTTTGAGTATTAATTTTGTGTCCAGATACATTGCTGAATTTATTTATTATATCTAGGGGTCTTTCAATGGATTTTTGGGGGGTCTTAATGTAGACCGTCTGCAAACAATGATAATTTAACTTCTTCTTTTCCTATGTTTACCCTTTTTATTTCTCTCTTTTCTAATTGATCTGGCTAGTATTTCCAGTGCTATATTAAATAAGAGCAGTGATAAGGGACATCCTTGTCTTCTGCCTGATTTTAAGGAAAAGGCCTACAGTTTTTGGCCATTTAGTATGATACTGGCTGTAGGTTTGTCATAGATGGCCTTTAATATATTGAAGTAAAGACCATCTATTCCAATTTTCTGTAATGTTCTTATCATGAATGAATGTTGGACCTTATCAAAGGCTTTTTCTGCATGTATAGAAATGATCATGTGATTCTTACTTTTGGCTTTATTGATATGGTGGATTACATTTATTGATTTATGTATGTTGAACCATCCTTGCATTCCTGGGATGAATCCCACTTGGTCATGGTGTATAATCTTCTTGATGATTTGCTGCATCCTATTTGCCAATATTTTATTGAGGATTTTTGCATCTGGGTTCATTAGGGAGATTGATCTATAGTTCTCTTTTTTAGTTGGGTCTTTCTCAGGTTTTGGTACTAGAGTAATATTTGCTTCCAGGAATGACTTAGGAAGGATGGCTTCCCTTTCAATTTCATTGAATAGTTTGAGGAGTGTCAGCATTAGGTCTTCTTTGTATTTCTTGTAGAATTCTGCAGTGAATCTGTTTGGGCCTGCGCTCTTCTGTGTAGTTAGGGACTTAATTACATTTTAAATTTCATTAATAGAAATTGGGTTATTCAGCAGTTTTACATCTTCTTGACCCAGCTTTGGTACTTCATATGTTTTTAGGAATCTGTCCATTTCTTCTGTGTTATCAACACTATGCGAGTACAGGTTTTTGAAATAGATGTTGCTGATCTTCTGTATTTCTATGGAGTCTGTAGTGATTTTGCCTTTTTCATTACTTATTGCATAAATTTGAGATTTTTCTTCCCTTTTTTTAGTAAAGTTGACTAGGGGCTTATCAATTTTATTTATTCTTTCAAAGAACCAACTCTTTGATTCATTGATTCTTTGCATTGCTTTCTTACTCTCTATTGCATTAATATCTGCTCTAGTTTTTATAATTTCCTCCCTTCTTTTGGCTTTGGGCTTGACTTGCTCTTCTTTTTCTAGATGTTTGTGGTGTAGCATCAGGTTATTTATTTGTATTCATTCTGTTTTCCTGATGTGGGAACTCAGTGCAATAAATTTTCCTCTGAGGACAGCTTTCATTGCATCCCACAGATTCCGGTAAGTTGTATTTGTATTTTAATTTGCTTCTAGGTATTGTTTAACTTCTTCTTTAATTTTCCCTGTGACCCACTGGTTACTCGAGAGTGTGTTATTCAGTTTCCATGTGTTTATGGGATTTTTGCAGTATCTTTTATGTTAATTTTTAATTTCATGACGCTATGACCCAATAACACGCAAGGGATAACTTCGACTCTTTTGTATTTATTTAAATATGTTCTATGGGCTAATGTATGGTCTATTTTAGAGAGTGACCCATGTACTGCTGAGACGAATGTGTATTCTGATGTTGCTGGATGAAACACTCTGTATACGCCTATCTAGTCCATTTGTTCACAGGTGTGATTCAGTCCTTTTATTCCTTTGCTGATTTTTCTGTCTGATTGATCTGTCCTTTCCTGTCAATGGCATGTTAAGATCTCCTGTTACAATTGTGTTATTGCTAATTTGGTTTTTAATTTTTATTAATACTTGCTTTATATAACTGGGTGCTCTGGAATTTGGTGCATACATATTTAAGATTGTTATCTCTTCCTGTTGAAGTTTTCCCCTCACTAGTAGGTAATGACCTTCTTTATGTCTTCTGATCATTATTGGTTTGAAGTTCACATTATCTGCAAACAGAATAGCTTCCCCTGCTTTTTTGGGGGGTTCCTGTTGCATGAAGTATTGTTTTTCATAGTTTGACTTTCAGTCTGTGAGTATCCTTTTGGGTTAGATGGGTTTCTTGTAGACAGTGTATGGTTGGATGTTGTTTCTTTATCCATTCTGCCAGTCTGTTTCTTTTAATTGGTGCATTGAGACCATCTACATTAATGGTTATAACTGTTATATATTGGTTTATTGTTGACATGTTATCTTTCTGCTGTTGCATCTTTATCTTTCCATTGTATTTAATTGTCTGCTTTGCTTATTGTTTTTTTCCTAAGTGTATGTAAACTGTTTTTTGCAGGGTTGCCTTGGTGATCATGAAGTTCTTTAGCTGTTCTTTATCGTGGAAGTATCTTAATTCTCCAACAGTTTTGAAGGGCAGTTTTTCAGGGTACATCAGTCTAGGTTGGAAATCATTTTCCTTTAGGATCTGAAATACTTCACTCCATGCTCTTCTTGACTTTATTGTTTGTGCTGAGAAGTCTGCTGTGATTCTGATAGATTTTCCTTTATAGGTGATCTGTCTTTTGTCTCTAACAACTTTTAATATTCTGTTCTTATGTTGGATTTCTGGAATGGTGATTATTATATGTCTGTGTGTAGTTTTATGTTGTTTATGCCTATTTGGAGTTCTATATGCTTCACTGATCCTGATGTCAGTTTCCATTCTCATGTCTGGGAAATTTTCAGCTATTACTTCTCTAAATATCCTCTCAATATCCTTTATGTTTTCCCTTTCTTTTTCATTTATCCCTATTAACCTTATGTTGTTCCTTTTTGCATCATCTTGCAGGTGTTGAATTGTTATTTCCTGATTTCTTGTTATTTTTAAAAGATCTTTCCTTTCCTGTTCACTGGCTGCAATCTTGTCTTCAAGGTCTGAAATTCTATCTTCACATTCATTGAGGCGGTTTTTACAACTTTCAGTGGAATTTTTGATTTCCTGTATATCTCTTTGAATCTGCCTTATGTATTCTGTTTGTTTCTTATATTGTTCATCCAGGGATTCTACCTTTTTGTTGAGTTCCTTCAATTTTTAAACTGTGTCTTTAGATGTGTTCAGCATCTCTTTCATTTCTTTTACTATTTCTTCTCTTACCTGGGAGATTATTTCAGGTTTGAATTCCTTTAAAGCTTCCTGGAATTGCTTCTCTATTCAGTTGTTATTATTTGAGGTATTTTAGGTGTATGGCATATATCTTCTTCTAGGTACACAGCTCCTAAATTTTCTTGGTTTGGGCTAGAGGTTTGAGATTGTATTTTGGTCTTTTGTTTTGTCATTTTCCTGTATTTCCATGTTTCAAGTGTTATTCCAAAGCTTCCCCAGGGCCTGTTGGAAATCCTCTTCTATACCCTAACCTCATCGGCCTCTGGCCACTCAGTTCCCTGGATTGAGAGAGGGTCACTGGGGTGGGGCTGGAAGGGCCAAGCCCTGCCGGGAAGGTTGAGTGTGGCAGGGAGCTGTGAAGTTCCTTGGCTGGTGGGAGTAATGATCCCAAACTCCAGTTTCAGGATGGTGCAGGGACATGCTCCTCAGGCTGCCCAGTTTCCAGAATTGAGGGCACAGCCAGGCCCAAATCCCCAGAGTCCACTGAGCATGGCAGGAACTGGGAAGTTGATGCAGGCAGGCCCAGGACCTGCTGAGCTTGTCCAGTGCAGCAGAAAGCAGTGAAGTTTTCTGGCTGGGGTGGGGGGAGCAAGGGTCTTAAACTCCAGGGGCTCGGAGGATTGTGTGGGGACAAACATCCCAGGCCACCCACTCTCCAGAATTGAGTTGAGCAATATTTTAACAACATAAATCTGTGGCAATTTCTGAAAGTTCATTAAGAAAATCAATAAAATTTTGTTGTTCATTCTAAATGTATTTAATCTTATATCTGAATTGAGGACTAAACAAATTTACTTTGTAAACTTTCTTAATGGTAATAAAATGTGTTACCATCTATGGGGCATTTGCTTAGTATGTGGCTGGAATCTTTGGATTTTAACCACACGGTAAGTGCTGTGCTCATTAGAACACACGCCCACAGAAGTAAAGGTTGGTATGGCAGGGTGAAGAACAGTCAAAGGAAGGGAAGATACTTCACTTTGGAGCTGCATCACTAAGAAGTTTATGTCCACAGACTTGGCCTTAGCTGCTGCCCCCTCTCACCATGTCCATGACCTCCTTCCCTAGAGGCAAAAGCATTCCAAGGTGAACTACTCATTCTCATCCTCTGCAGCTTTGCTGCATTTCAGCTTCACAGTCCTTTGTAGGTCATTTCATTTGTGCAGTTTGGAAGTGGATGGGTGTAAAGAGATAAAAGCCATTTTGTCTTTTTAATGTCCCATGTATGAACTAAACATTTTACTACCCATTTTGATGAGCAGAGAGGACATAAAATTATGTCTGGGGCTTGTTTGTCGAATTTGGCCCCATGTTTCTGGAGAGAAAAATTACTAGTCAAAATGCACATTTCAAGGCATGGGCTCTGCAAATGTTTCTTAGTTGGGGCCAATGATGTGTATTTGTAATAATCACTACTCGCATGATTCTGATAGAGATAGTACATATGTGAGGACTATCTGCCTGCAATATCTGTCACCCTATTGATCACCAGGGTTGATTCTGCTGATCTGGCTGACTAGGTAGGTGTTCCCTTTCTCCCTATGTGTATCCCTCCCAAAATAATGCACGCAGTTGAGAAGGAGGCCCATCCCCGTTAGAAGAAGACCATTTCCTCTGGCAAAGGTATGTGAGTAGCTATGCTCCCTGCTAGAACCTCCAAATAAGCTCTCTGCTATAGGTGGTACATTGGTGGTAGGTAGTCTTTGAGAAGTGCAGCTTCTTTATCAGAACAACATTGTCTTACCAAAATGTAATAACTTGGATCATAAATAAATTGTTTGAAATTTTGTAGTAGTGGTATTTAGGAAGTAAAAGCAAACATAAAATTTATAAAAACACATATAGTCATGCATTCAAATAATATTAAATTGAAATAAATACAGGGGATATTGAGCTTTTAAAAATGTTTTTATATCAAGTCTTTGCAGCTTTTTGCATGCTAAGTACTTCTCCATTCATTCCAGCTGCCTTCCCATGCCTTCACTAGCCATGTTGCTGGTAGCTGAGATAAAGAACAACATGAGTTTTGTATTAAAGAGAATCATAGTTGGGCTTTAGTTTCCAAGGCTGTCTTGATACTTTTCTCATATTCTAAGGCAAAATACTCTACATCCAAAATTAAGGCAGGAAAGGGTTATTTGGCTCACAATTTGTGGAGGTTTCAGTAGATACTCGACTGGTTCTGAGACAGGGTGACATGGTATGGGCAATTGTTCATGGTGGTGGGAGACAGCAAAAGCAACAAAATCAAAAGGGGAGGAGTGTGGAAAGAAGATTCTATCCCTTATATTGCAGATCACTCAGCCAGGGCAGGTGTAGCACTCACACCCATAATCCCAGCTTTAGTCCACGAATCAATCACGATTTCTGGAAGACTGCTCCCATGACCACATGAGGCTTTGGGGGATATCTAGATGCAAACCATAACAAAGAAAATCACAATTGGAAGCCAGATGAACTGCCAAGCATGCTTTTAGATTACTTCTGGCTTTAGGCAAATCATGTGGGCTGGACCTAGGCAAGCCCCTTAAAAACCAGAAGAGCCTTCCTGGATAGGACACAGGCTCAGCAAGAAGGAAGCAAGGCAGTTTCAATAAAGCAAGGTGAATGTCTCCTTCTGGATGCCAAGCTCAGGGCCCAGAACACATCATTTGGTACATTCCTACTGGGATGGTGATGGTGGGTGGGGCCATGTGCTGGGGGTAGCAGAGCTGTGCTAGGTCAACTTCGTTTGCTGTATCATCAGAAAATATTGCCTTTACAGCCTTCTGATCACTAAAATTAGATGCTTTGGTAGCTGGGAGGATCATGCCATGTGTACAACTATGGAGCATGAGGTCCTTTTTATGCCTAGAAAACGTGACTGCCTCATGATTGAGCCCTGTTTGATTCTGGACTTTTACACTAGCACATCAATATACAGTATCATTTGCTAAAATACACAGAATTCAAGTCTAGTATCCTTACCTAATTCTAAATCTTAAAGATCAGATCTCCTTTTTAAAAAGGAATTTTAAGTGATAATGGAGCAGCTTTGATACCAATGCATATAACAGTAATTCACAAACTGTATGAAGGTATGGCTTTGGAGTTGCATGAAAATGACTCTTGTGCTGTGTATTTAACTTATGCGAAAAGTCTAAAATTACCTAAATGTAAACCACCAACAGCATCCTGCAGTTTGTTCAGGAGTAAAACTTTGAATTTCTAATTAGATGATAGCTCAGATGGCTTAGGGTTACTGACATATATAGTCTTATAGACCAGCACACCCTAATATGTATGTACATAATCCATCAATCATTTCTGAGCTTTGATTTAAGAAGACTGTGCCAATTATATTGGCCAAAGTGAAGTGAATTAATGCTAGGAAATATTGTATTCACAAAGTAGTGGAAGAAATAAAACACAAAGAATTTTTTTAAAAGCTTATTTGCCAAAGTTAGTTACATGGCACAATAAATAAATGAAGGATTTAGCCCAAGGAGAAATTATTTTGAGCTAGGTTAACTGGGGGAAGATTCTTTAAGCCAGTGGAACTTGAATTGGGTTTTGCTGCTGAGCTGAAGGTTTCTGTGTTTCAACTGCAATTCACTTTATAATTCAGTAAAGTCTTTATCAATAATTGGGCAGAACTGCTGAGTCAGCAGCATCGGATGCTGTTCCTGTGCTAGAACATTTCCCTTTTATCATGTAGTGACTTTTGGTGGCAGGAGGACTTTCTCAATTCTACCTCCAATGAGTCGGACACCAGACCCAAGGCTCAGAATAGCACATGGGAGCTTCCCTACACCCAAAGGGGATGAGTGAGTGCTCTTCTACATGCAGAGGAAGGATGTGGCCTAGCGTGTTCTGCACTGGTAGTGATAGTGGAAGGAAGGAAAGGGGAAATTGTAGATTAGAAGTTCAAGTTCCACTTTTTGATACAACTGCAAATTTTATATATGATAATGTTAAACTTCATGGGTATTTGACTTCATTTTATTGATTTTATTTATGTCAATTTTAATAATTTACTACCAATAATCATAAATAGAATTTCTTGAAGTTCTAAAGGTCTTTATATTGGGAGTTTGCACAGTAACTCTCACAGTAATAATTGTTAACTTTGTGACATTATTTTGAAACACAGTTAATAGAATCTGCAGTCCTCATGTGGTTTGTTGGGAATCACTCAACTCCTGCAGGTGTATCAAATATGTTTTTCTTTATTACATAAAAATATTCCATTTGGTCTAATTTTTAACAAATAAGAGTAGAAGATTGCATATCATGCTTTGAGAGGCAAACTTAACTGTCTTTAGAAAGTACCCTCACTGTCTCTGTCTTGATATCTGGTGTCACTTAATTATTTGACTCCTCTCCCTCTAGCTCCTTCTCCTGTTCTCATTTTGTCCTCTGCCTCCTTTTCCTATAAAACCTGAAGATACTTTTTAAAAGTAAGTACCTTGAAGATACTTTTTAAAAGTAAATATTTTCTATATGCAATACTACACATGAGCATTGAAATATGAGCATAATTTTTAAGTTCATTAATCTTTCCATTAATTATATAGTCAGACCTAGAAAGCAGCTTGGAACTTGGCAAGAAGGGTGAATTTTGCAGGAAAGGTAGTCATCTGTAGGGTTCATACTCACAGGGTGGTTTAGTGGGGAAGCTCATGGTAGGAAAAGGGAGTAACTAAGGTGATGATACAGATGTTGAGTATGGGGGTTAGACAGTGGTGATGTGTTAGTAGTTGTTTCTAAAAGGAGGAAAAAAATATGTAAGAAGGAGGTAAAATAGCAGAAAGACAAATGCTGCTTAAGGTCAAATATTATTTATTATTTACAGTATATATATTGTTGCCAAAAGACTATAAAATTTATAACTTACTTATTTCATGATATCTTCTAAACAGAAATGAATTTGGGGAATCTCAGAATATTCATGTATTTTTGAAAAAGAAGATGAAGGTAAAAGAAAAATAAAGAAATAATGGTAAGAGAAAGGCCAAAGGCAGAAAATACATAGAAAGTGGTGCTGGAAAATCCTACATGGTTACCAAATTGGTCAGTTAATTCTATTGTGATTTTCCTGGTGGAAACAAAGACAAAGAGAGTAAAATCTCTTATGCTGGAATAAAAGAGTCTATTTTCCAATGAGCTTCACACATTTTTCCCATGAAATCTTATAAAATTGAATGTTAAATTAAAATATGAGTAAGTAAGTAAAGCCTAAGGATCCAGAATATAAAAAATGCTTATGTGTAAAACATGAGTTCAAATAAACCAAACAGGGCAAAGACTTGATTGAATACATCTCCAAACAACATAAAATGGGTAACAAACACATGAGAAGGTGATTAATATCATTAGATAAGGAATATTTATCAAAACTACAATGAAGTATTATTTCATACTCACTAGGATGATTATAATTGAAAAATTTAAAAATAGATATTGGTCATGATGCTGATTTGTAGACCGATGGTAGGAATGTAAAATTGTGGAGGACAGCTCTGTCACTTAGAGAAAACTGAACGAATCCCAGGACTGAATCTCAAAGCATAAATGAGAAGATCATCACAGTTTCAATGTCATAAAATACAGAATATTGGCTTTTAAACTATGTATAAGATGAAACTATCAGAATAATTTAGGATTTGTTCAAATTCTCATGTTTAATTTTTAAGTTTTCATTCTGTTAGGTCAGAGACAGTGACACAGAACTTGAATATTGGTTTATGTTTAAAACATTTAAAGGAGAGATCATAAAAATATTAACCTACTTATAAGATATCTAGTTTTGAACATTGCAATTTCTTCATAATCTTTTTATGTAAGATACATGAATGATATGCTAATTTTCTTTGTAAAATTTTACATTCTATCATTATATTTTAGTTATTATAACATGTCAGAAATAAAGATTAAGACTTGAGATTATCCTGAGACTTCTCTTTAATACTAACTGCCTACTTACCCTGTTCTCTTCTGGGAACAATTTTGGTTTGTAAGAATGAAACTGCATTAACTGAATGGGAAAGGATATTTTATTAATGTTCATAATCAGTGACTTACAGATCTATATTGGAACTTAATTCTATCATAAAGCAAAAGATCTTTGGATTGAAATTGTGTGTGATGGTTGATTGTAACTGTCAATTTTATTGGATTGAGAAATGCCTAGGCAATTAGTGAAGCATACTTATAGAGGGTTGTGTAAGAGTGTTTCTAGAAGTGTTGGCATGTGAAATGGCAAACTAAAGGAGAAGAATCTGCCATGAATGTGATGGGACCAAACTGGGGCTACAGGCTAATAAAACTAATAAAATTCTCTCTCTCTCTGTTTCTGTCTCTCGTCTCTCTCTCACCCCATAGCCATGAAATAAGCAGTTTTGTTCTATTACACTCTTGTACTTAACTGTCTGCATCAGCACAGGCCCAGAAACAATGAAACCAGAAAACCATAGCCTGACCCCTCTAAAACCATGAGCTAATATGAATCTTTCTTCCTGTAGGTTGATTTTTCCAGACACTTTATCATAGCAACAAAACTACTAACACACCATACATATAAATTTAATTATACAATTAAATATTATATCATGAGGACAGAGTCAGAGAGTATCAGCTTGTTGTGTTACATTGCTATTACTTTTTCATGTGTCTTCCAAATCATCTTTGTGCATTCGGAAACTCTATAAAAATGATTTGAAAAAGATTGTTGTAAGAGACTCAAAGCTAGTTTTGAATAAGGAATTAGAGAAAGGGATAAAGGGTGTATTTACATATTTACATTGGATTGAATAATCAGACAATGCTTTGTTTTTCCTCACCTGGTTAACATTTAATCTGCCATGGCACAATTTGTACTCACTGACATCTGAGACCACATTACCCAGTGAGTTCCTTAGAACTTTCAAAAAAGGGAGGTGTGCGTTATACTTACATGTCTGCAGCTGTCAAGCTTAATCACCCTTCAGAAGTCTTTAGGACACTTGTGGAAACTAGAGACCCTGGGGTAGCAAGGGATGATGCTTTGTTGAGTTAGGTCTACACTGAAAGGGAATTCACTACCTTTGAGGTCATTCTTTTAGTCTACTGTGTCTTCTTATTCTTAGGTTCAGAGGGCAAAGGATGACTAACTGAAGGTGACACTTACATCATATTCTTCTTAACACTTTTCTATGGAAATTAAAACTATAATAATGATAATCAGTTTTGAAACAATTGTGTGTAAAAAGACCTATTTGGATCATATGTAAAATATTGATCTCAAAAACTAGATTTGCTATTTTTCCAGGTTTCAACCATAATTCTTTACTATGCAATACACATTTGAAGAGTTAGAGTTGAATTTTACTGCACCTTGTTGATTCTGAGAAAGCAGAACTTTGATTATGAGGAAGAAGCATGTGGAGTTTATCAGGATATAAAAATATAACAAGGTCATGGAGATGTGAGTAGCTAATGATCTACTTGAGGTCCTTGCTTAATTGGGAACATTCCAGTGAGACCTTCTCTAATCTTCCTGTTAACCTGGCACTGTTATCTCACTCCAATTACTTTCCCTCAATCTTTCATCAAAATTTAATACACAAATCTGACATGCTGTATTCAAATTTTAATCAACATCCTTGAAAACTGTAATCAAAGCTCTAGGTGAGCAGAGATTGTTGATGGAACTCCCAGAGAAGCAATCCGTTGAGGACAGTCCTTTCTCCCTAAGATTGAGGATGGAGATAAACCAGGAATAGGACCATACTGACTGTCCAAATTCTTATAAAGGACAGACTGAGAAAGGGCTGATTATTAACATTTTATGGGAGGTGCTAAGTGTGTTAGAATGGAGATAGACTTCATTTCGCCTGGGTTCCTCCAGGGAAAACAAGTGACTCATGAACAGAATAACATAAAATTAGGAAAGTCATCAGGGGAGCCTTAGCTCTTGGTGTAGGCCTGATCTCCCAGGTTAAAACTTTCCTTCCCAGTATGAGGATACTCTTGCCTCCTGTCTCAGTAGGTAAAGGATGTGTATAAGAACTAGTGTTATATATGTGGATGTCCCTTCAAAACTTTCTTAGGACTAATAGTTATTTGATCACCTTCTTCTGTGTAGGAGGCCACAGGCTATATCACAGGTCACCCATGAAGGTGCTTCTGGTCCTGGGACTACACTGTGAATGTACAATGTATCTGACTGGAAGATACTGTCAGCAACTCTCATGCTTGTTTATTCTTGTCAACCTCCTTGGATGATACTTTCTAAAGGAACTTTCAGAAAGAGACATTTCTGTCCTCTCACTGAGATGGCAAGACTGGCTAGAAACTTCCAGGGCCCAGTGAAAAAGGAAAATGAAGGACTTCCATCCAGAAGTTACTAAGAAGTTCAAAATGGCAGACACAGAGTACTGACCAAGTTTGGATCCTTGTAAACGGCTGGTCTTGTGTAACTGGACAGCTGGTTGGCTCACATGCTGATTCCCTGTGAGGGCGGTGAGGGAAAGAGCCATTCCAGCGTTCTCTCTTGGTTTGTTGGTGATCACTTTTTCTCTGTGGGCTGTCACATTCTCTTCCCTCTGTACACATACTTAGGTCTTAAATCCTTGTTTTCTAAGACACCAGTCAGGTTGGATTAGATCACAGCCTAATAACTTTGCTTTAATTTGATTACCTCTGCAAAAACTCTATGTTTAGATAAAGTTGCGTTTTAAAATCCTGGGGGTTAAGATTTAAACATATGAATCACAGAAAGACCCAAAACAACTCATTACAACTTACATGGCAGATGTGATTCAATTAAGGATCACGAAAAGGGGAGATAATCTAAGTGAGCTCTGCGTCCAATCAGAATTGTCCTCATAAGGGAGCAAGCAGGGAGACTGAGACACACAGAAGGGAGAAAGCAATGTGACTCCAGAGACAGAAACTAGAGTGATGCAGACACATGCTGAGGAACGCCTGTAATCTCTAGAAACTGAAAGAAGCAAATCCCTAATGAGAGCTTGATCTTGACCCAGTGAGATTGGTTTGGATTTCTGGCTTCCAGAACTCTAAAATAGTAAATGTCACTGTTTTAAGTCTCTGAACACTTGCAGGTTTGTTAGAGTGTCCATAGGAAATCAATAGAGGTATTGTTTAATTAAGAAAGGATGATGGAATAAATCAAGTCTAAAAACAAAGGAAGGAATTAGACCCTTAGGAAGGGGGAACATCACGCAGTGCACTTGGTATTGATGATGAAAACCTCACTTGATCGGCAACTTGCTTTCCATTTTGAATGCCTGCTGTTCTTACATACAGAAAACAATAGTGAGGAAACTGATTTGGCACATTCAGTGAGGGATGTTGGTTTGTGGCTGGCAGTGTTTGATCGTCCCATAGATATTCAAGGTGAAGTGTCTGCTTGTATTCTCAAACCAAACGCTGAAAGGTGAAATTTTGGATTCTTTGTGGAGTATTATAAATATTCCTCTTTCAACTTCTGATCGTTATAAAAACTCCCATTTTAGTTTCTCTCTGTCTCTGTCTGTCTGTCTCTCTGTCTGTCTCTGACTCTGTCTCTCTCTCTCTCTCTCTGCCTCTCTGTCTCTCTCTCTTTCTCCATCTCTGCCTGTCTCTCTCTCTCTCAGGTATGGAAAGCCACTCAAGTGCTTCACTCTGTTCATTTGAAATTCCAAGCTAGTCACGTGTCCTGGTTTGTGCAAAAGTGTCAGCTTTTGTTTGCTAGTTTAGGGTCCATGAGTTTGACCTCCCCTTTCACTCAGAAGGTGAACAGTGTGGATGCACCTCAGCTCACGATGGGCTGCTTCCTGATAAACCCATGTAAGTAAGTTGAAGTCACCTTGAATCAGAAAACTGACCTGCCGCGTGTCACAGTGCAGACATACCGCCCATTCAGAAGTCAGCAGTTTTCCTCATGATTACAGACAGACTGGTGAGGCAACTGCTGCTGTCCAGCATCCTTAGAAAGGCTCACACTACACATCTATCTGGGGAAAAGATCTGAACTCAGAACCTGAAGCAGGATCCTTACTGAATGCATATAAAGTTTCCACCATGGTGAAGCTGAAGAATTTTAAGAATACTTATGTTTAACTGTGACTGTGTTGTAGCAACACAACATGTGGTCATTTCTGTGCAGAGGACCCCTTCTGCCCTGTTCTCCTCAGCTTAGGGCAACAAAGTGGAGTAGGAGCAAGGGTCTGGCCATGAATGTTTCTTTCTTTCTTTATTTTATTTGAGTAATCCCGTATGGGAAACGAGACAAAGTCTATGCACGGCTGTTGAGTAATTAAGCCCCAGTGGCCTGCAATCTGAAGGAGGCAGGGTTGGGTAAGTCAAGACAATTAGGTGCTGAGCAAGGCTGTAGAAAGAAAGAAAAATACATACATAAATAAATGTAGAAATGGTTTTTAGACAGTGGCTAGAATGATCATGGGGATGGAAAATTCTAGGCTTGCTTTTCTTTAGGAGAGCTGAAATCTCTTTTTCATTTTCTAAACATTTGCAATTATCTTGTCATGTTTGTTTCTCCATTCATGAGCACTCAGCATTTGCTGGCAAATGAGCATGCTCTGCCCCGCCCCTGTACGGTACACTGGAGTTTCACTCCCCACTTCCCGCCACGCCACAGCACACCTGAGCGAACTCAGAAATGCTTCACTGTGCTGATGGTAGCAGGTGAAGCATGGATTGGAGGATGTCCCCATGCCATTACCCTGTCAGTCAGATGTAACACTGTGGAATACTGGGTTCCCAGGAAGTTGGCTTTGTTCTTTAAATGTCTTGGTCTCAAACTTGAAGGTTATTTGGCCACTTGGGAGTACTGATGTAACCCGGGGCTGAGAGCATTTTCCTGCATGGGTGGCATTTGCCTCTGAACATCACAAATGTGTATTCCAAGATCCTAACAAATGAACTCTGATGGAAAGTTTCTCGTATCACATTAGCCTCACGTGCTAGGTGAATTTGAATATATAGAACTCCAGTCACTCCAGTCATGAAGATCGTCTAATTGCTGTAAGATGTAAAATGTTATTATACCCATTACACAGAAGCAGAAACAGGATGAAGAGTGAGTTGGCTTGCCAGTTTTACAAGGCAGAGACAAGAGAGAGGAACGGATTTAGACACCAGATGTTTGTTCTCATTTTAGTTTATTTTACTGAAAGATGAAAGATAAGTAATGCACACTAATGAACTTATCTGACCTGAGAAATTTGTGTATATTTGTATTCAAGCACTGCTCTACAATCAAACAGACCAGTGGTCTGCTGGCTTGTGCTGATTTTCTGTGACTAATACTTGCATGACTGTAAATGCAGTACTACCCAAATGTGTGATACCCAGCGTTGGTGAGGTCAGACTTCCACTTGCTTAGATGCTGTCTAGTAACTAAAAATCCCTCTGGAATTGAGGTGCTGCATCTTCTCTCTCCAAATGTTTTCTCAATCTTTCATACTCTCAGAGAGAATGAAAAAGTTAGGATGTTTAAATGGTAATTTGTGTTTAAAGTTGAGTTGAGGTTGAAGCATAGTACAGAATACCAAGCCATTCTATAGCACTGAGACTGTTCTGCTCCATAATAAGCATTCCTGCTGCCAAAGTCTGTCCCCTTTTAGAGCTTAAGCAAGTAATGCAATGCGCTTTGTCACCCATGATGTATGCTAAGATCATAGATGTGGAGACGTGAAGAATTTTATTCTCACTGTCTTTATGATGTTAATGATGCTCTGTACAAAACCTCATCACTTTTTATAAAATTGTAAATTCATAACCTGTGAAACCCAGAAAGGCTTTGCATCAGCCAAAAACACTGACTGAGTGTAGTGAATTCTGTTTGTATTCTAACAGACCAAAATGGAAAGGAAAAAAAAAAAGGAAAAAACTTCAAAAATTCTTTGACCCTGCTTTTTGCAATCTGAATGGTCATGGTTGAGTGGGAAATCAATGGGGTGCTCTGAGAATTGCACCTCAGTGCTGCCGACAAGCCACACAAAAATCCAACTTTTCACATGAGATGAAGATTGCCTTTGCTTCATTTACTCTCTTAAGACACATTAAAATCAAAGCTATCACCCATTTGGCCATCTGTCAATGCTCCCTACCCAGTAAGTGGGGTAGACTTTGTTCCTGCGTCACCAGAAAAAGAGGATGTTTTGTGGTTGTAACAAATGGTTTTAGGCTTAAGAGACAGAAATAAATCAATGTAATTTATAAAGTTGGGGTGAAGATGTTTTCTAAACTACGGAGAATTATGTATGGATGAGCTGCAATAAAAGTGTGGCATTAGCAGCTTACAAAAATAAGTGATAAAGATTCAATAAATTAATGTATAGTCTTTATTCAGAATCATTTTTTGCTTTACAAAATGCAGAAAACCGTCCTTTGCTCATTAAATTGCAAATTTCACGTTTGAATGTAATATGGTAAATACCGACTTCTACTTTCCTCTGAAAGTTCAGATTCCAAAGTTTTGTTTAGAATATGCCCAAAATCTGAAGACCTAGTTTCTAAAGGTTCCCAGACAACTGTTCTCCTGTTTATTAACAATGCACTGCCTTTGAACAATGGCTTGTATATTTAGATTGAACATACTGAATCCAGTTTGCTGACCCTGAACTCAGTTAAGCACAAGTGCTCGCTCTGCAGGTGGCGATTAATAGAACTTGTGTGGCCCAAGTCTTGGAGCTGTCCCAGGGGACGGGGCACCCGGGGCTTTGCTGACAAGCACATAGAGGCGCCTGTTCTTCTCAACACCAGACTCCAAGGCCACTTCCTTGATTTGCCATTTGCGGTAGATTAAGCCCTTTGCCTATGTTGATGGATTTTGCCAGCATGATGGGTTCTTTGTGAGTGAGAAACTGTTTAATAACCAGACAGTCACAGATTTTCTAAACATGGTTTAGAACAGAGATTTGTGACTTAAAGTGTTGGAAAAGAAGGCAAAAATCAAAAACTAATAAAATGGATCATACTGGGAAAAACTGAAATCAAATTCTATTAAAATGGTTTCCTCAAAAAGAACATCTTTTATTTTCAATACTCAGTTTGCTTTGATGAAAAATATCATTGGTTCTGATAAAAGTACCATGTTCCTAGGCAAAAGTAAAAAGGAACAACAGTAGTAAATAATATTCCACTGCCTATTTGGTATTCAAGTTTCGACAATATAGTATTACCTCTTTTAGAGGGTCATATGGTCACTTAGATATCAAACACTCAGAGAAATCCTACAACTCTATTGTTCTCAAAGCTATTTGAATGCAGAAGTCTTTTCCCCCTGATATTTATTTATGTTTTATAAAACAAATTTTTTATGAAATTTTGAAAAGGCAAATAATGACAACTAGAATAATTTTCCAGAGATCTTTACAAACTTCTTATGACTTTCAACAACAACAACAAAACCAAATGAACAAATACGTAACATAGAGTGAACCCAAATGTGAGCTAAGGACTTCAGCTAATAAATATTAATATTCTGTCATCAGCTCTAAAACAATATACCAGAGTAATACGAAATGTTAATAATAGGTAAAAGTGAGAGAAGTAAGTAAAACATAATCCTGTACTTTCTGCTTTTTTCTTTGATTTAAAACAGCCTTAAGAATAAAATCTATGCATGAAAAAGAATGTGTCTGCAATTCATAAGTGTTGTCCTCTTTTGTCCCCACCCATTGTGTTCTAATGCTTTCTTGGAACATTTATTTCTGGTAACCTGTAGTGGCAAGAAGCTGACAGTAACTCCAATGACTGCCAATAGTGAACAGAAAGGTAAAGTTTGGCAGGTGTACAGGATAGACTGTGCCTCAGAGTTCAGAAGTGTGAACTAACTTTGTGTACCTCGCATGGAATTTCTCAAAGATCGAATGTTAAATGTAAGTATGGAAAGTAATAGATTTATAGCACATTATTTAATGAATTATAAAACACAATTTTAATACTATGTATGTTATATAATTAATGACACACACATTTTGTGTGAGAAAAGTATATTATATCTAAAAAGCTTATGGAAAGTAGATTTAAAAGACAAATGTTAAATACATGTAACAGAGCTGAGTGCCTCTACTGGGAGGAGAATGAGCTGGTAGGTGAAGAGAATGGTGAGAAAATATGAAATAAAGCAAAATACAAAGCAAAGAAATGTAACTTATAAAGAAAAAGAAAAATGAAATGAAATGAAATAAAGATAAAAATAAAAAGGGGCTGTTCTTTCTCCAATAATGATGATTTGAGATGATTCCATCATGGGCACGTGAAGTCCAAAAATAATAAACAAAGTACAACCAAAAGGCCGCAGTTGCTCTGAGTTATTTGGTTCAAGATCCCCAGGAAATGAAAAATATCTTCACTTCCTTGGTCCAGCTGTGGAGTTCCCTGTCTTTGTGTCTCCCTCCCTGAAAGATGGCGGCCCAATTGGTGGTGACTCAGCCCTTCCCTGTGGGAATTAGAAGGACTAAACATTTTTACAGTTCTAAGAATCATGCTGATTTCCAGTCCAGTCTGTAGAGACTGAGCACGGCCACTCATAAATCCTGGCTCCTTTCTTGCGCATGAATTCTGATCATCAAAGCTGGGAAGTGACTTGGTAGGTGAGCCTCCTCTGTTGGCCTGTTGTCTGGGGCAAGCCATGGATCAGATTTTTTTCTTTCTTCACTTTGAGGCTTTTTAAAAAACTGTATATGTACTTATCTCTCTATCCTTATCTCTATCCATATCTCTGTCTCTATCCATAGCCATACTCATAGTTCTGGCTCTGTCTATCATGCTCCATGCACCTGTTGGATAATACTCTGAAAGGTCACAGTTTTTATTTGATTGTTTTCTTATGTAAAGTAAACGAGCTCCTGCTACTTGCTGTTTCCCCTGGGGATTTTATATCACAGGACCTTCAGGGTAGAAAAGTACACAGTTTCTTGTGTGCCCAAGAAGCAATCATTGGTGTACATGCATGTACCATGATACATGCATGTATCATGCCCTATAAGAAACAGACCAAGGAAAACAAAAATAATAGACAGATACATTTTCCAGCTTTCCCCTTGCTGGAAAAAGTATCCGACACCCAGAATTTAAAAGAGGGGAGGCATATTTTGGCTCATGATTTCATAGGTTTCACTTTCTGATTGTTTGGATCCTTGATGGAAACGTGATGGTGAAAGGCACATGCAGCAAAGCTGCTCACTTCTTGGCAGCTGGGATGTAAACACAGGGAAGAAGCCAGCAGCCTGACAGAATCCCCAAGGTCCTAGTTCGGTGACCCTCTTCCTGCAGAAAGGCCCCACCCCTAACGCAGCTCTGAGCTACCAGTGGGCTGATAAGGTTAACACCTTCACAGTGCAACACACCTCCAGGAGCTTCTCAGTCTAGTCAAGTTGACAATCAAGATTAACAGGCACAATAGGGAGGAGATAGATATTGAAATATCACGGATGACCTTTATAAGATAGTTTCTAATTTTTTACTTCATGGTTTGAGATGGTAACTAAGAGCCTACTTGGCCTTTTTTTATTTCATTTTTTCGAGGATGAATCTCTTCAAATATTTTCTTTGTCTGTTTATCAACCATTTCCATGCTAGATAAAATTCACACAGAAATCCTTAGCTGTAAGTGTCTGGAACCCCAGTACAAGATCACCTTCATCTGCAGCTGAAATCATATTGTGTTCCTCAACTTCTGTGGCGTCTAAGTAAAGCTGTCACCAAAGTTTTCTCAGGTCACAATTATACCCATCACGTTGCGCCATCTAATTCTCTACTGTACTTAACAGGTTCTGTTTTTAAACATCTCCTAGCTAATGCTTTGAGGTCCTTCTAAAATGCTATAACATGAATGGAAGATGATTTCTTTTCTTACATAATTTTTCTTCAGAAGTTAATATGATGGACAGACCTTCCATATTCTCAACTGAAAGTATAAAAAAATGAACTAATCTTGATAGCATTTTTTTTATTCATAGTACCTTTACTTTTTTAAAATATTGAAGGCTCAGTGGGATGAAAAATGGAAGGTCAGGGCACTGACAGCCTCACAGCCCTTTATTTAGGTGATAAAGGACCAACCTTTCTATTTGCACCCCTGCTGCGTGTATGTGTCCTTGTGTGTACATGGAGAGTTTACTGGGAATATGCCCTGACACAGAGCTAGGAATATTAAAATACTCAGGTCTCTGAACATTGCCATTTGATTTTTTTCTTTCACATCTTATTTGAAAAGGATGGTAGTTGTCAGAGTTTGATGCTTCTAAATAGCCATGCAATGACTGATGGTTTAGGATCCCATTTACCATTTCTTTGAGTCCTGCAGCTCTTCTGGTGCCTAAATTAGCATCCCATCTGCAGATGATTGAAGTCTGTTTTCCAGACTTTTCATGGCCCAGAAACCACCAAACCCTGCTTTGGCAATCCACAGAAAACGTTTTCTATATAAGGTACTAAACTAAAATCAAACTGTATCAAATATCTAAACGTTAAAACAGAAATACTTAATCTTCCAGAAGACAAAACAGGTATAAGAAGGGACTTTGTGAACAAAACCCCCATGTCCGAAGAAATGATACGGAAAATCAACAAATGGAATCATATCAAATTAAAAAGCTTCTGTAGAGCAAACAAAACAACAGAACAAGGAGATGTCCTGCGTAATGGGAAAGGTTTTTGCGACTTATTTTACAGAGGATTAATATCAAGTATATATAAATAACTAAATAAAACCCCTTAAAATGGAAGATCCAGTCTAAAAATGGGCAACCAAAATGGATAGATACTTCTCAGAAATATAAAAGGCTATTAAATAGATGAAAAGTGTCATCATCACTTACTATCAGAGAAATGCAAATTTAAACCACACTGAGAGATACTATCTTACCACAGAAAAACAGCTATCATTAAAAAACATCTAATGATAAATGCTGGCAAAAATGTGTGAAAGAAGCAATTCTACCACATTGTTGACAGGAATTCAAACTGTTGTAACCACTACAGAAATTACTGGAGATCTTTCTATTAAAAACTAAAGGTAAAAATTCCATTTGAATTCCAATTCTCCCCCTCCTACGTGTTTCCCCCCCAAAATAAAAAATCATCATATTACAGGGATATATGCATACCCTTATTTATACAGCATAATCTATGGTACCTAGATCTTGTAAACAGCACAAATGTCCACCAACAAATGAAGAGATAAAGAAAATGTGGAATACTATCCTGCCATAATGAAGACATTCATAGTTAAAATGATGCAACTTCAGAGCACAATGTTAAGAGGAGTAAGTCAGAAACACAAGCTCAAATACTGCATGCTTTCTCTTACAGGAGAAGTCATGAAAATTCATAGATATGGATTTATATACATAAATATATATGAACTTATATATATATAAATATTTATATCAGCACACAGTGTACAGTACAGAGTCTGCCAAAAAATGTATATATCAGGAAAAGAAAAGCCTGTATAAATATTTTAACACTAAATTTATTGAGCCATCATGAGATTAATATGTTCCTTTTGGCATCTACAATTACAAGAGTGATGACTATTAGTTCCCAGAGATTTATTAGCATGGTGAAATGTTGAAATGCTTATACATTTTATGACAGACTCTCTTTAACTAGTATCTATCTGTCTGTCTGTCTGTCTACTTAATCTATCATCCATGAAAGTAAAAAGAAGTAGAAGAAGTTCAAATACTTCCCTAAATTATACATTCAGGTGTCTTTGGAACATTTCAATATATATGCTAATTTGTTTCACTTATACTAATAGTTTATCTCAGTTTATTGTGAACAAAGCTTGTACTATTACAAGTTTGTTTCTTTTCTGTAAGAATCTTTTTGGTTAATGTCATGTACTGGGTAACTTCTTTGACATGTAATAACTTCTTATTCTCCTATTTTTTGGATATGGAAATTTGTTTTATTTTTTCATAAAAATTAAGCTTATAGTTAAATGAATTATATTTAATGTGTAAAAAGTGAAGGCACCTGTCTGGAAGCCCTGACTGCCCATTATGACATGTCCATAGCCCAGTGGTGCTGCATCCAGCTCTCCTGATCTGGGCCTAGGTCTCCTGCTAATCCCTCAGGGGTCTGAACTCTTATTTATGAGGTTGATCTACTTGGCCAGGCTCCACTAATCTTTTCCATTAGGGACATTGGCACTGACTTACCTAACTGGAAGTCACCTGCCTTCCTGATGTGTTTTTATCCTAGGTGATTCTCCAGTCCTGCTGGGATTCCAGGTAGCTTGTTTGATTCACTAATCTGTTCCCACGCCTATGTTGGTTTAGATACTGAGATTTCATATGTTCGAATATATTACACGTGGCTCTGTACTATAAATAAATACAAGATAAACCCTGATCTAATCTTATCTAATTCTAGTGCCAGTTAATTCCAAATTAACTTTTGAACAGAAAATTATATTAAAGACTTGACAATGAGAAATAAACAATATGAATCTCATATACAATTTTGCTGACATGCTAAGAAATAAACCCTCTACCATAAATAAACATTACGACCTTATACATATATTTTCTCACCATCCCCTGTCCTCTGTTTGCAATTAGACTAGTATAATAGCAATTTTTATTCTTTCATTCTGAGGTCACAAAAATGCACAGCATTGAAAGATGGGAATAAATGATCCCAGTGGGGCATACAATCACAGGGGTTTGTTTAAACTGAATGATCGCAAGAATAACTTGCAATCCAGATTGTACACTTGGCCTATCTTGTGGTGATGCAGTGTGAGAGTGTGGATTACAAAGCCTAACATGATGCTGCAGCAGCTATTGTGAAACGGGGAGGAAACTCTCCTGTCATTACTGTAGCAGATGAGTGCATTTTACAAAAGAATGACTTCTAGTTTTCTGGATTGAGGGTCTATATATGCATATGGAAGAGATAGTTGATATTAATATATGCATATGGAAGAGATAGTTGATATTAAGTTCATTAATATTAAATATGGGTACATGTTTGGTGTTTGAAGTCCTTAGAATATTAGAAACAAAAGAATCCTGGAAAGGCATTAGGCTGGAACCTATATTTTGAAGATTTTTGTGCTTCTGGAGGTGACTACACGTATTTGTAGGTCTTGGAAGCCAACAGAAGTTCTTTCCAAGGTTAAAGACATAATGTGAGGGGAAGGTCCAGCCGTTCTTTGCGTCTGTTGGAAACACACATCAGAACAAAGGCAAAAGCAGCCAACGCGGAAGGTGAATCATTAACAACTTTCACACAGGTGGCTGTCTGGAAAGACAGACTGCCACCCTCAAACACTCTTGAGGAGGACCATTCACTTCACCAATTTTGCTTCTGAGAAGCTGACATTAAAATAATGAAAATATGTCACGTTGGTGAGATTTGAATTGAGTGTGCACATTTGTCAGTTGTGCCGGCTTGCATGGTGTTTTGTTGATGAAATGAATTCTCTCCATAATGTAAGTCATTGTGTCATGCCACTTGTGTTAATGCTCTGAAGGGCATGGTAAGTTACACCTCAATGTCCTCAGAGCAGATTAACATAGAACTGGTTGGGAGTCATTGGCTGGTTAAAATCTTGAGATTTGTTGTTGGAGTAGAGATTATTTACACATTTTTTTCATAGATTTAAAAGGTAAAAGGTCTTTCGCAAACAGACCAGAGTGGATGAAAAGTAAATGCAAAGAGTAAAAACAGAGACATCCTATGATTTTCCATGGAGCATTTCCTTTTCAAAACTTTCATTTATTGTTTAACCAGTAAATAATGATTATACATGGCATGGGGCATAGTGTGATGCTTTGGTACCCTTATGATATATGATAATGTATGTTTTGTTTTGTTTTTGTCTTTTTGAGACAAGGTCTCGCTATGCAGTTCAGGCTGACTTTGAGCTCACTTTGTAGCCCAAGCTGGTCTTGAACACGCAGTGATCCTTCTGCCTCAGCTTCCTGAGTGCTAGGATTACAGGTGTGAACCACCACATCTGGTTATGATAATATATGTGTAATAATCAATTTAGGATGTATAGGTTATATCACATAATTACCATTTCTTTGGGATGCGAACATTCCAAATTATTCATTCTAGGTATTTTGAATTAAGTGACAAAATCATTAGCTCCAATTACCCTCTGTGTTATCGAATACCAGACTTTATTTCCCATGTCTGGCTGTGACACCGCTCCTGCTCACCAGTCTCTTCATTCACCTCCTCATCCTCAAGTGACTACTGTTCTCCTCAACCTGTATATCTAGGAAACCTTTTAGAAAGATCATGCAAGAAATGGCTGAAGATGAAGCGAAGAACCTGGGAAAAGTAAAAGTGGAAGCCTGGAGAAATTGCCAAGATGTTTTTCTCCTCTCTTTCATACTCCACAGGAGCCCCAGTGGTGAACTGAGCGCTCCAGAGCTCACTGTCCATTCTGTCTGAAGAAGGCTTCTTTAGGAAGTTTCCATGCTGAACCTACCTGCCTAGGCATTCATTCTCCGGCCATGATCGTTACCTCCTAAACCTGTGTGCAAAACCTGTGTGCAAAAAATTCATAAGATAGAGAGAAAATTCTAGGTAGAAATTTGTTCAGGATGATCAAGTAACCTTAGAGGCATCTGGGGCATCTGGGGCTAAGTACCGAGATAGAACCAGCTGCCTTTTACCGTCATTTGAAATCTTCACACCTGAGCGAATCAGCAGCAGCCACCTCAATGGGAGGAGCAGATAAATGTTGAAAAGGACTTTCATCTGGGTTTATCTTATTTATGATTTTCTTCTTTGACCAGTTCATTTAAATGTCTTTCAACAAATAAATACTGTTTCTATTGTATTACTCTATGTACTTTGGTCAATATTACTTTATGAGTAGTTAAGAATGTTATTTTTTAAATTAGCCATAAAATGATATATTTGATCTAGCAGACCACTCATAAAAACTGAACTATCATATCTTTGACCATATAATAATTTAAAAATTACTGACAAATAATGAAGAAGAAAGGATCAGTGAGGAGACATAGTTCCCAAGGCCATACCCCAGGATCCACTCATTCCTCCTAAACCGGTGACGGTGACACAGTGTTATTTGTTTTTCTGTTAGACAAAATGGTCAATGTATGAGTTGTTGTTTTGTAAACTAAAACCTAAAACATTTAATTGCAGTGCTGGCATTTTGTGATAAATAAGTGAGTTTGGGGCTGTGGTTTGGTTTACCGTCACTGACTAGCCGTGATAGGGTTCTATTTGTATCATTTTCTGTGGCACCTTCGCATTATCACTGTAAACATGGATCAGGCCACTAATGAAGTAGGAACATGGTGATCCAGTTTCTTCAAAAACCCAACAGCTGACACCCGAGGCCTCAGTGCAATGAAACTTTCTGGGGACATTTCAGATAACAGCCCTAAGAAATTCACAGTCATTATGCTTGCCCCTAAATGGACTCTTTTCTCTTCAAAAAAGGAAAAGGCACTTATGATATTTTGATAGTTAGTAGTTTCAGGCTGTCACTAAGATGCACTGTTCACCTCTCCCCCACTTGGTCTCCATGCAGCCTCTTGAGCATCATCCCTAAAACCCGAATCTGTACTTGCTGTGAAGGTCATGCTGCCTACCAGTGGAGGGGAAAAAAAGAAAAAGTGACTCTCATTGGGGAAAGAGATATTTCAGCATCACCCCAACTCAGTTCTGGTTGTTCCATTGCTAATGACACATTACGAAGTATTTACGAGTGACCGAAACCCAGTAAGAAATAATGCGATTGAATTCTATGAGTTTTACATAGCAGAGGAGATAAATTCATAATAATTCCAGATAAACAATAATTTACATTTGTGGTATGGAAGAGGTTAACTTGGTTATCTGGGAATGCAGATTATTGGAATGAATCTACTCAGGCTGTAGACAATAGAAGCTTATTATACCAAAATTCCATTAGATTGAATAATTATTTTGGTAATGTAGGAAGGATTCTGCTGGTGAAAATAAGTAACAAAGCTTACCCCAGGTAGGCACTTTGCATTTTAAACGTCCTTAATTGAACTAAAAAATAAAATTTATGCAAAAAGTTATATCGGATAAGCTTTTTCCCACTTGTTGAATCATTTTTTCATGGTACTTCACACCTCAAAAATATATAGACAACTGCATCATCACAGTCCATATTAATTCAAACTATCATGTAATGCTCAGCCCATATTTAAACTTTAACAGTTGTTCTCAAAGTACTTTTTATAGTTTTTTTTTTAAAAAAGGTAGTCATTTGAGAATAATGTGCTACCGTTATTTCTTAGCCACTTAAATTTCGTTTATGCATAAATAATTCACCGACTCTCTGCAGGATGGGAACAATTGTTTTACAGAATGTTTCACCTTTGACAAATCTGTTATGTTTCTTCCTCACGGTTTTTTTTTTTTTTTTTTTTTTTTTTTTTTTTTTTTGCTTTTGCTTTTCACTTTTCCTCTGTATTTCTCATAATCTGAAAGTTGGATCTAAAGACTTGATTAAATTTTACATGAAGCATTTTTGCCAGGAATAGGAGAAGCTGTGGAATTCATTTGCACAGCATCAATAGTGCGGAATGGCTGTGCTTCAAATAATCCCTGACCAACAGACAAGCTATGTCACTTGCACCAGGGGACAACGGCTCTGATAATTCCACACGAGCAAATCTTAAAAGTTCCATTTGCCAAAAATAATTTTCCCATTGTCTCTGGCATAAGTTCTGGAACGTTAGCACCATTAACCTTGGGATTGTACTGAGCTGTGGGAAACCTTCAATAGAGCTAATTTATTAGAAACGGCACTGCCATTTGCTTTTTACCTTGAGAGCCACCTTGTTGGATTGTACAGCTTCTGGTGGAGCAATGTAACTGAGAGAAAACAGCACTCAGCATGCAGGACTTAATGGAAAGAAATGTATAGCAGTGGATATTAGGTAGTCGGCTTGGTAAGAGACTACTATGGTTTATTAATTATTTTACAATTGGACAGGAAGTTGGTGTAACGAGGCAGTTGATTTGGGAGTGGGAGTGAAGAACGCAGGGAGAATACGAAAATATTTAAAAAGTGGCCGAGTGGCTAGGGAGAGCCCAGTGGTAGAACTTGTGCTTGGCCTGCCCGAAGTCCTGAATTCAGCCCCCAGCACAAACAATCAATCGGTTGTGATTCTTATCTACTCAGTAAGAACACTGCAGCCTCAAACTGCTGGTCTGTAACCTAAACATGCAGTGCTCTGTAGGCAGCTGCCTCACATCCACCAGCCCAGCTCAACAATTACCGCGTGAGTGTTCCCCTTAATCTTTCTGAGTTTACAAATGAAAACGTGAACCAAGAGCAATAAAAAGAAAAAACGAGCAGCCATGATATTCTACGAGTACTTTTTGAGCTTTTGTGATCCGAACGTAATGCTAAGTTTCTTTACTTATTCGTCATCTTCTTCTGGCAAATTGTTGGTCTTAGTCATCTGCAAAAATCCAGAGCCTAGAGATGACCTGTGCACTAGGACAGGCTCGTAGGTAGAGTTGTTGCGTGGTGGAAGTAATGCAGCCCGGGAAGCAGGCTGGAATCTCTATTTTGTGTCTAATCACTTTGTGTTGTTAAGTTTATTAACTGTTTTTGTTGGAGTTTATTGAGTGGCGATGTCCTGATCAAAAGTTACAATCAAGTTTCTCAAAGTCAGTATCTGACATGTCCAAGAAAGCATATACCTTTCCCACTTGTCTTGCAATATCACTTGAGTTTTTTTAGGTGCATTTTCTGCAATGATACATTTTCAAAATAAGGAAGGAAAAAGAATTTAAACTTATCTTTTTTCCCAGATGACGTTTTGTTCTTCTGGTAACAGTTCATAAACCAAATTGGAGGGATTGTTGGAATATACAGAAACTCTGCAGCAACAATTTTTCTATTTGTTACAAGAAACACAAGTGCATTTAGGAAATAGTCTTTCTGTATTTCTCTCATGAGAAAATAGTGAATGAGTAAAGAATCAAGAGTTATGGATGTTGACCTTTGAAACTCTCCCCAAAGCTGCCGGACCACTGATGGAATGACATGAGAAGTCATTTCACTTATAATGAGATACCGCGCAGGCCTGTCTTCCTTTAAAACTTGGCATTTAAAAATACATTTACTTCTATTATGTACTGGCCTAACCTGCCCAGGCTATTGCATATGACATATTACCAGGGCAGACAACACGCTGGCAGCAGTGCAAGTCAAGAGTAAAGTTCATAGTTTTGTTTCTTCAGTCTCAGAGTCATACAACTGAGAATTCTTTTTTTTAAAATCTGACAATTTAAGTAAACTGCTTATTAAGTGTATGCGTATTGTGCAGCAGAAGCGTTTAATGTAAATAAATGAGAAGGAAATAAATATCTGGTTTATTCTATTCTGTAGAGCATCTCACCTTCGCAGCAGAATCTTTGCAGCTGATTTTCCTCTAACCTGCTCACGGGAGAGGCACGTTGCAGGAATATGCAGATATTTAAGGACTTACATTTCATGACACTGAAGCAGGGAAAAGGTAAAAATTGGGAAGAAAGACAAGAGGATAGCAAATTTTGACTGTATTGTTTTCAGCAGTTATTCACTTTATTCCTGGGTTATAGAAGTGTGGACTTTAAAAGGTGTATTCTAAGGAACAATTGTGTTCATTTTGCTCCCATGACCTCTACTGCAATTTGTATTATGAACGCAAAATAAGTCTGTTAAATATTTCATTAAAATGTATAAAGTATAAACATACTGAATTATGTTACATAATGCATTTGCAAGTCCATATTCAAATGTGGGAGATTTCTGTATTCATGAAGGAATGACCTTCATACCCCAGTGGAAGATCACCAGCTTATGCAATCCTATGACATTTTTATTTTATTTATAAAATGAAAATGCTGAATGGAAATAGAATATTCATCCATTGCCTTTAACAAACGTATGTATTTTCAATCCCATCCCTGATTCAGTATGTTGCTGCACAAGTATTTGCCCCTCATGACTTAGCCACACCATGTGCCATCGTTTCTATTCTAAGTACTTATGTTTGTAATTCTGAAACTTGCCTTTCCTTGTCCAAATCTGTAAAATAATCATTTGAAAAGTGGGAAAATCGTCCCATGGTTTTCAGGCAGTAGAATTACAAAAGTCTTTCTATGTGACACAGAAGCAAAAGTTTGTAGAACAAAAGAGAATTTAATTAACACATAATCGAATGATAAAACACTATCATCCCCACAATGAAATCATGATGTTTGAGCCATTTTTGCGACTCCCATGAAAAATTCACCAAAAAACCCCCAGATGTTCATTGGGCAGTTTGACATCTCCTCCTTCAAGTGGCACTGACTGCTCTTGCCAATTTTCCAGTTTTGAATTTCTAGCCAAGGAAGCCTTAAAGACACGAGTCACTTACATGAATTGACTGCTTTTTTTCAGGTGATAGAATAATCTTGGATTTAAAAATATTTCGTTGTAGATTACAAAGTAAAACCAAAAGCAATGTTTTTAAATTGCTTAGAAGTTCTGATTCTGTGCATAGTAAAACCTAGAGTCTCATCCTAAAGAAATATTTTATATTTTATTCTTAAATTATTTTTAAAAATAAAATCTGTGATGGGATTGTTTCCGTGAATGGTAATGTGCTAATAAGACAATGTTTTAACTTCAATCTTTTGTTGTCTTTTGTTCAAAAATGTAAGATATTTATTTGTCATTTATTGACAAAAAAGAAGTGAGATGATTCTTCACACCTGCGAGTGAAGTTCAATAGGGATTACTGGCATAACTAACATATGTTTTGTTTTTTTCATTAGTAGTGGAAACCAGAGAGAAAAGTGGAGCAGTTTCATCTACACAGTGCGTGTTGGTCGTTGTAGAAGACTAAATACTGTTGCAATTCGAGCAAGCAGATAACTGTTTCCTGACTTTCATTCTACCGTCTTGTGTTTTCTGGTTCTTCTTAAGGTAGGATGATGAACAAGCTCTTTCATGCTGTTGATTGGGGAAGAACCTTAGTGCAATTGGTCCTGGTTATGACAAGGAGGAAATAATTCATCCCCATGTGAAAGTTCTTTATCAATAATATTCTCATTCTTCACTGATCCCTCGGGCGGATCAGTCCGTGGGCCTTCGCCTGGAGAGGGGACGGAGATGGAAGGCTGGGCAAGAGAAAAGGGAGATGGAGACAGGATGAGATTCCAATGGAGTCTCATTTATTCCTAAAATGGCTACAACTTATATAGGGTGTAGGCGGGCCAACGGGGCAGGAAGAGGGTACAGAGTGTTATGTGATAGGTCATTGTCACATCCGGATATATGCCTATAAGCAGGAGAGGATTATGGGTAATGTAGGCAGACATGAGGATCATGGGAAATGTAGGCTGAAGCGGGAAGTTGCTTATGTCATGCGCATTATAGGCAAGGGGAGGATGATGGGAAATGTAGGCTGGCACACAAAATGCCCTCAAGTGGGAGGGGCAGGGCAGCAGCAGCCATTCTGAGCCGCTCCCTACACTTCACTATATTAGAAGCAACTACAAAAATCAGTTACATATTTACTAGTTGTAATTATATAAATCTAATAAAAATAAAGAAGGAATCTGGACTGATTATTAAGCAATAATCATTTGAAACAATAATGTTAAATGAAATATACCAAATGCATTAGCTTAAATACCTCATGGTTTCTCTCATGCAAGAAACTAAAAGTATAAATAATTTAAGGAGCAAAATAAAAGATAGACTTGGAGGTAGATCTTTTGCAAATGTGAAAGGGACCAAGAGATGAAAGGAGAGAGAACTGAGGGGATTAGAAGAGGAAGTAAACAGGATTAAGATATATTAATCATGTGTACCAACTCCACAAGATGAATGTAGTCATTAAATACTGCAAACAGATACTAATAATATGTAAAACTCAAGAAAATTAAATATCAAAATCCATGGAGGATACATCACTATCACAGTGTTTATTATCAAGCAAGAATCCTTCAATCAGGGGCTGGGGATTAAGCTCAGCGGCATAAGCGCCTGCCTTGTAAACAGGCAGTCGTGAGTTCGATCCCCGGTACTGATTAAAAAAAAAAAGGAAAAAGACCAAAAAAAAAAAAAATCCTTCAATTATATCTTTTCTTCAATTATATTTTAAATAATTGTTTTATTTCATACATGTGTTAGCTATTGCACTTGGTGAATGATTTGGTAGAGCAGGTTCCTCTTACAACACAACAGCCGGCCCTGGGGATAGAACTCAACAGCACAGTACCTGCGTGGGAAGTTCAAGGTCCTGAGTCCAATTCCTGATATCAGAAAATAAAAGCAGATTTGCAACAGTCTTTGAGGTAATGCTAAACAGGCCTTCCAAAGCCTTCTCAAAGTATCACTTTTCATTTATTGCATAAATGTTTTTATTTACCCCTTTCAAAGGTCTCTAATCATGTACATCCTTACTTCTCTCCTGACTTACTACTGTGTAATATGTATCAGTTGATGCATATCAACCTGTAGTTGTTATCATGCCTTTGCTACCCTATGAGATAATAACCCTGGAGCTGTCACGAAGCCCAAGTCATTGTGTGTGGCTAACCCCCAGTTGTGGCTGTTCTGACTCGGAATTGAGTGTAATACATGTCTGTCTAGAGAACTGCCACGTCTCTCCTACTGCTCTTTCTGAAATATGATGATGATAAAGCTATTAGTGCCACACATTTCAGAAATATTTTAGACTCCAATGACTTTTCATGCGTATTCCCTGCCCTGATCCCCATGACAATCTTGTAAGTACACAGGACAGATATCAACATCTCTCAAAAAATTCAGTATACGCACTGCTCCATATTCATGTGGTCCAGAGTCCAACTGTCTTGTTGCACTTAGGAAACTAACGCTGACTTCAAGCAGCTTAAAGGAGACACTGAAATACTATAGGAAATGGGCCTCTTAAGAGTCTGAACCAGGCTGTCTTTCTGGGTTCTCTGAGTCTGTCATGCGTGCTCCTTTTCAATTTTCTCTCCCCTTGGAGATTTTCACATCGTTTTGATTGACTTTGCCTGCATGTATATGTGGCTACATATGCCCTGGGGCTTAGGTCCCTTCCAGTTTGGCACCCAAGAGACTAATTGTGGTCTCCATCCCAGGTCACAGTTCTCACATTCAAGATTTCCACAACCCATCTCTTTCCTTCTACCTCACACTTAAATCAGAGACACCCCCAGTCCTATCAGCCATGGGTAGGGGTTCAGAGTCTTTCAACAGGATGGTAGATGAAGGAAACATACTCTTCTAGAATACTGCATGGAGAGGTAGGCCATGGAAGTCGGGGAGATTTTAAGAAACTACAGAGCATAAAAGCATACAGTTTCATGTGTAGATTGCTCTGTGTCTGTCCTTAGGGATGCTGGAAGTTACATCTAGTCTTTAAAAAGAGAGGAAGTTTGTTAATTTTTAAAAATTAGTGATAGACCAATTTCAGATAAATTTTTTTATTAAAATGCAAGAAAAATTGAACACAAAATATATTTTAAGAGTTTCATGAAATAATTCTCTCATTAAGTTATTCTTCAGCAAATTGGGTTAGTGTAGTGAAAATATTCTCCAGTGAAGATCAATGTGATTGTCTGAGGGAAGTGCTGCTCTATTAATTGGTTACAATGCACTCTGGAGGAATAAGCATGATTTAAGTACAATTAACCTAACTAAAGGCATTTATAGCATTATAGCAGATAAAGTCAATTCAAATATTAGAGCTCTTCTCCAATATATATAGTCTTTTACATATATAAAAGCTCTCTATATATCTATATATTTACATGTAAATATACTTACCTTTATGCTTTCATTATAATTCAGATGTCATGATATGAAAATAAACTTAGAGAAGCAATTCAACAATTCTAAGTAATAACAATGAATAAGGGGTTTTATCAAAAGTAGAGTGGCTGCGGGCAGTTTAATCCAGACAGACGGCCTCAAGAGACAAGGACAGGAGAGGAAAGAGAATAGTGAAACCCTTACTGCAAGCCCTAAGGAATTGAGGAGGTACATGGCCTCGTCACTAAATATGTTCAATATGTCCAGAAGTTGTCCTGTCCTTTGGAACAGACCAAATACGACAATCAGTTTGCTTCAGTGATGGAGGGAAAGAAATCACTGAAACATTTTAACAAACACAGATTTCATCGCTCTTTGTGTGTGAGGCTGCAGAGGATGCTTTACAATAATTCAGGCTATTGGCAGGGTACAGGGAATACACGTGTAGTCTCAGCTACATGGGACTTGGGGTAAGACTGGGCCTAGAAGATTGTGTCTTGGCAACATAACAAATCCTGTGCATAAAAAAAATCTATATTATTATTTTTCACTAACCTGTAATCCTACTCACTAACACTAATGTATTGAAATTAACTTATTGTATATCAGGCTCTTGGAAATCATGCGGTGAGGTTAAGTTCTCAAATTTAATTATTCACCACAAGGAAATATAGATTTTTCTCTTGAAAATGTTGTATCTTGGATAGTACTGATTTCAGAGGGTTATTTCATATTTGGGTAGAATTTTTAAATGTTTTTTATTTTAGAGAGAAAAATAAAACAATTTTAAAATGATAATAGGAAGGCAACAATGGTTAATACATTACATATTGTTATCTTTAAATTAGTTACTCAGAGTACAAGACATGGGCATTTCATTGTCCCAACAATATTAGCACAAATCTTTCTTTTCAATGAACTAAGCGAAATTGATAGTATAACTTTCTTAACTATTATATATATATATATTTTTTTTCCCTTTTCTATTTTTTATTCCTCCAGCCCAGGTTCTCTATATTTTTGAACAATTTCTTCCAATTTTATAATATTTATTGTATATTTTGGAACTTATCTACTCTTTCAATTTCTCACACAAGGGAGACAATATGATACTTGTACCTGTGCATCTGGTTTACTTCACTCATGAATATGGTCTCAAATTGCATCCATTTACCTATAAAAGTCTCCAGTTTATCCTTTTCCATGGCTGAGTAGTACATTATTGTATAAAAAATCTATTCCTCAATTTGTGGGCATTTGAGTTGTTTCCAAGATCTAGCTGTTGCAAATTATGTTGCTATAAACATGAGTGCACGTATATCACTGTGGTATGATGCTTTAAATTCTTTTGGGGAGATACCCAGAAGGGAAATAGCTGGGTCAAATGGGACCTCCAATCCTAGTTTTTTGAAGAATCTCCACCCTGATTTTCACAGTGGTAGTACCAGCCTACACTGCCACCAATACTGGAGAAGGGTTCTTTTTTTCCAACAACCCTTACTATTGGATGATTTTTTGATAATAGTCATTCTTTCTGGGATTAGAGGGAATCTCAATGTTGCTTTATTTTGCATCTCTCAAATGATCAGTGATGTTGAACATTTTTCATATATTTATTGCTGCTTGTATTTCTTCATCGGAGAAGTATTTTTCATTTCAGATGTTCATGTTTGGATTGAGTCTTTAAATATGGGGATCTTTATATGTTCCTGATAGCAATTTTTTTGTCTGAGAAACAACTGGAAACCTTTTTTTCTCTCATTGTAGGCTATCTCTGCACTCTATTGGTGGTTTCTCTTGCTTTGCAAAAATTTTTAATAAATGAGATTCCACTTGTTGACACCTTTTGATAGTTCCTGTGTGATCAGGCTTTCATAAAGTCTTTGCTCACACAATGTCTTCAAGAGTTTTATCTATTCTATCTTGCAGTATATTTAATGTTTCTGTTTTAATATATAGATCTTTGATAAATTTCAAAATGTTTCTGTTTTAATATTTAGATCTTTGATAAATTTCAAAATTAGATTAGTGCACCGTGAAAAATATGACTCCAATTGTAATCTTTGGCATGTGCAAAGCTAGTTTCTTCAGCTACATTTTTAAAAGAGGCTATCTTTCTTCCAGTGAATGTGCTTGACACCATTGTCAACGATAAGGCAATTGAATATTTCTGGAGTTGTTTCTGCATCTTTTAATCCATCTTTTTTTATCTTTGTGTCTGTTTTTTGTTTTTTTCCAGATACTACTCTGTTTTTATCACAGTAGCTTTGAGGTATAATTTCAAGTCAGTGATTATGATGCTCCCTGCCTTGCCTTTGCTGTCTGGAATTGCCTTTGCTATTCTAGGTCTTCTCTGGTTCCAAATGAGTTTTAGGATTATTTTCTCTAATTCTGTGAGATATGCTGTTGGAATTTTGATCAGAATTGCATTAAATGTGTACAACACTTTTGGAAGTATGATCATTTTCACTATATTGGTTCTTCTTGGGTAGAAATTATTGTTAGGTTTCCCATTTCAATCTTCATATCAAGTAGTTTTCTTTAATCACCTCTTTAGGACTATTCCCCTTCTTTTCACTATACATAAAAATATGAATATTGTCACATATTCCCTCATTCTTACTCTGTCTGTACAACTGTAGTTCTTTCTGATGTCTTTAGGTGTTGATCACTATGTTTAGAATCCTGATTACTCTCCTTAAAATATAGATAACTCTCACCTTGTGACTCTGGCTACAGCTTAATCAGCAACTTTCATGTAGTTTGTCATTTTATGAAAATCATAAATATATCCCGGTAAGATCTATCTAAATTTCCATTTACAAACCAAGTCTATTGATGTCAGGCAAATTAATTCCTAAGTGACAAGAATATGAGATACAATGATTCATGAGATCAAAAATAATTTTTACTTCATGAAACAACAAATCCATATTTCTCTGAGATCAACGGCAAATTTGGTAAAAATATAATTTCTTCTCATAGCATTAAACAGTGGGTACAGATGGAGAAACAATGAAGTGATTTTCAACACACAGAAATGCTGTTGTATCACTTCAAGAAGGTCACTAATTACCAAAGTCAATACTATAAAAAAAGGGGAAAGCTGCAGGAATTGATGAACCACGCATGAAATCTTTGTCCGTACTCTTTATCACTCAGTACAATTTGAACTGTGACCAGGGAGAAATTAAGTAATAATGAGAAATAATCAAGAGATTCAGAATGATAATGTTTTCTATAAAATATATCATGTCATACAAAATTAGCTCTACTAAATAAGGTCCAGATAGTAAAAAGCAATGTGGGAGCTTCATTAGCCTTCTGATAACCAGCTTACTTACATTAATAGGACCTAAATTCATTCAATTTTAACAGTGGCTTGAACTCTCATAGTGAACTTGTGATCAGTTGAAATCTCACTGCTAAACTAGATAGTTCATATACAGTATTATACAATCAATTTAATTAAATCAGAGCATAAAATACTTGTATTCACTACTCAGACATCCATCTCTATAATTAACCCATATTCCAAAACCTAGAGATAGTTTTCAACTCTGGGTCTGTCTCCCTCTATCATGGCTACCCATTCTCTTTTGATATTTTTTTTGCAAATTGATAAGCCGCATTCCCTAGGCCATGTCTAACAGAGTGACACTGCAATAGTATTTTTTATTGAGTAACTGGGAGCCACTTATCAGTATCAACTTCAACATGAAGAGACTCCTTCTGTCAACAAAGGATTTTGAAACCACCTCCTTCATCACCACAGCACACTAAGCCTGCAGACAGTGGCAAAGATCACACAGAAGATGGAGAGCTAGGAGACTGGCCCTCAGTTAGATGGACCAAGTACCACACCCTGACAGGGATTCCCATTATCTGAGGAAGCCAGCGGCCAGCATTTTGCAGAGCATATTGCAGATAAGAAGCCTTTGACAGAAAGCCACTGTGATACAGATGCAGTTCTGAGAGACAAGGAACATGTGTGTACAGTCTTAAAGTCAAGCAGTCATGGATCTCAGGCTAAAAGGCAGCACGGCCTGAGATCGGCATGGGGCCCGTCTTGTGGGATGTTCTTCAGTGGCTCCCTAGCACATCAGCCCCTCCAAAAGCCTTCAGCCCTTCCAGGAGGAATGGACGATTCCCCTTCAGTTCAGGGTTCATTCTGTAGCTCTTCTAGTACGTTGTGTGAATGCAGAAAGTGATAGAGCTTCTTATTAATAGTATATTTTTTAAAAAACTATTTTTTTTGCTAGTTCCACTATGTAGTTATCGCAACCAAAATTCTGATACTCAGCTTGAGAAAAATCAGACAAGTAGCAACTTTCACAGAGTGATTTTTACTAAGGTGCATTTCTGCCTTAGCATCACCATATTCCAGTCCAATGGAGTCTTCACACTTTTTAAATAGACAGATCTGTGCTGGTTTTAGTAAGCACTTCTATGTCCTAAGTGATTATGTCATCTTACTATGTGATTATATCACTTTGTTCTAATATTTACAAATTTTTAACTATCTTTATATTGATTGGTTGATATATTTATTGATTTTTATATTGATTTCATATTGCACTGAGCTACATGTCCAAGCCTTTTTCTTCTTATTTTAACACAAAGTCACTCTAAGTCACCAAGTAGTTTAGTCTGGACTCAAATTTGGAATTCTGCTTCAGGCTCTTAGGAATTATAGGCCTGTGCCACCATATCCTACTACTTGTAATGAATAAAATCTAGATGCTATCTTTTCTCCTTAATTGAAATTCAAGAGATATTTCTTTATTTTTAGTAATCTGACACCTCTTCTAGTTTCCATTAATCTCAAATTTTGAGGAGCAATTTTATCATGTCACTTAGAATTTAATTATTCTAGACAATAGAGATAATTTAAAGCACATAGTTTAACTAATTTCATGTAAACTTTCTATGTAACTACCTTAGCTTTAGTCTATGCCTGAATATTCTTTATGTATTTACATTTTCTTCTTTTCTCTTTTTCTCTTCCTTTCCCATCCTTTCCCTTCCCTTCCCTTCCCTTTCTTTTCCTGTTTTTTCATTTGCTTTTATGTCTCTTTCAAATTGTCCATTGTTTACCACCATCCTGAATATGTAAAAAATTCTCAATAAATACCTAATAGTTTGTCTTGTCATTCAAATTACCAAAGCCGCTGTCTTGGAGATATTGGAGAAATGTCAGATCTCTTTGGCTTGTCATCACGCCATCTGTTCTTCACTCCAGATTCTTTTTTGAAACTTTGCCTAGGCATATAGATGATTCACTTTCTCCCTCATAGTGTTGATGACATTTCCCCAAGTGTTAAACCTCATGCTTGTGGTTAATCAATTCTTGGATCATATCATCATTTCAGCTTGATGAGTTTTTCGGTAGAATCCATGTGCCTTTGAGAACTATGGGCTGTGGCCTTCAAAGTCTTTCAAAAACTTCTGACAAAGGCTTCATGTGTAGAATCAGAACTTGCCAGGTTTTCAGTTGGAGCAGGAAGGCCTTCTCAATCAGAGCGCTAGGTTTTTACTTTTCACTAAACTCACCAACAGTTATCAAGGCCTCTTTAATACTTACCTCTTTTTCAAGGATTTATGAGGCATTGGAGAAAAGTAGACTAATTTTATGCGGAACCCAGAGAAGGCCAAAATTCTCAAAAGCTTTCATCAACAAGTCATTCATTCCGAAAATTCTGATGAATGGAAAACTCTAGAGAACACTTAGCGCCATCTGAATGAAATAATTAAATGCAGGATTTGGAAGGGAACTTAGAAATAATTTAGCACATCCCCTTCATTTCCCTTGTGGGAAAGAATGAGACCCCGAGATGCCCAGAGTAGTTCTCTAAGTAAGCTGTCAAACAAGAAGGAGAAGGCGACACTTTTGCCGGTGGTCCTCGGCAGGCCTCTTCCAGGGATGCTACCATTCACTGAGGCTTTCTTTACCAAGACAGTTTGTGAGAGGTGAAGAGACACAGGATAAAGCGGCCCAGGACTAATGAGGGGCTACAACACGGACTTTCAGAAGTCAAACACCTCCCAGGTGCAGGAAAACACCTTTTCCGCATTTCGTGTAAGTGTTGAAACCAGAGGTGCAGTGGAGTTTGCTGGAGATGGTGATTGATGGGGTGGATGGGGACTGCGATAGAAACAGTGGGACTGGCGAAGCTTGGCAGGAAACTGTGCCAGTTCTGAAGGGTCAGGGGAGAGGTGAACACATTTATTTCCCATCCGTAAGGAAATGTACTTTCATTTTCCAAAAGTGATGACTTCATAGCCAGGGTAAATGCCATGTGTAAATGCCTGCAGCTCCCAAACGATAGCTAATTCTAAGACAGATCTCTTGGGCTGAGATAGAATCAAATAAGCTTTCCTCTTTTGGTGCTTCCCATAGTTTTGTGTTCCTACAAGGCAGGCATGTGTCTGGGCACCTGTTGTTTTTGTTTGTTTGTTTCGTAATTGTACATGTAGTTACATGCAAAATAATTTTTGAATATTTCAAAACAAATTTTTCTTACTAGTCTCTGCTTTTGAAAGCTCACATCATGAAGAGTGTTGAATTCTGCAGTACTGAATCATATTAGTTTGGCTTTGTTTTTGTGCAGTTTGTTGGATTGTTACTTTTCAAATCTTTGTCACACATCACACTTATAATTCATTTTTTTCTCCAACAATTACGAAATATGCCCTCCTGTTTAATCTACCTTATACTGCACAAGTGCAGGGCCTTTGCTGGAACAGCACGCAGAATCTTTCAGAAGCTCAGTTCTTTCTCAAACATACATAACGAGGCAGCAGCTCTCAAAGGCTAGGCTTTGAAAAAAAAAGATTACTTTTAATGAAAAGAACTCCACATTTACCATCCATTACAAAAATGCAGGCACACAGAGCTTGGAGCAAAAAGAGGACAGAATAAACTAGCATTGTGTTGAATCATAAAAATGTTAGGAGTACAAAAGACACAAAGGATTCTCTACTGAAGGAGGATATGGGGTCACAGTAGAGGGAAAAAAGTGAACTACAGTGATAAGACGGGTGAGGTGTAATTGTGTGTGTACCTGAGGGCAGGCGCCGCAGAGGCCTAAAACCCGAATTACTAACAATCAGTTCTCGAGGAAGAGCACTAATACTTCAGAGCGTCTCACGCTGGATGCCAGGAGATCAGAGAAATGTAAAGGAAGTAAATTTGTAGCACTGAATATCTCCTGAATAATAGTGTTATGAAAGGAAAAGGAATAGTTTCTTAACCTAGAAAATGCATAGTTTAGGAATAGACAAGGCCAGGAGAAAATACATTTTAAAAAATTATTGAAAAGGGAAAAAAAATATTACCTCTTTATTCTGGTGGTTGCATGTAGCTTTTCCTCATAGCATTTTGTACAGCAAGGATCACTTTTCTTCTTTTTGAAATTATTCAATCCATATTAAGTACAGTAACTGTTGATTTATATATGTGTTCGGTAGGAATCATGGTACCATCACAGTGCTATATAGTTAGCTGAGCTCTGGTTAATGCAGGTGGTAGATTTTGCCTTTGTTTTTCCCCAGAAACTTGAACAAAATCCTCTGCAGGTAGTTGAGGGTTGATAGAAGCCAGAGCCGAGGTGCAGGCTGAGGCCCAGCTGTAACCAGCTCCTCCTGAAGTTTGCAATGTGAGCAATACAGGGCGAGAGCAGGGAACACATCAGAAATGTATGGTGTTTAGGGTGAAGTTTTCCAGGGTTAATGTAAGAATATCTCATTTTAGTAGAGTTTGCGGCATCCCAAGCTTTCCTGATCCCTGTTTTGAGGGTTTATTTGCACATGTCCCCTCTTAGCTGAACTGGATCTGTGCTGACTTTTCATCCCGGGTCCTCACTGAGCTCTCACACTGGCTTACACATTCACACTGTTTCTGGCCTTCCCAGGGGGCTGAGGGGAAGGACTCGGTCTGTAACAGACTGCAGTTACAGAACTTGCTCCACACCCGCAACACCAGGCGAAGCCTTCCCTGAATCTAAGGTGAAGGAACACTGCCTCTGTAGATGCACCTGCCAGTTCTCTCTGTGGCGGCAGAAACCTGTAGCCAGGTTCAGTTTACTTCCAGTCTTGACGGAAATCGGAGGGCTGCTGCCTCACTGGGTGTCCGATCTGCTCAGTTCAGGTGTCTGCACAGCACCTCTTCCTTCTGCTTTCTTCAGATGGGGTCTATTCTGCTTATTCTGAGATACATGTTCATACAGCAGCAGGACACAAAGATACAGTTATGTAGAGTCAAGTGTGAGTGCCTTTTTGACCGGGGGCCACTCCGAAGCCATTCTTCTTTCTGTGTAGGGATGGCATATGCTTACTATATTTATCAGGGCTTGTTATCTAACTATTCCTTCTTTTGCATCATCCATTTATCCCTTTTTAAATAATTTTTGCATACACATATGTGCACACCCATTTGCAACAAACAAAACATTTAGTTCACCAACTAACGAACATCTTCTAATGAGCATCTCATCTTCCTGTATCTTTCAAGAAAAACGCCATCATTTCCCAGTTTCTTCTCAGTCCGCTCCTCCTGGGCTTCCATGTTGATTAATCCGGGCAGAACACTCTAATTCTGGCTCCCCCACCGCTGAAAATCAGTTTCTTCTGTTTTTCTACTTGACCCCTCGGTAGCATGTGACAGCTGGTCACTCCCCCGTTTACAAAATGTTTTCTTTGCTTTACTTTGCTGACACCACCTTTTGTTGTGTTTCCCTCTCTATATACCATATACCAGGCGAATACCAGGCATATGCCAGGTAAATGCCCTACTCCTAGATATATCTCCAGTCTAAAGCTTTTTTGAGTCTTAGTGATACTGAACTGAACTCTCCTTATAAGAGTGGTTGCAATATTCTTTCTGTCTTAAGCAAAGAACTATGCAAGACAATCATGAACAGTAGCAGACGTTTACATGTATTAAAGGTAGGAAAAGAAACAGGCTATGTGGGTCAAGTTTGGGCCAAGGAAAAGTAAGAAAAAAAGCAGATTCTGCACTGGGAGAGTGGATTACCATCAAAGGAAGCCCCACGAGCTCAGGATGGGTTATTCTTTTGGTATCACCCACTCTTCAGGCTGCCTTCAGTACCATGCCATCTATCAAAATCCTGTAGGGAGCCCTTATGAGGAAGCCCTTTTTTTCTTCCTTCCTTTCCCTTCCCTTCCCTTCCCTCCCCTTCCCTTCCCTTCCCTTCCCTTCCCTTCCCTTCCCTTCCCTTCCCTCCCCTTCCCTTCCTTTCCCCCCTCTGTTCTCCCTTCCCTTCCATCCATATTCTCTTTGTTCTGCCTGTTTTCCCTTTTCAGTGGTGTAAAGATCCCTCCCATCCTTTCTTTATCCCGAGTGTATGTACCTTGTGAAATTTCCATGCCTTCTGTCACTAATTTGTTCACTTGTATTTTCTATAAGTCTTTTGGTCATAGAAACTATAGAGAGGTAAGAAGATATTGCCTCAAGAAGTTAAGTTTCCTATCTGCGGTATTTATGCTAGTTGGCACAAAGGCTGTGGGTCATTGTTAAACTGAAATATTTAGTCTGTCTTCATACCTACTGTTCTCTGGCTGGTCTAACCTTTTATTTATTTATTTATTCATTCATTTGTTCATTTACATTGTAAAAATATGTATATATTATTCAGTTCATTTCAAAGAACATCAAATTTTCATGATTTTGAAAGGAAAATGGTCCCTTTAGAATTTCAAATTCAAATTTTAATGAGTAGAAATATCTTCATTGTTAGTTTATAGAAATACAGTTGATATGTTTCACTGATAGAGATTCTTGTAGATAAACTGACTAAATATTTATCTACTATCTTTTTTAGTATGTTCTTTGACTGCATCTAATAATCATGTATTTGCAAATTAAAGACAGTATGTTTTTCAGGTCAAATATTTCATCCTCTCTCTCTCTCTCTCTCTCTCTCTCTATATATATATATATATATATATATATATATATTTGTATATCTTTGTGTATATATATATATATATATATATATATCTTTCATTTTTCTTTACTCACTTTTCTTTGAGTATATTAAAAATTCTAGGAGGACTGTAGAACAGGAATAGTGACAATAGATTCCTTGTTTTATTCCCAAATGAAGAGGAAAACAGTGTTTCATAATTTCATATATTATTAATTAAATGCCACTGATAGATTTGTTTTAACAGAAGAGGAAAATTTCTATTCTTATATCACAGAGATTGACAAAAATCATAAATAAATGCTGACTGTTTAAAATTTTTCTGCAACTACTGATATAATCATGATTTTTCACTTTCAGTTCATTGTATGGACAATTATATTTATTTACTTCCAAACCTTGAACATATTTCTTTTACTGGGACAAACCTCAGTGCTCACATTTTATATGTACGTATATCACCAGAATAAATTTTGATCAAATATTTTATATTTATATGCCTCAGTTGCATTGTCTTGCAGTTTTCTTTTTTAAATACTGTAAGTTCTAGCTTATAAACAAGTTTTGTTCCAGGAGAACATTTGTAACTTGGATTCATTTCTAAGTCTGACAGAAATAAATCTTATAAAGCTTTGACACAAATATACAATGTAAATCATAAACACATGCACAAAATAACTGTAGCAAATCCACTGTGCTGTACTACAGTACACTATTACACATACAGTAAGTACAAAACAGCGCAACCGTGAAGATGCCTGGCAGACACATGAGCTAAAACACAATTTTTTTTCATCTACAAATGTGTGTAATGTGAGTTCCATTCATATCTTCGAGAGTTCATAACTCAAATGTTCATAAATTGAGGACCTACTGTAATGTCTGCAGTTTGAGACATTTGGAGTACATCTTTTTGTTACTAACTTCCAGTATAATTACATTATGATCAAAGAATATGCCTTGTATGAGTTAATCACCATTTAAATTATTATTGTTTTATGGTGCTGGTATGGTCTGCCTTGACTATTTTTACATAAAATCAAAGAGAATGTATAATCTGTTGATACACAATAAGTTAATCTGTACACATCAGTGAAGTCACATTGATTGATTTTTGTTCTTGTTCAGATCCTATGCCTTTCTGTATGATTATTAATTACTGAAAGAATCAAAACCTCCAATTATAACTAACTCTCTGTTTCCGCTTCACTTATATTAGTTTGCTGCATGTATTTTTAAGGTCTTGTCAACTGTAAACAAATTTAAGATTACTTTTTATTCTTCGAACTTAATACTTTTGAATGTTATTCTTGATCTGTAATTCTTAATGTTGTCACCAGCCATTTGACTGCCTACATCAGAAACCCTGAAGTAAATCTATCATCACAAAACCCATGTGATGTACAGATGGAAGCAGGAATGTGTTAGTGTAAAGTGATTCAGGAGAGACAGTGGAATTAGCCTAAAGAAAATGTAGAAATTTAAATTCTTCAATCATAAGCAGTTACTTAGCCTCATTAGCTATTAGCAAGGTCGGATGTCAAAGGGGAGTAACAATGGCACAGTGGTACCTCAATTTAAGAACTTAATTTGTTCCATGATTTTGGTTGTGATTCTGGTTGATTCTGCTGTTCCACACGTTGGTTGCAAACCAAATCAAATTTCCCCATAAGGTTCAATGTAAATAAGGTTAATCTATTCTGATGCCTACAAATGTGGTTGCAAACTGATTTTGGTTGAGAACATAATCAAATTTTCCCATAAGGTTCAGCGTAAATAAGGTTAATCTGTTCTGAACCATATATATTTTTATAACCACAAAAACTTGAAACGAAGTTCAGTACAGTGCTGTATGAAGAGAGAGAACACTCATGTTGCTGGAAGTAACTTCTCCCATGCAGGACAGGCAGGTAGGGAGGGAGGAGGTTGCTGTTTGGAGGGAGAGTTCCCTTCCATGAGATCATCAAGGAGATCTCTGTCAGGGGTTTCCTCTCTTCTTTGTCTATTAGCTGTAGGTCAATTTTGTTGAAAATTCTGTTTTGTGCTGTGCTGCATTACCTTCCAGAAATGAGAGACCACATTACTGTCCATCAGATTCAGCACTCTTCATTACAGTCATGTTGGGGTGTTGCTTCCCAAAGAAATCCTGCCACTTATTCCATTTTTCCATAATGGATTTTATCACATCTCTGCTCACCTCCTCCTTCTTTTCCGCTTCCTCAGTGGCATGTGTATCGACAAGCACTTTCTGCTGCTCACTCTGGAGTTTTGCAGGCTGTTAATCATCAGTTCCCGTTACTGTCTTCAACAGGCCTCTCTAATCTGCACCGTTGACCTCCAGACCCATACTCTTGCCCTGGGATACAATATCCTCCACTGTTCGTACATCAGTCCCTTCAAGTCACACCAGTTGTACATTCTGGCCATGATTTTCTCCAGGCTGAATTGAAGGCTTGATGCAAGGCATCTTCTCAGGCTTTGTCCTGAGGTCAATGCAGTGGAAGATGACATTCTTCTTTCAGAGCTCTTTCAAGGTAAAGGGTATCTCTTCAGTGACATTTAAACGTCTGGTGCAGGGTCTACGTACAGCTTCTTGAAGTTGGAAATCACTTGCTGGTCCACGTGCCTCAGGAGAAGGGTCATATTGCAGGGAAGGAACTTAATCTTTACAAAGAAGTCATACTCAGGGTCCATATCATCCACTAAAGCTGAAGGGCATGCCAGGGCATTATCTGTCAGAAGAAGGCAACTTTCAGGCAACATGTTACCGGAAAGAAGTTATTGCTTAAATGGAGACTGTCAGCACCTTATGCAATCAGTCCACGAACTGTTGACTTCCGACGTAAGTTTTGCACTGACACTTGGCAAGTAGTCTGCACTTCTTCACATTGTGTTCCCTGGAGGCATGATGGGTCTGGGAATAGTGCACCGGTAGTGACTTAGTCTCCAGGTCAGTACTTGCATTTGCACATGGCAAGAGTCACCCTACCCATCATAGGCTTGTGCCCTTGCAGTGTCTTTTCCTCTTGTGTGATACAGATTCTGTTTCACATTTTATTCCAGAAGAGCACTGTTTCATCACAGTTGAATTTTTGTTGAGTGATGTTTCTGCGTTCATCAAGTCCGTGAGTGCTTTCTTGCAGACTTCTGCAGTGGCCTTTCAGAACTGGAAGCCTCATCATGTCTTAGCACACTGTTTATGCTACTTCTCTTGTGGAATTTATCAACCCACCCTCTACTGACTTTACTTGTTATTTGCAGAGAGGTTTTCTTTCAGGAAATCACTGTGAAATTTCTTGGCTTTTTACAGATCAAAACTTCACTAAAGCCATTACCTGTTAGCTGTTTCTCATTCAACACATTGCTTAACATATTATGGTTAACATATTGTGTCAACTTCAGAAGTTTAGAAGTTTAACTAAGCATCTCAGCGGGGAGCCAGGCTCCTTACTTTGTAAAGATCCTCAGCCTGTAGGGTACAGAGGTGAGGAGTGTTACACCCACTCTGGGATGGGGTGGTGATGGTTGCATCCTCACAACATGAGAAGGAGAAGAGGCTTGCTCTCCTCATCTCCTTTTGCAGTCTCCTGCACCTTGAACTGTTGGCCCTGTGCCACACCACCCTGCTTGAAGCCAGCTGATTTTGGACCGAAACCTTCACAAACTGTGAGCTAAATAAGGCTTTCCTTTCCTAATTTTGAGTGTCAGATTTTTTGCCTCAGCACTGAGGGAAAAGTAACCAACAGACCCAGTAACAAAAGTTTTCCACTTCTTTTAGCACTTGTGTCCACTGGTTTAACATTGTTGCTTCTTCTGCCACATGAGCTCCTTTGATGGTGTTTTTATCCTTCAAAATAGTCAAGTTGAAGAGTTCTCCATCTCATGCTTTGAGGTCAGATCAGTCACATGGACACTATGCTCATACTTTTCTATAGTTTCCTTTTTCAATGCAATGGCTATATTTTAAAACAATCTTACTATTGTTATTATGCACGTTCCTGCCAGCTTCATTATTATTCTGCATATACTTTTTACCTTAATGATCACTCTGCATTTCCGTTCTACCACTATATTTGCTCTGCAATTTCTTTGGGGCCATGCTGGAAAGAATAATAATGTACAGTATTCTATGTCATAAAAAGCACATGAACAGTTTCACAAGTGTACGCAGGTCTACCTGTGACTATGGTCTCCACTAGAGGAAGCCAGAACTATGTGTCAGTGTGAAGACAGATGTGTTTGTATCCCTGTGGGGGAAATGGTGATGACCTTGTTTGTCCTCTGATGTGCCGTTTGCAAACGGAGGCAAATTTTTGCAGAATGATAGTGTTTGCAAACTGAGCTGTTTGTGGATAGACAAAAGTTTGTGATACTCACTTTATAGGGTCATCCTAAGTGAGATAAGGTATAGCATGGTTAAGTTCAGCACTGAAAAGCCTATAAACTAAGTATTCAACAAATAATTGTTCACAATATTTTTATTGCTGTAAATATACCCTCTAGTTGTGCCTTTCAAGGATGGTGACTTGAAAGCTGTTATTATTTCCACTTTATAAGGAAATTTTAAGTTCATGAGATGCTAAATAATCTGGGGTCTGTTATACATCTACTAAGTTCAAACTGAATCTTATTCATTTCCAAAGTTGAGGTTTTAGCTGTTATAGGAAAATTTAAACTTTTGCTCTTAAGATGGCTATATTTGGGTGCAAATATTAAAGTACAATCAATTATAGGACTATTATTATCAGAGTGAAGGGTAATTATAGTACTATTATCAGTGTATACTTTTCATAATAATGAATTTTATAAGATTTCTGATGATAGACTTTTGGGGCTACAAAAATTTTCAGTAGATACTACTCTCAATGTAACTTACAGAAAGTATAATAATGACTTCCATGTGAGTATTCCTATGTTGTAAGTGGAGAGGATATAATATCCAAGCATGCACCAGTTAATTCCTATGTGAAAAAGAATGAGATGTTAGTTTAGCCCTAACCCCTACTGACCACCGATGCAACCTCATATGTAGAATAATTGAGTGCTTTAATAGTTCAAAACACCAAGGAACCTTAGTGCAGTCTGCAGTGTAGAAAGCTCAAGTGGGTTTGCTCCCATGGAAGTATTTTGTTTCTCAAGTTTTCCTCTACTGTTCTTTCCATTAGATTCCCTTTTCACTTTATCTCTCTTTAGTTACATCTGACTTTATAGTAGAGTTATTTACCCATAATTATCTGGAATTATGGGATTACCTTGAAGGGACAAGATGCTTTTCTTAAAAGGATAAATTACTCTATTCTGGGCTTTTCAGTGCACTCTTATGTTCACTGAGTTCATATTTTCTCTCAATTGCTTTCGGTCTGGAAGAGTCACATTTGTTTTTACTTTGAGATTTACCATCTAGAGAGAGATTTCTTTGGTTGGCTTAGTAACTACCTGTATCACTTCTCCAGCACTCTGTAAAACATGTGCTGTTTGTTTTGCTTTAACCTAATCCAGATTAATTGATCTAAATTCTGGTCTTCTGATGGTCTGATTTTCTTAACAGACAGGATTTGAGATTTCTAAGGAAGAAAGTGTACATTATCTTCAGTTAAATTTCCCTTAATTTCAATTCTTTTTTAGTTTTGATAGAAGTGGGACTAAACTGACTGAAATCATTTGCTCCCTTGATGTTGAGAAAATTCAGCCATATGACCTCAAGAATGAAGTCTATAACGGTAAAATTCAGCAGGACATAACAAGAAATCATAGGGAGAACAGAAATTAAGGGATGTATTTAAAGTTATGAGTTACCAAAATGTTGTTCAATTATAATTTGTTAATAATTAAAACAAATATCCCTCAGTTATTTTTGAACTTCATTTCTCCATTAAAATAATACTTCTGGTTCCAAAAATAAAGCTATGAAGATAATCTGGCACTTGTTCATGATGTTGGCTTAGACAAAACCAAATTTTTTTTTCCCAACAAGTGTTTTCACAAAGGCTTACTGGCTTCTGATACAGTCTCTCTGTGAAACTGTTTCATGAACCATTTTGTTCAGCCAGAATACAAACAGAATCTATTTCCTGTGAGCACCATGGCTAGGGGAGCTCCTCACAAGCCAATCTTCAAGCTAAATGCTCCAAATCACCAGTTAATTGCCCTAGCCTAATGCAACTGGCTTATGCAACTTCCCGATATCAAATTAGAAGGAAATAGTGCAGATAACTGTGAATTATACAGTGGATTCCAAGCCATTTATGTAGCTAGTCAATATTGAACATACTTAGCACTGATCTATGTTCCCGACTTGATAAAAATCACATCTTCAGGAAAACATTTTTTTTCTCTTTATGTAATGCATATGGCAATAAATAAATCTAAATTATGAAGTACTTATTTTAATTGCTAAACTACTTGAATACTTCTAATAAAATCTGCTTTTATTATATTTACTTTGCATATCATAATGTATTTCATGAAAGCAAAACACCTGTGTCATCAGTTATAAAAGAAACATACATGCAGATCTAAATAGACACAATTGGTTGTAGATTACTTATAGCCAAATGATTATATGAATCTTGAAAGGACTATATCATAAAAATAGTAACTTTAGACTAATCATTCAAACCATCTTTAACTGCTCTATCCAGACTTGGGATTGAATTCAAAATTGCCTTATTCAGCATCAGTATAACTTATAGCTTTAAGGAAAATGAAAAAAAATGCAGACTTTTGAATTACAATAGGTCGGTCAAGCAGAATAATTCATTCACAATACTGGATTCCAATTGGGGACTGATTTAATACTGATGTTAATAAAGAGCCAAGAAGAAAGTGAGTCATAGGATGAAATTCCTTTTTAGTGATTTCCAGGGGAGGGTTTTTCTGGGAGGGGGGTGTGGGGATAGAACAGTCTTAGAAATTTCAGTTGGAACAATTCTTTTTGGCTGGGAGGATTTGACTGAAAAGAAAGAGGGGAAAAGATGAAGAGAAATAAGGGTAAGCAAGGGAGAAAACTTATTATCTTTCTTTGTGAAATAAAAATTTGCTCATTTGGTATAAAATGAAATTGATTCATTTGGTATAAAATGAATGTAATGAATGAACTAAATGTAATGAAATGAACCCAGCCTTGTACACTTTCCAAGATGAACAAAATGCAAACAATGGAAATAATAGTGTGAGATATTTTATTAATGTACTCAGTTTTGATAATCTTGGGTTCCTTTGATGTGTTCCTTGTAAAATACTGTATCTGATGCAACATCTTTGCAATATAATGGAACTTGAATAATAAGTAAAATAAAAAGTAGTTTTATAAGTGCAGTTAAGGATATTACTGCCAAAAGATAATAACAGTAACATATCATCTAAAGGACTGAAGTAATCCAATTGTTTTAATTTAATTATCACCTCTATTTTAGTAACAGTCCATAAAATCAGACAGGTGATGTTTTAGCTACTTAAGAAAAAGCACTGATTTATTTGAAAAGGTTATCAACTTATTCCAACTGTGCACTATTACCCAATTTTCTAGCCAGAGGAATATCTATAGAAAAATCAAAGTCCCCGACAGAGGGCTAGATGGTTTAATCAGGCACAATTTTTACGTAGTACAGAAAATGTCAAGCTTTTTTACTAAAAGTTATGGATGCTGAAAGACAATAAAGGGATAGAGATTACTTTGCACCTTCTTTGTCCGATTTAAAAATTGATTATGGGACATATTTCTCCTCTCTCATGTCTTAAGATGTGCCCTTTTTTTGCCTGTGTGAAGATGTAAGATTGTCAACTTGTTTCAAGGACATAAAGAATAGAACTTTTTAAATTAATCTTTTGAAAACAAAACTTCTTCTTCTGTTTCTATAAAATTTTGTCAGGGCTAACTCCATTCAGGCGTACTTTTATTTCTGCCTATTATCATGTACAATTTATCACTTTACTAATGAAGCTTCTTTGGTGTGAAATCTTCAACACCTCTACCTTGCCTCTCAAGCAAAACTTAGACATACTAATTTGACAAACTAAATCCTCCAAAATCTGTTCCTTTGCTTCAATTTACCATTAATTTTCTACCTAGAAATATTACTCTGGCTAAGCTTGCTTGTTCCCATAAAAAATACAAACATCCTTCGGATTTCTTCCCTTGCTCCTATAGCTGTATAAATTCTTCTGGTCCTCTACAGAGATTTCATCAGCTTCTTCATGTCTGAAATAAATGTCACCTCTCCACGGAGCCCTTCCTAACTTCCCAGCAGCAACTGCTTCCTGCTCTGAAGTCCTCAGTTATATTTATGTTTCTCAACTTCTAGCAATCAGTATGGTAGATTTATCATTAAACATAATTCTGTGGAGATCCAAATTATCCTGTGAATCTGAAGCACTGTCGTAGAAGAGAAGGGAGTGGATATCATCCAGGATGCCAGGGATACAATAGTGACCTTGCAAGCTTTTACTTACTTGCAAATTTGAACAGTTTTCTTAAATATTCTGAGTTTAGTTTCTCCATTTTAAAAAATGAGATATCAATTGGGCTAACTCTTTGGGCTAACAAAGAGTTCATATGTCCAAAGCAAATACAATAGTACCTTGCATGTAGTTCAGGACTATTTACATGTTTACTATTTTGCTATCTTCTACATTTCTTAGCCAAGATTTTTGAGCTCTCAGAATCAAGGGAAATAAATTATTTATTAATCTGTGTAAACAATATTATCACAAATAATGTTTGCTGACTAATTGCATGAAATTCAAGTGCTAAAAAGAGTTCATTAGATTTAAATTTTCTATGATCTTATTTCCTTAAAACTATAAATAAAATTATTTGATCAGTTTTTGCTTATTTAGTCATCCATAAAATATCTGCTGAGCAGTGGTCATACACAAAATACAGAGGTAGGAACAGTGGGAAACAAATTGCATACTCTTTGCTCTGAAATATGCTATGAAAGGAGAAGGTCCTGACACAGAATGGCCCACATTTTGATTTTAGTTCTGCAACATATAAGCTGTGATCTAAAGCACAATTTAACCACATAGTTCTCACATTCCCAAAATAGTAGTTTAATAACACTGTACTATAATTTATAACAGTGACCAAAAATATATATTTTAAAATTAGCTTAATAAATTGTGTAACACAAAATAACCATTCAATAAAAACTAGATTTTTCAAACAAAACACCAAGAAATTTTTAAAATAAAATAGCAACAGATTAGCTAGATTTTTTAAAATTAAGTTTATTAGTTTAATGTATATATTCATCTGGCCACATACATCATAGGGATTTGCACATGTATGCGATATATTTTAGTTCCTATTTCTCTCCCATTCCCTTCCTTTCCATTCGACCCTTTTCTCTTCTTTATTTACACAGCTTTGTTTCCATTTTATCCTTTTTTCTCACGTTTCCCTGTTCTCCTATCCTTTTTGAACAATTTCTTCCTATTTCACAATATCTGTTATAGTTTTGGTTGTTACTTACATTTGTTTCTCACACCAGAGAGACAATGCAATATTTACACATGTCTGATACCGTACAATACTTAAATGTCTGATCTGTTTCCCTTAAGAATATGGGCTCAAGATCCATCCAGTTAGCTATAAATCTCTAGAGTTTACTCTTCTTTATGGTGGAGAAATACTTCATTGTATTAAAAAACCAATTTTTTAAATCAGTTCATCAATTGATGGATGTTTGGGTTTTTCCCAAGATTTACCTAAAACAAACACATGTGCACAATATATTGCTTTGGTATGTTTTTAATTCTTTTGGGAAGATACCAAGAAAAGTAATAACTGGGCCAAAGAGGACTTCTAGGTCAAGTTTTTCGAGGAATCTACACAAGAACTGAAACTATAATTATGCAGATGACATAATACTGTACATAGAAGATGCCGATAATTCCACTGAAAGACTTCTAGATTTAATAACCAGATTTAGCTATGTAACTGAATATGAAGTCAACACTCAAAAATTAGCAGCCTTCCTATACATGAATAAAAAACTCATTGGGAGAGAAGCCATGCATTCTATGACAACACTAAAAATGTAAATTAAATATTTATGATGCACTATAACAAAGGAAGTAAATGATTTCCACATTGAAAATTACTCTGAAGGAGATCAAAGAGAACATCAGAAAATGCAAATATAGCCCTTGCTCATGGATAAGAAGAATCAACATAGTAAAAATGACCATGATACCAAAATTGTTATGCAGTTTTAATAAAATCTGAATCAAAAATATCATTAGCATACTTGACAGAACTATAAAAAAATTCTTAAAATTCATTTGAACCAGAACAGACCTTGAATATAAAGCAAAATCAATTCTGGGTAACAAAGGCAAGACAGGGAATGTCAAAATCCCTGACCTGAAATTATACTACAAAGATAATATAATAAAAACAGCATGGTACTGGCAAGAAAATAGACCTGAATCAATAGAACAGATTATAAGATGCAAAACAACTACAAACACAGTCACCTTATCTTTGACAAAGAGGCCAAACATATTTACTGGAAGAAAGATAGCCTTGTGCTCACTTTGATAACACATATAATAAAATTGGAATGATATAGAAAAGATTAGCATGGCCTACACACAAGGATGACATGCAAATCTTTGAAGCATTCTATATTTAGAAGAAGATGAAGACGAAGACAAAGACGAAGTCAAAGACAAAGGAGAAGGGGGAAGAGGAAGAAGAAGAAGGAGGAGGAGGAGGAAAGAGGAGAAGGAAGAGGAGGAGGAGGAAAGAGGAGAAGGAAGAGGAGGAGGAGGAAGGAGGAGGAGGAAGGAGGAGGAGGAAGGAAGAGGAGGAGAAAGGAGGAGGAGGAGAAAGGAGGAGGAGGAGGAGGAGGAGGAGGAGGAGGAGGAGGAGGGAGCCTTTTTAAAAAATGATGCTGGGAAAAACTGGCTTTCCAAATGCTGAAGACTAAAGCTAGACCAATGTCTATCACCATGTACTAAACTAAAATCAACATGGATCAAATATCTAAAGATCAAAGCAGAAATATTAAATCTGTTGTAAGAGCAAATAGGTAGAACTCTTGAAGACATACATAGAGGGAAAAACTTCATAAACAAAACTTCAGTGGAATGGGATATATTACACAGAATTCCACAACTGCAATTTCATCCTATTAAAAAGATTTTTCACAGCAAGAAAATCAGCAGAGAGAAAAGACAAATCAGAGTGGGGAAAAAAACTTACCCTATTGTTCCTTGGACTAAAGGACTAATATCTAGAACATATAAAGACCTGAAAAAAAATCAGACCCCAAAATTTAAAGACACAGTTCAAAAATGGGCATCTGAAATGAATAGATACTTCTCAAAAGAAAAAATACAAAAGACAAACATATGAAAAAAATGTTCAACATTATTGATCATTTGAGATATACAAAGCAGAAAGCAATACTGATTTTATGTCTCTTCAGAAAGAATAACTACTATCAACAAATCAACCAAAAACGAATGCTGGCAGGACAGTGGGGGAAATTATGCCCTTCTCTACAGCTGGTGAGAGTGTGGACTGGTACAAGCACTAACGAAAATTGCAATGATTTCTCAAAAATCTAGGACTAGACGTTAACTAGATACTAAAGCAAATTGTTAAGGGATATGTAAAACTTTCTATTATATGTTCATCTTTTTCAGTCATTCAAAGACTGTGATTGGTTCCTATCAAGTATGAAATATGTATGTGGATCCTTTGGAGAAACAAAGACGGATCTGTTTCCTACCTCTAAATACTTCAAAACACAATTATTTAAGCATAATTACAAATAATTTTGGTGAATGTTTTTCATGTGTACTTAAGGAAACTCAAATGGCATGCTCTGAGGTTCCTGAGGAGTGACAAAATTTTCTCTTCTCTTTTCTTTTGACAGCACATTTCTGTCTTAAGCGTTTTTGAAGATGTTATGAACTATGATGCAAGCTGACATTAAAGGTATGTAGGATTTTGGAAATTGTGTATTTCAGTTAGAAAAGACAACAGACCTGAGAAATTATATCCTATGTTTAGAGAAGCATGAAATTTTATTGGAATAGAGGCTACATCTAGAAAATTCACATAAGATATGTTTAGAATGGAAGTTGAAGTTAGCTTATGCATTGAGAGGGCTAGAGATAGGAAAGTTGCACTGAATTTTATGAAGAAAAGGGAATCATCTAAAGTACCTGAATAGGGAAATAGTATAATCAGTTCTATAGTTTCAGAGGTCTAAACAGATGGACTAGAGTTCAAGGAGAAGTCTCTAGTGATGTGTATATCAGATCATTTAGACAGAGACAAATTATAAATAAGGGTGATAATTTTGGATTAGAAAAAAATATCAAGTAGAAAAGATGTACTGTTATCAAAATTATCTGACAGATAAATAAAGGTATAAAAAAGAAAAGAAAGTGGAGAACAGAACCAGCCTTTTTCATAAATTTATATATTTGGAGTGTGTATTACTGGGCACTCGCATGTTGATCACTAATCTTTACTGAATTGACTGCATCGAGATAGATTTTATTTTCATGCAGCTAAGTAACTAGCCCAGAATTTAAACAGTTAATTAGCAGAAGAGCGAGAATTTGTACCAAGTGCAGTGCACGTAAGCCCAAAGTCTTTTCATCATGCAAGCGAGGCCACAGTTGAAGGGTTCGCCATCAATAGTTCTCATGTGAAAATGGCAGCATACAGGTGGAAAGTTTCTTTGATCATCGCATAGACTTTGAAATCACAGCGAGCTTTTAGATTTGGTTTATTTAAATAACAAAACCGCAAATTTTGATAATATTCTACATTAAAATAAGTTTTTATTTAAAAAATCTTACAATGATGAACCATAAGCATTGATACGATCATAAGGAAACAAATATGCCAAAATATGCAAAAAAATTTGTAAAACAGCTGAGAAGAAACCGATGTATTTTTGGTGGATGGAAAGCTAATGGAGAACTCAAAACATTGTGCCATGACCCAGTAACTTCCAGCTTCCTGGACAGTCTACAACTGAGTTTATATTCACTATAGGAACCTTGGCAATGGTTTTCGAGAACAGAAATGGAAACTACGAAAGAAGGTAAAATGTGGTATAGGAATTAAAACTGGATCTCTTGGAAATTTGAAAGCAGAATAGTAATTTTATATGCTTTTAAAATTATCTACTTAACTAAATTATCAATAGGACTATGAAAGTAGTCTTTGTGACATTGGTAGGACCCAGAAAATTGGCCCTCTACAAATCATTTTGTGGTTACTTAAAATTAAAAGTGCTCTATATTAAAATGGTGGTTGAAATAAAGAAAGTGATAAGGTTCAGGAAACAGTGTCCTGGAAGATCTATAGATGAAAATCTGTGTTGTCAAAAAGACTGAAGCAAGACCGGACAATCTCCTGTCCAGATTAGAGCAGGAAACTGAAGAACTCTGCATGGGAGGGGCTGATCTGCACAAGGATTTCAATATCCATACAACAGATTAGGAGGCTCTTTTTGGTTTTTTCATCATAAAAACTGTTAAATTGAAACTTGAATGACTGTAGGAAAATGCATGCACCTTAAGGTTATCATGTTAGGTGAAATAAGTAAGACAAAATTTATTTTTTAAGGGTTAGGAGAGTCTTTTAAAGGGTTAGGACAACAATAGAGAGTGTACAATGGAGTTAAGTAAAGAATAATGAAAAAGTAGAAGAAACTTACAATGCAATAATAGGTGAAGGGAGATGAATACTGGAGAAAGTTTGATAGCAGGACTGGAGGAGAAAGACTGAGCACAGAGCCTAGACATGAGTGAGTTAATAGACAAGAAAGTTCTGGATGGAATGCAGCATATTTGATCCAGAAATTTTAAGACTAAAAATGTGAAAGTTCATGATGCTCGTGTTAACATGTTTTTTAGATAGCATTTCTCTGCAACAAGGCAAAGACAGGCTTATGTGCATAATGATACAAATAAAATTATTTCTGAGTACATTTGTCTCATATTTTTGAAATATGTATATTTTACCATATATGACATTAAAGATGAATAAAATTGACTTTTTCTATTCATCTGTAGCAAATCTAAGTAGAAGAGGAATTTTAATAGTTAAAAGAATGACAGTTTTATGAGAAGAAGGTTGTGGTCATTCCCCACACTTTCTACCTTAACTAGAAAACCCCATGACACAGAATTTGAATGAAGGAGTTAATGCAAACAAACTAAAATTCCTATGCAAATCATAGCTCATGTCTGAGAAGATACAAAACACAGTGGCTAGAATGACTTCTTAGTAAGAGCTTAGCTAATGCAACCCCACTCATATATTAAAGCTAATTGATTAGAAGTCCTCCACCTGCAATTGTAAGTGAAGTAAAATTTCTCCTCTACTTACTTAAGGTCTCCAGGAATGCCTAAGAATTAAACTGATGTAAAACAAATTAAAAGCAGAAAACATGCATGCATATTTTGATTTCACGATATGTATAGGTACTACATGTACCTATACAAGAAACTTCTAAACTTCTAAACAACAAACATGCAAAGAAGCAGAAGAACCAAAAGCTTACACAATGAGTTGAATAAAGAGTACTGTGAAACTATGACAAAAGAAGATTAAAGGACAGAGAAAATGTGAAAATGATTGAACAATGAAGTTCAGTGAGGTTTACCTGCCTAAATTTCTTTTGCACTCAACTCTTCATTTTAAATGATGAGTGTCATCTTCCAGGTGTGTAGGAAAGATGCTTTTTATCTCCTCTTTAAAATCAAAAAGAAAGTTGGAATGTTTTTCTTATATCTCTTGCTTTTCAAGGACTTATAACTCAAAATAATTAGCATGCCAATGTGGCACGTTTGGGTGGTATGTTCAGAATGTTGTCACAATAAACTTGGGAAGGATGAAACTGTTGGATCCAGGTAGGTAAGCAACTTAACAACTGTCTTAGACACCAGATTTGACGAGCGGTTCCTTCCATGCAATACATTATAAAGGTTTCTTCTGAGTTGAAGTTAAAGATACCTTAGGGCAGATTCTCTTTCTGGTGAGAGATCTACCAACTCACTTCTTGGTTTTCTCAATCTTAATGCTCATTTGTGATTGCTGCTGTACAATTGTTTCTACTACTTGACTTTTAGATTTCAACTTTGTAAGCTCCATTATATTGCAAGAAAAACGATTGAAAAAAACTTCTAAAGTGATCAAACTCTTGTTTTTATAAAGTACATTTCCCAAATGTCTTGGCTACTTTTCTCTTGTTGCTGGACAAAACACCTGATACTCAAAATGAAGGAAGGAAAGGTTTACTTCTTACATTTTGTGGAGGTTTCAGTCCATAACTCACTGGCTCCAGGAAACTGGGGCAACATTTCAAGGCAGCAGCCAAACAAAAGGGAAAAACAAACCTCTTCTCCTGGCTAATATTGGACACAGGCCAACTCCATTCCAGGGTGGCCATAGCACTCACAAAATCTCTTTGCCCTGCTTTGCACAGGATGAAGATGTTTACAAAGTAAGAACCCTGGCTCCTTGCTGAGTCTCCAGTTAAACTTCTAAACTGCTCAAGTTGACCCAATGTATCAGCCGTAACACCAAAGGAAGGGGAAAAGGCTAGTACCATTCCTCATAGTCTTACTGTTGACACCCGTTACTCGGGGGTGGAGGTGCTGGAGAAAGAAAATACTGGGAAATCTTCAGGGAACACGAATGGTTTGGTTTCAAGTGTGTGACAGGCTCTCAGGAAATGCCCACTATTTTATTCGAGAGGATGAGAGATACCACAAGGACAAAAGTGGGTTGTTGATACAGATTTTTTATTCAGGAAGAAAAATCAGAGAGTGAATAGTTGTAAGAATACAGATGAGAGAGATCTTAAAATACGTTTTCTGAGTCAGTGTTTACTGACAGAATTTGTTTGCTGTTCTTTCTCAAAGCATCGCCACTTTCCCACCCATGCCAAAGCAGTCCACACAATCGGGTAATCATCCTTTGAGATGACACGCACAATGCAGGTATAGATGGAGTCAGTGCCCCCCAGCAGCAGCAAGTTTGTATTTGAGAAACAAACAAACAAACAAACACACATGGTAACGGTCCTTGCAGAATTCCTAATGGGGAATTCTATTCATACTAAGGCTGCAATACGATTAGTACAGCATTTACATGGTACTGTGCTTCTTCCAAAGATGGTTCTCAATGATCCGATTTCCGGCAGCTCCTTCCCTTGTGTTATATTCCTCCTTAGGACGGTTGGCATCTTGGGACTTTCTCTAAAGTGATAGAACGTGGCTCATGCAACTGCGTATCACTTTCACCTTAATGTCGTGGAAGAATGTAACTTCTTTTTCCTTGGACTTCACTCTTTAATAAAGCCATATGGAAAGACGTGTGTGGTGCGAAGCCAGTGGAAACATCTGAGCATCCGTCAGTAAGAACAGAGTCCTCAGCCCAACAGATCACAAGTGACTGCATCCTGCCAGTGACAATGGACGGAAGCAAGTCCAGACGTGGATCGTTGCCTCTTTGAGCTTTCAGATGAGACTCTGGTGACAGCCAGGATGAGACTCTGGTGACAGCCAGTACCTTGATGGCCATCGTGAGAATCTAAGACAGAGACCCATACAAATCATAACCAGATTCTTAGGAGAAGCAGTGACACAATAAATGAGGATGACTTGAAACTGTCAATTCTGAGGACATCACGTTATAAAGCTTAGAGCATCCATACAATACATAATGATTTATATGCTACTCATATCCTGAAATTCTACAAAACATTGGTCTTTTTCTATCATTTCATTTTCAAATACAATGCAAATTTGTAAGTTTTATCTTCAATGGACTCCAAATCCTCTAATATAATGCATTTTCCTCCTGATTCCTCTGTATATATCTGTATTCATTTTTGTCAAACTTTCAACTTCCGTTTTCTTTAGGTATAATATGTTTATTCCTTTATTTCATCTTCTTCTAAATTCAGGAAGAAACTTCAAGTTGCTTCAGAGAAATTTTCCTGAAGTAAAGAATTTTCTATTTAAGTATAATTTCACATCTGAGCACTTGTGTAGAAATGAGTCATATCAATAGTGCAGACATCACAAAGAAACTTAAATATCTGAAAAACAAATTAATCCCATGTGCAATTGTGTGATGTGTGTGGACATGTATATAATTTATATTTATAGTTGGCTGGTTGTTTTGTTTCTTGTTTATTTATTTCTCCTGAGTACTATCTCTGAAGGTTAGAAAGATAAGCTTGTGGTGAAAGGAGTCTTCCTTGTGTATAATAGGACTGAGATAAGTAGATTTTCATATTTTCAAAATGCAAAATAATAATATTTTAAAAATTATTGTGTTGTCTTTTATTTTCTAAAGCATTGCAGTGTGCCTGTATATACTAACTTTTTCTGGAATGAGATGGAATTTCAGCATTGTTTTAATTTGCATCTCTTGAATGACCGTAATGTTGAACTGGTTTTCACATATTTATTTGCCATTTCTAATTCTTCATCTAGAAGCATCTATTCTCTTCATATTTCCATTTGTGTATTGGGTCTTTAAATTTGGGAGTATACAATTTTTTGAGTTCTTTATATATTCTGGATATTAGTCTTTTGTCTGAGGAACAGCTGACAACATTTTTTCCTACTCTGTGGATCATCTTTTCACTCAGATGTTTCTCTGGCTGTGTAAAAGCTTTTTAATAAGATGAGATCTTGGCTGTCGATTCTTTGCAATATTTTCTGTGTGATTGTGGTTGGGTTTTGTTCATGAATATTTACCTACACCTATGTCTTCATGAATTCTAACTGTTCTCTCTTCCAGGAGATCTTGTGTTTTTGTTTTAATATCAAGAAATCAACCAATAAAAAATCTTTGCAGGCTGTGGCAGAAAAGGAAAACTTCTCCGATGCTGATGGGCATGTAGACTGGTGCAACCTCTCTGTAGTCAGTGTTAAAAACTAAAACTAGAGGCTTAGGGGTTTCATTCAATTCAGCCATCCCCCTTCTTGTTATCTCCCAAAAGAATTAACATCACCATACCACTGATACCACAGAGATACATGCAGACCCATGTGTATAGCAGCACAGTTTGCAATAACTAAGTCTTGGAAACAACCTAAATGTCCATAAACTGATAATGGATTAAGAAGATGTAATATATATATATATATATATATATATATATATATATATATAAAATGTTATTCCATCATAAATAAGAAGTGTTTTATACATTTCTAAGTGAATGGATGCATCTTGAGACCATGCTCTTAAATGAAATAAATTGGACACACATATGTAAATATATTGTTTCTCTGGTGTGAAAAAAATCAAAAGTCTAAATAAGGACCAAAATGTATAATATATATTGTGAAATAGGAAGGAAATGTTCAAGTGGGAAGCGGAGCTAGGCAGGAGATGGGGGAGAGTAAGGAAGGGAAAAGAAAAATTGCAAAGTTTTTATAAAGAGGAAAAGAGGGATTGAAGAGAGAGTATGGGGATGGAAAACAAAAGAATCAAGATATATCATGCACAGGCATAGGTTCCCTATGGTGAATGTGATCATTATGTATATCTAAAATGTACCAATAAACTCAATTAATTTAAAAAAGCCTGTTTTTAAAATTATGCAGAAAAGGGCCAGGGACATAGCTCAGTAGTATAAGTGCCTGTGTAGCAAGTGCGAGGTCATGAGTTTGATCCCTGGTATTAAAAAAAGAAAGAAAGAAAGAAAGAAAATCCAGCTACTACAAAATACACAGAAAATAGTCATTTTTTTCTAGACTATTACTCTACTGTAGTTAATATAGGTGAATGAAACTCCCAACCTACTCTATGTCTGGTACTAGTTTGTGTCCTCTAAAATTGAAGAATGAATTTTAGGAACAATGGAGGTTATGAGCAGAATATATTTATTTAGCGAAAGAAAGCTTCTGTCTGCAAGACAGAAGGGTCCTGAGTGGGGTGCCAGGGACTCTATCTTTTCTAGGGACTTTTATAGAGTAAAATCATGAGATTAGATAGGTCACAGGAGAGGAAAACTGGGAACTTGCAAGGTGAGCATAAGGTGGGACAGAGCTGTGGTCAACCAGTAAGATTAATTGCTCAGGTAAAACTGATTAAATTAGGAACAAATTGGGGAGTCATGTATTAAGGGGACATGTTTAACAGCAGGGACTCTTCCTGTAGGGGCGGGATGCTGACTCCTGACTCTCTCTGGGTGACAGAGAACTATTTGGACTGTGGACCCTTAGGATGTGGTTGTATTTGCTTTGCCTTTTGTCTTGAGATCTGGCCCACAGCAGGAAGTGATCATCTCTTCCAAGACTGCAAGGTATCTGAACTTCTGCTCTGGCTCCTTTGAGGGCTCAGCTGTGCCTGACTGCCTGTAATATTTTAACAAACTCAGCTGCCTGTAACATAGTGATGATGAACGTCTTTGTGACCAAGTGCCAAACTGTAACCCCAAACACACTTACAGCAAATTACCAATATACTATTAAACCTGAATATCCAAGTTTTAGTTCAGAAAAAAATAATTCACATATTAATTTCTTTTACTTTGGAAAAAACCACAATAGTATGCATGCCATAGTTTTGCCACCACTGCTCTAGTCAAGGTCTAGATTTCTTTCTCTAGTAAATAAAGGAAGCTGTGTTACTACTGATTGGGTCCTTTCAGCCTCAAACATACGGTCTTTTCATGAGGTTTAAATTTTTTCATTACTTTGGAGAATGTTCTATACCAGAAATGTTTCCTCTTAAGAAGGATAATTTCAGAGTCCATTTTTGGCTGAAAGTGCTGATTTTTCCCCCTGGGGAATGGAGCTTAGTGCTTGTACTTGCCAGCCACAGGCTTTTGCCACTGAGCCATATTCCCAGCCCCTGACTCTGTTTTTAAAAGTTGGGGTAACTTTGATCTGTACAGCTTTACAATCTTCATGATGATTGAAAGGGTTGTTGACCCAGACAGCACACTGTAGCCAGAAAAAGCCTCAGCCGGAATTAGGGAGCTCCTGCCTCCCCCGCCCCTAGAGATTTACCTGTACCCCCTCCACCCTTCGGAATCTGCCCCTGGCACCAAACGTGTGCCAATGAAATACCTGCATCTCTAATGGCCGTAGGGCACTGCCCTAAGCTTAGGCTACTTCTATTCCCCCAAGCCACCTGTCCACGTGAGAGAGCTATCGCCAGATTTCAGCGGCCAGTGTGCCAGTCCTCTCTCTCCGTGTTCCCAGAATAAAGGCCTCTTTTGATTTATACTCCTCATCTTTTGGGAATATTTTTCATCTTCTGGAAATAATCCTATCATTTGGTGCCATGTGACTCGATCAGTGGGCGATTGACCCTTGGGACACACACGCTCAGTTGGGTCCCTGGCCGATTCACGAACCGGTAACGTCCTGGCTTGATTCTGCACTTTTCCTTCTGCCCAGACGCATTTCACCTCTTGCCGGGCACCTCCACACACCACCAACCAGATTGATTTAAGGTGAGCATGCTCTGGAAGACTCGTGGCACTGGGCCGGGCCCCAGTGGACTGGTCTCCCCTGTTTGTGTGGGTCTCTAGCATTTTCACCTCCCTAGGACAGCCCTGAGCAGGTTTTTTCTGGGCTAGCCTGTGTCCACACTAAATTTTCTCGTGTTCTTTGGGTTCTGATAGCCCAAAGCAGAAATTTTTGGACCGCCCACACTGAAAAATACCTTGCTTTCTTGAATAGCCTTGCGCTTTCACCAGCAAAGCTGCTACTGACCTTGCGCAAACCCCCCTCGTACATTTCTCAGTAATGACTAGAATCTACGAGCTTTGGAACCTTAGCCCCGCAGTGTGGCGCCATGGAATCGGTGACGGCTTATTCTCTGGGCCACCGGGTTTTACTTGCCTAAATCAACAATGGGAAATTTACTTCCAAACTCCCGAGAAACGCCGTTTACAATGCTTAATTTCCAATTTACGTACATTAAAAATTGAAAGTACCATAAAAACTAAATTATTAACATCTTACTGCCAGGAAGTTTGGCCTACGTACCCACTCCTTGGCAAGCACTGGCCTAGGGAAGGGACATTTGATGTTTCCGTTCTACAAACACTGTATGATTTCTGTTGAGCTAGTGACAGAGTGATAGAGCTCCCATACATAGAAGCGTTTTTGGTTCTGAAAATGCGTCTGTCTCTCATTAAGTCCTGTAATCACACTCATATACTCCTAGCTAGCTCTAGTGTGACCCAACCTGTTTCATCCTGTCCCCAAGATATGCTTGAGGATGTTCCGCTGATTTATCCTCGAGCTCCACCGTACTCCCAAATTAATTTTTCACCCTTATCTCGCTCACCACCACAGCCCCCTCCCCCACTTTTGGTCCCTCTGCACCGAAATTACCTCTCACTGCGCGATCCTCTCTCCCTCCGCCTTCCGAAATACAGGCCTCTCCCAGCAGCTCTGCTCTGCCCTCTGATACCTTCTCACCACCTGCCTACCACACTAGGTCACGTTCATTGTGCCCTTCCAGCAAACAGCGTGATTTTTCTAGCTTGCGCTGTAAACAGCTGCCATGCTCCCCATGTTCAGGCAGCTGCGGCAATAATGCAGCGCCACCATGTTCCAGCAGCTCATGCAGGTCACGTGGTGACAAAGCGCCACCATGTTCAGATAGTTACCATGGTGACGGGGTGCTGCCATGCTCAGAGGGGTCACGTGGCGCGCCACCATATTCAGTTACCATGGCATCAGGGTGCCGCCATGCTTGTTCTGGTCTTGCGGTCAATGGGCGCCCCCTTTGTGGCTCCTCTTGTGAACAGCAACAGCCGCCTTGTTGCGGTCCATGTGGTGACGGCCCACAACAATCCTCTGGTTTCAAGGCAAGCAGTGCAATGCCGTCTGCCTGTGTTTCCTCGTCCCAGGGTGATCGACAGCCACTCTATAGCCACTCTTCAGATAATTACTCACACATGTCTACTGGGCGGATAGCTGCCCAATGGCACTCTCCTCCACATTCTTCTCAGGCTCTGCTGCCACTTCGGGAGCAAGCTGGCCCTGAAGGACTGTTAATATACATGTGCCATTTTCTCTTTCTGATTTGTCTCAGATTACACATAAATTAGGCAGTTTCTCTGTTGATCCACAGAATTATATTAGGCAATTTGAATTTATCACCAATTGTTATGATTTACATTTTAAGGATGTTTATATGATTTTAAATACCACCCTTAGCTCACAAGAGCGAAATCAGCTGTGGCAAGCAGCTCGAGAAGAAGCTGACTGCAGGCACAGGGCAAATACTACTGACAACGACCCTGGGCCTGTAGCTGTGCCAGACCAAGACCCTAACTGGAACTATCAAAATCGACAAGGTTCAACAAAATTACATAAGATGATTGAGTGTCTGATTGTGGACCTTAATAAGATCGCTCACAAACACACTAATTATAACAAGCTTTTAGAACAGGTCCAGGAGGCTAATGAAAACCCGGCTGTGTTTCTAAATCAGCTTCGGGAAACCTTAATTAAATATACCAATGTAAACCCAGACTCTCACAAAGGGATGATTGTTGTTAACTCCTATTTTATTTCACAGTGTGCTCCTGATATTCATGAAAAATTACAAAAGGTTGAACACGGCCGTCAAACTCCACAAGGAGATCTACTTAAATTAGCCTTCCGTATCTTCAACAATAGAGAGAAGCTCCAGAAAGAGGAAAAGCAAGCTCAAAAATTAAAGTTTGCTAAATATCAGTCTGACCTCTTAGCAGTGGCACTCGGAGCTCCCAAGACAAAAAATCCACAACAAGGTGTGGCTGCCTGAGTCCCGCCCGGACTATGCTTCAAATGCAGCAAACAAGGATATTGGGCAAGAGACTGTCCCAACCCTGGTATTCCTCCTGGGCCCTGCCCATACTGCAAAGATAAAGGGCACTGGAAAAGTGATTGTCCTAAGCGCCAGCGAGTGACTAGGCCATCCTCTAATCCCTCGCACTCACAGGAGACTTCATCAATGCCAGATTCATTGATGACTGACCTGCTCAGACTTGCTGCGGAAGATTGATGGGGCTCGGGGCTCACAGCCCCCACTCTGGTCACCTTGATGGAGCCCCAAGTCTCACTGGAAGTCTCAGGCAAAATAATATCTCTGCTTGTGGATACGGGGGAGACCTATAGTGTACTTCCTGAATTTTCAGGACCCTGCACTAAGTCTCTGATTTCTGTTTGGGTGTTGATGGCCAGCTGAATCAACCTTTGCAGACTGGGCCTATCCCATGTATATTCCAGACTCTTTTCTTTACCCATAGCTTCCTAGTAATTCCAACATGTCCCACACCCCTTTTAGGTAGAGACCTTCTTCAAAAGCTCAATTTTTCCTTTACTTTCTCTCTCCCCACAACCCTAATCCTCCAAACAGCCTCACAATGCATTGCAAAGCCATTCCCCTCTCTTCCTCCTTCTCTGGTTGACCCCATGGTTTGGGATACATCCAATCCCACTCTGGCTACACATGCCACGCCTGTTTTAATCCATCTCAAGGATCCCTCAATTTTTCCCTGTGTTCCCCAATACTCCATAGCTCCCCAACATTTAAGGGGACTTAAACACATAATTAAGTGGCTTTTAGACAATGGTTTTCTTAAACCTACCCACTCACCCCACAATACTCCCATTCTCCCGGTACTCAAGACTGATGGGTCCTATCACCTGGTACAGGACCTTAGGGTAATTAACAGTGCCATTACCCCAACTTACCCAGTGGTATCAAATCCTTATACCATGCTCTCTCATATCCCTCCCTCCACTACTCACTTTACAGTTATAGATCTTAAAGATGCCTTCTTCATTATCCCCCTACATCCTGATTGCCAGAACCTCTTTGCGTTTACATGGACTGACCCAGATACTCTCAGGTCTCAACAACTTACTTGGACAGTGCTCCCCCAGGGGTTCAGGGATAGTCCCCACTTCTTTAGTCAGGCTCTTGCTACTGACCTCACAGAACTCAATCTCAAACCTAGTGTTCTTCTTCAATACATAGATGACCTCCTATTATGTTCTCCATCCCATATGTTAGCCATACACCACTCAGCCAGTCTTCTTAATTTCTTTGCTAGTTGTGGATACAGGGTGTCTCCTGCCAAAGCCCAGATAGCCTCCCCAAAAGTCAAATACCTAGGTCTCGCTCTCACCCCCACCACTGGCTCCATCACCTCAGATCGTAAGGCAATTCTTCGTGATCTCCAGGTGCCCACAACTAAACAGCAGGTTACATCTTTCCTAGGTTTAGCTAATTTCTTTCATCTCTGGGTTCCTAACTTTGCAGCCCCAGCTCAGCCCCTCTACAAGGCTGCTAAGTGTCCCTTATCAGAACCCCTGGACCCTACTAGGCTCATTCATGCCTCCTTTCAAAAATTAAAAGAGGCTCTCCTAAAAGCTCCAGCTCTTACCCTTCCTGATCCCACTCAACCTGTCATCCTATACACTACTTGTCAGGGCCACAATGCTATAGGTGTACTAGGACACAAAAGGGACCTTCTTTTCAAGCAGTAGCTTACTTGTCAAAACAGTTACATCACACAGTAAAAGGATGGGCTCCTTGTCTCCGAGCTCTTGCAGCTACAGCCCTCCTGACACAGGAAGCTAAAAAGTTTACATTAGGACAATCTATTACAGTACACTCACCTCATCACCTACGTGACCTTATGTTACATAAGGTGCTCCCTGCCCTAATGACCCCTTCTCACCTTCAACAGGCACACTTAGCTCTCTCTCTCAAGACCCTTGCATCTCTATTGCAACTAGTGGTCCTCTTAATATAGCCACCTTACTTCCCACCTCAGAGGGCCACCCTCACCATGACTGTATAGAGTTTTTACAGATGACTCCTACCCCTTTCTCTCACATCAATAGCACACCTCTCTTTTTGGCCTTTGACACATGGTTCATAGATGGCAGTTCAACAAACACAGACAACCAAAAGAAGATAGGATATGCAATAGTTAACCAGTCAAAAGTTGTAGAGGCAAATCCACTGCCACCTGGGACCTCTTCCCAGAGGGCAGAACTTATTGCCCTTACAAGGGCCCTTACACTAGCAAAAGACAAGATTATAAATATATACACTGACTCAAAGTATACATTTAGCATTTTACACTCTCATGCCTCTATCTGTCAAGAATGGGGTTTTATTTCCACTCAGGGAACCCCCATTATTAATGCTCCCCTTATCCTTAAGCTTCTAGAGGCAGCCCAACTTCCAAAGCAGGCAGCAGTTATTCATTGAACAGGACACCAAAACTCTACAGATCCTATTGCTCAAGGCAATGCCTTTGCAGACTCACAAGCCAAGTTAGCTGCACAAAAGTCTACCGCAGCCGAATTATTCACCAGAGCAGTTACAGCTACTTCATAAACCAGGTTACACACAAAACACTCAGGGATGGATTTTTCAGGTATCTAAACTTGTTCTCCCACATCAACAAGCCTCAGACATCATCACTGACCTACACAACTGTTTTCATGTAGGATCACAGGCCCTATACAAACTCTTAGCCCCAATAGTCACACACCCTTCTCTAAAAGCTATCATTCTTAAGATTACTCACACCTGTGATCTCTGTGCCAAGATCTCTCCTCAGGGATGCATGGCACCCCCCTTCCTTTCCTACCCATCAGTTTCGGGGACACACCCCTGGTCAGGACTGGCAGATAGATTTTACACACATGCCCCTCCACAAGACTCTCAAATATCTTCTCACCTTTGTACCTTTTCAGCATGGATAGAAGCCTTTCCCACAACCAGGGAAACTGCTAATGTAGTTACCAAAATCATATTACAAGAAATCATTCCAAGGTTTGGTCTACCTCAGAGTATTCAGTCAGATAATTGTCCCGCCTTTATTTCTTTGATCACTCAACAGGTATCCTCAAGTTTACACATCACCTGTCACCTACATATCCCATACCATCTGCAATCCTCAGGAAAAGTAGAAAAGGCAAATGGCCTCATAAAGACACACCTTACAAAACTCACTTTAGAACTACACCAACCGTGGCCTCAAATTTTGCCCTTAGCCTTAGCCAAGCTCAGGGCACTTCCCCGGGCTCCTACCTTCTTAAGTCTTTTTAAACTTATGTATGGCAGGCCATTCGTACTCCATAATCTTCCTGCTCCCCAAAATCTCCCTCCCCTGGCTGACTATATCCCAGTCCTCTCCTTCCTCTGACACTTGTAGTGACAACATGCTGATCTCTGCCTTCCACAACCCTCTGGAGAGGCCAAACCAGATCCTCCCATATCCCCAGGAGATCTAATTTATCTCAAATGTTCTAAATCTACAGGACTACAACCGAGGTGGAGTGGCCCTTACCTGGTCTACTTGGCTACCCCTACAGCGGTCAAAGTTGCTGGACTCCCATCCTGGTTTCACATCACTCAGGCTAAGAGGTGCCCTCCCAGCCCTAAATCTGATCATTCTGAGTGGTCATCTCATCTTCTGTCACCCACCCGTCTCCATTGCACAAAGGCCTCACAGCCACAGTTAACAGGCTAAGTCATGTTTTGTTATCCAATTTGGTTCCTAATCTCTTATGTTCTATTAATGATCATTTTTACAGCAGGACTCTTTAACAGTCTTTCCTAGAGACTCTCACATTATGCATAAGATCATCTTCATAATGTTCTATGTGATAACTGTCGTGGTTCTTCCTACCCTCAGCTGTCTGGTTAAATGTGACATCCCTGAAAGCCTAAGCCCTTACCTTCCCTATACCGGTACAGCCACTGCCTTCCCTACTCCCCCTATTTTTTCCAGCTCAACTCCTAGACCGGAGACAAGTTTTACACACCTACCCTCCTAACTTTTATGCTTTCAGGTGGGGGAGTAATCACCTCTCATAACATCACTCCTCCTAACCTCACACTTATTTTTCAGAATTCTACCTCACCATGATAATGATCCTACCTCAATGTCATCCTGATAAAATAACATGTCTAAATAAAGGCACCTTCCTCTCTACCTCACCTGGGTCCTTAAATATGACAGTGCCATGTCTCCTAATAACATCATGTCTCTTTGTTTTTCCAGTCTGACATATGTACATTTACCAGTGAAATTGTCCTGGCTAAAACACCTGGCATCAGCGTCTACCTGGGCATCAACCATCATCCCATCGACTCCCCTAGGCTCCAGTACAGTGCCCCTTGCCAGCAGGAAGTAGTTAAAGAGAAAAATCTTCACCCCTTTTCATAATAATCATAAGATGGGATATGAAAGGGTTGTTGACGCAGACTGGACACTGTAGCCAGAAAAAGCCTCAGCTGGAATTAGGGAGCTCCTGTCTCCCCCACCCCTAGAGATTTACCTATAACCCTGTACCCCACCACCCTTCGGAATCTGCCCCTGGCACCAAATGTGTGTCAATGAAATTCCTGTGCATCTTTAATGGCCATAGGGCACTTCCCTAAGCTTAGGCTGCTTATATTCCCCCACGCCACCTGTCTGCGTGAGAGAGATCGCCAGATTTCAGCAGCCGGCATGCCAGTCCTCTCTCTCTGTGTTCCCAGAATAAAGGTCTCTTTTGATTTATACTCCTCATTTTTGGGAATATTTTTCATCTTCTGGAAATAATCCTATCAATGATTACAACTTGGTGTCTCAGATAGCATAAAAATTATATATTTAGGGTCTAAGATTTCTCCTCTCTTACTCAAAAATTTCAAAATTTCTTTCAAGAGGACTTTTTACTATAAATTCTTCAAAATCCTATATGCCTGATATACATTTCATATTTCTTTCGCTATACATCCAATTGTTAGAAGGAGGGATTTTAGTGTGTAATTTGCAACACTGAATATAGTACAGTACATTTGTTTTTCTGAAAAGCATTGCTTTTGAAATTTCCAGTATAAAGTATAAAAGAATCTCAAATTAAATTTATGCATATGTACGTTTAAGATCAAAATAAAAATTGAGGAATGTTCCTCTCTCTAGGACACAAAGACCAGCTTGATTTTATAGTCAACCAGAACTTGGTTATTATCTTGAAAATATATATAATATCACTTAGAATAATAAGCTGCACATGAAAATCTGATATCTAGAGGAAAGTATCCATTTTAATCAATGACAATTATGGAGGACATAGTTCTTGACACATAAGTATATGTGTTAATAGACTTACATCTTTGTTTTTCAACCTCAATAAATAACTTTAGCACTCAAATGACACCTAATTAACAAATAATTAGAGCCTCAAGAATATAAATTTACATTTTTTGCATTAGTTAACTCAATGCCTTTAGTTTAATGCTTTGCTTTTAGCAGCCTTCTAGTAGGAATTTTACTACAATTATTCCTGTTGCCAAGTGAATGTCAGGAAGCTAAGAGTTATTAGAGCATTCTAATTGAAATCTGAAAACTAATTAGAACGTGTGTTCCTATTTAGGAGCTGCTGAACTAAAAAATCTGAAACAAAAATAAATCACTATATTTATACTGTAACTGTCATATATTGTTAAAATTAAATCCAAACATGAGACTTTTGATTTACAGTATAACCAAAAATATATACTAAAGCACTTGAACTTCTTCAAAAAGTTGTGAAGATATTTTTGAGACTAAATAGAAATAAAATCTGCTTTTACTGGGATAAACTAACAAGTGAAATAACAAGTAGTAGAACTTTAACAACATTATATGGAAAATATGGCAACACTGGCCAATATCAGCAGTTTCATTCACAGGAATTGCATTGGATTAAACTTTTGCAAAGAAAAACTTGGCAGGCTAAGTTGTCAAACTCTTTCCAGAATTCAACTGACAAAACAGACACACACACACACACACACACACACACACACACACACACACACACATACACACACACACAAATTCTGATATCCCCAAGCCTCAAATTACAAATACACATAAGCCAAAGTGCACTATTTCAGGATCTGTAATTATTGGAATATATGTTAAAAACATACCTGATGAAGATAACAGTGCTTATAATTTACAACATAGTTATCCTCCTGGTTCGGTCATATAGTTTTTCAATGCTTGAGTAACAGAAAAAAAAAATCCCCTCCTCCATATTCTATATGAGTTTGTGTTCTCTGAAATCAAAGAATGAATTTTAAGAGCAGAATATATTTATTGAAAGAAAGCTTCTGTCTGAGAGACAGAAGGGGTCTTAAGTGGGTTGCAGAGGGCTCTGTTTTCTCTAGGGACTTTTACAGAGTAAAACTATGAGGTGAGATTTGTCCAAGGTAGGGGAAAATGGGAACTTGCAACAAGAGTATAAGGCGGGACAGAACTGTGGTCCACCAGTAAAATTAATTGCTCAGGTAAAATTGATTAAATCAGGAACAAATGGGGAAGCGAGTCACATAGCAAGTGGGCATGCTTCACAGCAGAGAGTCTTCCTGTAGGGGGTGGGATGCTGACTCCTGACTTCCTCAGGGTGTTGGAGAACTATTTGGACTATGGATCCTTAGGATGTGGTTGTATTTGCTTTGCCTTTTGTCTTGAGATTTTGCCCACAGCAGGAGGTGTTTGTCTCCTCCAAAGTCACAAAACTTTTGGTCCTCGGTAGGACTACTCCCTGGAGAGTTTGCTCTTGTCTGACTGCCTATAATATTTCTATCTAACTCCGCTCTCTGTAACAGAAACAACTGAGCCTTTACTCTTAGGTCGTCACTCTATGTAAACTGGAAAAAGCCATAGGTTGCACATTTGCTTTCTCTGTCCAAGCTGTATGCATCATTCAATTAACTCAGCAAGGAAATATTTATTGCAGGTCTTTTCTATTATGGGACTATTCAATGTTTTACAACATTCCAAATCCCTGTTGTGGAGGCTACATTCTCTTGGAAATTGTAAGCGAGGCATTGGAAACATAAAACTCAGTTACATCGGTCCTCAGCTTTCAGCAGGCATGCCAGATATTTAGCCATACATCCACTAGATAAATGCCAGCCATGAAAGACACAGTGCTGCTCTCCAGATAGTAGGATGGACAGGAAAATGAAAGTGAAGATAATTGAATCAAAGAAGTTCCTTCCTTGCTTTAGAAATGTTATCATCCTGGAGATCTTGTCTGACACATATGAAGGCAGTGCTGGCCTGGCTATGACACACCTGGGGACATCGCCACATGGAATAGCCTGAACTTCTAAGATAAAGTGTTTGATTCTTGGGTGCAACAGGATGCATGGATGGTGAACAGACCTCCGCACAGAGGGTGGGAAAGGCTGAGGAAGACCTAATGAGGCAGGGAAGTGCATGATCTCATCCAGAAGATGGCAAATCCAAGTGCATAGGATGGAAGGACATTGAAAAACCCAGCAGACTGTGGAGTCTCAGCAGGCAGCGGGGGCCCTGTCTCTGTCACATCAGCATCGGCCAGTGAGACCCTGGAGTTTGTGTCCCAACTCTCCACCCTGCCCAACACAAACAGCAGAGAGGAGAGGAAGGAAATGCCTCGCTGAGTGAGGACAGACGGAAATTATGTGTACATCTGAGCACTGGTTTCAAGACTGCAGAAAAACCAAACTCAGGGTAGCAGTAGGTATGTGTGTATGTGTGTGTGTGTGTGTGTGTGTGTGTGTGTGTGTGTCTACCAATTTCAAAATTACAGTTCAAAGATTTGACCTATTGGAGGCACTACGTATTTTAATTACTGACCAAAGACCTTCATTTTTTTTTTAACACTTGAAATGTATTTTTTCCCATATCCTGCTATATATCCACTCCCAGCCCACAATGGATTTTCTGACTTTATTCCCAATACAAATTAGCAGTTAGATTATTTTAGTGCACAAATTTCTCCAGGAAAGTAACATCATATAATACCAAATGATGTCTCATTGGCCTGAATGGAGATTGTGCCTTCCCAGAAACCCATTATCTACACCAGCAGCGTCTGGTTACTGACAGCTGTGTGTACATGTGGTTAAGAGTTAAACTGCTGACACATTAGCTTAGTGTATTTTCATGATTGATACTTAACACTTGAACAACATTGATCATGCACTAGACTAGAGCTATGTTAAAGCGATCTTAAAGATGACCATGTGAACCACACTACAAGATGCAGTGTGACTGTGTATCCAGCCAAAGGCTTCTTTTTAAAGATCAAAATAGACCCTGGTACAATTTCAAATGACAGAACTTATCTGCAAACATTTTAATAAGTACCTTGACTTTAGACTAATAAGGTACTTACACAAATTAAGGACAGTGTGAAATTGAAACAAATAATATGATCTTTTTAAAGCTTTCTTCTTGCCCGTAAGACATCTGTGCAAGCACCCTGTTAGCTGTTACACGGAATCCCATCAGGAGAATGAGGAAATATCACTTGGACAGAACTGCCAAGAAAGTCCACTCACAGATTCTTGCATCCTCTGGCACAGCACTGCCTGACTTTGAGCTGACCTTGAAATTTATGGACTGGCACAAATAGTTGTTAAACTGGGAACAGATTGTGCAATGTCTTCTTAGCAAACGGTACCCAGCAATGTGTTAGCTGTGGGAGGGAATAAAAATATCCAATTTAGTTTTAATTCTGGATGGGAGAATGGACTGTGATTTTAAGAAATCATCCCCAAGTTGAATGCCAGTTCTCATGGAAAAGAACAATATTTGCTATATTTTAAGTGCACCTAATTTGGAGACCGTTGGATTGAGCTGTGAACAGCTGGTAAGCCTGAGAGTAGCACACTAAACTTCGCCAGGTATCTTGCTGTAAATTTATGAATTGATCACTTTTTACTTAGCTCTGTAGTGCACAGGAAGTAAACTTAAGCTTATCTTTCTCCTAAATGAGACACCACCCTCTTAATGGCAGCATATCTGAGCTTCAGAGCAGTTTACACCCTCATTACACAAGGACTAATAAAATTTAAATTGGACCAAAGATAACACAAGTTAATATTTAATCTCCTAAGTTCCTTGAACTTGTCTAGATTATTTTACATTTCATTGTTTGGTTAATATGGATTTTTCCATAGTATCTCATAATATATATAAAAATTGGGTGTATTTCTTGGCTTTGAGTTACTGTAATGAAATGTTTGAGGCCATTAACTTATAAAGAGGAAGAGATTATTTAGCTTGCACTTCTATAAGTTTCAGTCCAAAACTGAGAGGCCCAACTGTTTTGAGCTTCTGGGGAGGGTTGTGCATAGCAATTATGAAGAGCACACAGCAAAGCAATTTGCTCATACTGTGAGTCAGGAAAAAGAGAGAGAGGCTTATAGGACTCCACATCGGTATTGAGGATAAATCTCCAAAGTCCTCAGGACCTCTCTCTAGGACTCAACTCCCCCAGTTTACCTTTCCCATCACCACTCCAGGGACCAAGCCTTTAACATACAGACCTTTGTGGTGACAGTCACACAAACTGTAGCCCTTGGTGCGGATATGATCAGGACTGCAAACAGGAAAGAAGCCTTGCGTTTGCGTGTTTGACACAAACTGTACTGATTCATTAAAAAGAAAGCAACTGTAAGTGGATTATTAACCACACATGAGAAGGATTCACCATCAGAAATCATCTCAGCCACGATTTCTGCATAGGGATCACACTGGGTCATTGTCGACAAGTATAAGAGATTTATTGTCTGCGGTATTTATTCAACTCAGGGCAAAGCCCGGTGTCTAACGGTGTAACCTGGAACAAATCTTACGTGGGATCAGCTGGGTTGCCTCTTTTTAACATTCTAGCTGGAACCCAAGAATGATTTGCATAAGTGAACTGTAGACTAACAGAGAATCCTGTTAGTTCAGAAAGTGGTAAAGTCTTTGAGTGACTTAGATTTAGGAGACAGGCCATGAACTCAGGCCATGAACTCAGGCTGTGCTGGTTTTTAGGGCCATTTCAAATCTGGAAATTACTTGACCTCCAACTTCCTTTTTGTCAGATTTTCACTGGATTATAAAGGATATTTCTAAATGATCTTGGAGGAATTACTGGCAGGAAATATCCAACAGAAAAGAGGCTAGAAATGTGAAGAAAAATATTTTGGTTTTTGGTATTTTCATTTTTGTATGAAACTTTAATTCTCTATAATAAAGAAGCATAAACTTGATCTGGTTAAGCATTTCCAAAACCTTTGTCAATTTGTTTAGTTTGCCTAGAAACAGTCTACAAATTACAAAACAGATTACAGAACCCATCTCTCTAGATGCAGGAACTCGTGGATGGTTCGGGACTATTTTTTAAAGAAAGCTCTCAATTGTAATGGGAAGCACCAGCTGTGTTTGGTTCTAACTATTGTCTAGTGTTCCATTTTGCAGATAAGAAGACTGAAGTACAGGATCTTCATTGCTTAGCCCTAGACTACATAATGAATGTATAAAAGAATGTGAGCAAAACTAATTTTTCCTTGATTCTAGTGCTTTTTCAATCATTTTTCTGAGACACTTATAATCCTTATGGTGGAATAGGCTTTACTGATTCTGAATTTGTCATACAGTGAATATACTTTTCCACTCTTATTTTCGCTGTTATCCAAGTAGAAATTATGTGAAAAATGCCAGGAATGCTACTAATTCCTAAACAAATGTTACTAATAAGTTAGTGCCCTAGGTTTTTTTTTTTTAATGAGAATTGAATAAGAGAAAATATGAAAAGAAACTTCACGTCAGTTTTTATTTTTTTTTTTTAAATTGCACATTTAAAAAAGTTTGAGAACAGAGTATCACCAAGTAGATTTAAAATTTTTAAAATTTTTATTTCATGATCAAACCAAAATACAACTTTTTAAAAATCTGTAGTAACACACATGAGTATACACTGTAAGCATTTTCTTAGTTTCTCTTTCAAGTTATTTCTATAACCATTTTAACACAAGACTATATTTATTTTTTAAAAGAGTTGTCATCATAACTGATTTACCTATACCATACTAAATGTTTTTCCTCAAATCTTTTGTTTATTTTGCCATGTTTTCTTCTGTCAGCCAGTTTTAAACAATTCTGCCAATACAAATTGGTCTCTAATTTCCAGATAAGTTTGGTGCAAGTGTATTGAAGCAGAGAAAACAATATCATTGTAAAAGTTTACTGTTGGCTCAGGATGAAGATAGTACATTGATGTGCTGTTCAAAATCTTTGTTGCTTTTCTCATCAAAGAATTTTCATATTTTTCAAACAGTTGCAAATAAAGTAAATGGAAACAGATGTTATTGTGATGAAGTAAAACCATGTCAAGTACAAACACTTTTTCTAGGAAAGGAAAATTAGCAGCATCATTCCGTATTTTCCAAAGAAGGTGCACTCTTTCACACTTTCCCTCAAAGACTCGATCTGGAAGAGCATGTTTATGTGTTCTCTCCATCCCACTTGTTTCTTCTGGGATAGCAAAGTAGTCTAGGTCTAGTTAACACTGCTAGTTTCCTAGACAAGGACTTTGTAGTGGGTATGTCATTACATTAAAAGGGAATGGATATGTGTGACTCCTTCATTCAACACAGCCATTCTTACTGTAGTAATTTTTATCCTAGATGAGGCGAGACAACATCAGATAGCTGAAGCTTCCTAAAGTGAGATAGAGGTGAACTGAACTCCTCCCTGCTAAGGGTCAAACCACAGAATGCTTCAGTAGAGTTGGATAAACAGCTGAAGTCTGCATCTTCTGGCTTCCAAACCTCTCAGCAGAAAGTGCCCTGATTAATCAATCAGAATGAGTTTGCATTTTGGATCTCTGGGTAGCCAGTGAACATCTAAAAACTTCTTTCTGTGATATTTCCTCATGAAAAGTCTCTTTTGCTTTTGCCTTACAGAGCTGCTCTGATTCAGTTTACTCAAATAGCAATTTTTTGTTGCTCAAATAAATGCCATTTCACTTGACCTCCATGTGCATCCTTTAGGCTGTGGCTGTTAATGTAACAAGCTTTTGTTTGTGTGCACATATGGTATGACAAGTGCCTGAACTGGCTCAAGAGGAAAGAGTGGTAGTGAGTTTCAAAGCAGCACAAACTAAGTAATGCTCTAAATGGATTATAAATGTGTTAAAATATGTGTTACAGAAATGAAGTCAGTCTTTACAACTGGCCAGTGAGATAGATGCTATTGTTATCTCTACAGTTAAAGAAACTGATTCAGAGCAACTGTTCCAAAGTTTCAAAATTAAAGGACTGAAAATTGGACTTAAAACCCCAGCAGTATGGACTTAGGCAAAGACGGTGTGAGGACCTCAGTGAACCCTCTCCTCAAGAGAGCCAGAAATTAAATTTCTCAAAATTACTAAAGACAATGACTCATAATTTGCAGAAATTGATCTCTGGATCAGAAGACAGATTAGGAAAAACTTATTCATCATAACTGGTGAGCCTCTGTGAAACTAGAGAGAAACCCCCCATTGATTTCAGGTGTGTTTGTACCTCTCCCCCGTGTCATGGAACAGCTATTCCAAGTCGCTCTAAAGATGTTCTAAGCAATGTGGAAATGTTCTCCAAATTCCAGCTCCTTCTCTGCTTGGAAGGTCCAACCTCTGGGGAAGAGGGCAGTTCCTAATTACCCCAGGCATGTGTGTAGATTTGCAGCCTGTGATACTCACAGTTCTCACCTGCCCAAGCTCTGTGCCATGCAAGATCTGTTCCAGGCGGTGTCATTCTTTCCAGCTCCTGGATGGTAGTACTGAGGTTCTGCCCAGAGGATAACTTAGCAAGCTTAAGAAAACAGTCAACCTGTGTATTTGACTGTTTAAGTAGATCCACTAGTAATTCTGGCATTTAGATAAAAGTCTGCATCAGTCAAGCTTGGATTGAACTGGCTTCTTTACAGTATGACTGGTGCCATTCAGTCCGTGAATATTCCTTTGAAATTGCTCTCTGTGGGCCAACTTGCTTGTTAAAATCATGCAGGAAGATCATTCATATGCTTAGCTTACACATTAATGAAATGAAACAAGAAGAAGAAACACTTATTAGGCTAAAAGTATCCAGTTTTCTTTCCAAATAAAGGCAATCTTTGAACTAAAAATGTGATTTTACAAATGTTATAGAATTAGCATATCTCTGTGATATAATTGAAGCTTTGTTTAATCAATAACATAATTATTGTGGTATTGGGAAGGAATTACATGCTTATTATTTGATGCATATTTGCTATAAGTTATGTCAGTCAAGTACAGAAAATTTTCCCAGCTACTTATACATGTAGATAAACTGACAGTAATAAACTTTTTCTTGATGTTGCAATTAATAGACTTTTAAACAGTAATGAAAAATCTCATATCACTGAAGTGTTTATCAAATATTCTTTGAAATTCTTAATGTATTGACATCATGTTAATAAATCAACACTTTACAAGCCATGTGGGGTCCAGGAAGAGAGAAGCCAGTTTTTCCTTCCTATGAGCTGACTTTTCAGGCCTAGCCTGAGGCCAGTGGTCTGAACATCTTTTAGGAGGATAACAACATGCAATATAGCAAATACGAGGGATCTCCTTCTGTCTTATTTTGAAATTCCTTATTGCTTTCATTGTTTTGTTTTGTTACTATTTATTGTTTTTGTTTTATTCAACACTCTGTTGTAGTTGGTTTTATTTTGTTTTGTTTTATTTGATTTTATTGTATCTGATGGAATGGACAACAAGATCTATTATGGTAGCAATTGTTGATTTCCTATTATCCTGCTTCAAAGTTCTCTACCACTTTCACTGCTTTGTTTTGATTGGCTTTACTCTGTTTTGTTTTGTTTTGTTGGGTTTTATTCTTTTAAAAACTCACAGCTCAGTTTATCAAAGGGTAAGGTATTAGAATTCGGAAGTCACTTTTTGCTTAGTGGACCTTTTAAGTACATGCGATCATAAGTAAAATTCAGGATAGATAAATTAGGATTGTCCTGAAGGGCATAAGAAGGGACACATGGCCTTCAAGTTATCTGAACATTATAGAAATATCTCAGACAGATGTTGGTTAGCACGATCTGGTAAGTAGACATGTAGACAGAGAATAATGGTCTGCAGAGGAGTCAGAGATATGTGGAGAGCTCATTGAAAACTGGGAGACACTCAGGTACTCTCAGTTTAAAACATTTGGAAAAGTAACAGATACTGGAAAATAGTTTGGCAGTTCTTAAGGCAGTTAAAATACACTTGATTTCTATGACTCAGCAGTTTTTTGGGGGTATGTACTCAAGAGAACTGAAAAGAAATGTTTAATGAAAACATTCCTGCAAAGGTGAATGGTTTCTGGGAGGAGTCTCCTCCTGGGTACCTGACAATAGCGCTGGCAGAATGGATCTGAGGTGACCATTTAGACTCCGTTAAAGGCTTGCAAAGACCAGGGAAAAGATGAGATGATACATTTAATCTCAGTCATTTTCAGCAACCAGCTCAACCTCAATCACCATTGTACCCAGTTTTGCACATGATTTTGCACAAACTACACCCACATTTTTGTAGCCAAGGTGCAAAAATTACCCTCTCTTTCATATGAGTTATTATCAGTTCTTTGCTGCTTTTGGCCACAAGCACACAGGGATGAAGAGTCGTTTCTGTTACTTCTTTCCAAGTTGGTGTATGGACTTCCCATCCTGACTAAGTTGACTTCCGGTGATTTAAAGAGCCAGGACCCATCTACCTTTCATTTTTCTCTTTTTTCCTCTTTTGAAAGCCATACATTAAAATTGCACACATAAAGAAAATTAGAAGGTGACTGTCCACGATTAGGGAAAGTTAGGCTCAGACAAGACCAGAAAATCATTACATTTATGTTACACGCTGTTCTTTGGGACAAAGAGAGCCTACAACAACAATTAAAAAACAAAACAAAATGATAACAGCAATAGAAAACAGCAAACCCTGGGCAAGAGAAAGATTCTTACTTTAAGAAGCATCACTTTATTATACTCAACAGTTAAGATTTGAATAACAGCAAGAAAATCATAAGGGATCCAAAGAAGCAGGGAAATATACCCTATTAGAAGGGAAAATGGAAGTTTCTGAAAAGACCGTATCAGATCTGTTACCTAGAGATATTAAGACAACAATCATAAAGATGCTCAAAGAGCTAAAGGAAGTTGCAGATAAATCAGAAAGGCAACAAATGAACAAAATGGGAATATCAGTGACAAGATGAAAAACTGAGAAAAAGGAAGTCCTGGAATTGGAAGGCACAATTGCTGAAATGACACAGATTCAGTAAACTATTGAAAGGTAAATTTGAACAAGCAGTAGAGAGAATTTAATGACAGGACAGTGGAAAGGTTCCAATCTGTGAGACACAAAGAAAAAAGACTAAAGAAAGGGAATGGACCCTGAACGACCTGTGGGAAAACACGATGTGAAGTGACAGTTGCCTTGTGGGAGTTACAGGTGGAGCAGAGAGGAAGAAGGAAGTATAGAGAACTTTTGAAGAAATAATTACCAAACTCCTCAAATGTGATGAAGGACATGGATGTGAACATCAAAGATGCTCAATAAATGAAATTTAAAAACTCACAGCAAGACAAACCATCGTCACACTTTTTAAAAATAGAGACAAAGAATCCTGAAAGCAGTAAAACACAAAAATTCATCGCAGAAAAGATCTTCAATATGATTGTTAGTAGGGGTCTAATTAGAAATATTCTGAGGCCAGAAGGTAGTGATTCAATATATTTAAAAGGCTAAAACAAAAAAAAATTTAAAAAACTGAAGTAAAAATGTTATATCCGGAAAAATACCCTTAAAATATGAAGGAGAAATTAAGATATTTCTAGGTAAGCTAAAATTGAGGGGATTTTTTAGCATTAAATCCAGCCTGATGCTCAAGGGAAATCTGCAGAATAAAATTTAGAGATCCCATAGACAGTAGCATGAAGCTAGATAAAGAAACAAAGATCTCAATAAAAGAAATTTATGAACAATTATAAAGCTGGTATTATTAACAATAGCCAACAAAAGAAGTAGGGGTAGAGCTGTGAAAAGCAGGGATGTTTTTACATTATTAAAGTCAAGCTGGAATACATTCAAATTGGATGGTAAAACCACAGAATTTTAAATGCAATCTCATGATAACAACCAAAAAAATAGTTCACCACAATGGGATAAAGTTTAAAATATATTACTTTAAAAAGTAAAAGTGGATAATTTACAACATTATTGAAATTAAATGTACTATTTCACAAATATATTAGGAAAATTATAATTTCACATGAAAAAATGGGAATTTTATTACTGTATCTATAAAATAAAGAAGATAAACAAAATAAATAGAAGATAAACATAATAAAGAATCAATCATATTAGAGAAAACTGGGAGAATGATTTTATAATTTCAGTGAAAAGGGATCTCTCATTTAATAACAAGACACACATGTAAGATCAGAAATAAAATTCTGACATGGTTGGCCTTATAAGTTTGTGTGGCAAATCTTCTGTTAAAAAATCTTATAAACAAGATGAGAGAAAACAATGAAAAAATATTTTCTACTTATATAAAATATACACAGACTATACAAAAATCACTTAGGAAAACATACAACATTATAAAGGGAAAAATTTGAGGTGGAAATCAGTAAATAAATTTTCTAATGAAAATTAGAAGCCCTAGTTGTTCGGAATATGCTCTTGTACACTGAGGAAATTATCTCCTAACGAGGGAGAACAACATAAAATTGCGAATTATCATGTTCCACTTTAGCAACAAATAAAATTTTAGCAAAAACTTCTTTAATTTGCTATCCATTGCATAATTTCCTACAATGAAATCAATAATATTCTTTCTGTCTCCACTAACATTTTACTTCAACCGACATGTTCAACACTCAACAGTGCGGTCCACATTCATTTCGTGTTCTTATAGGTTTACTCATGCAGTTACATGTTCAACATCTCTCTCCTGCCTAAATAATAAAATCCAAGAAGTCAGAAGCTCTTTTTATTCTCCAGTGACTAACACCAAACAGTACTAGGCCAGCAGATTGCAACAATAAACACTGAACGAGTGAATAAGTAATGGATAAATGATTACGTGAATAGGATAGACACATTCAGATAATAGCATGTGATGTTTACATCTCATCAATTTCATGTGTTTTGTTCTCAGATTCTCCATGAAGGGTTCTCAAATTCATTGTCTTCCTGCAAGATTTCATGGACTAAATAGGTGCCTTTTATACATGAATAAAAGACCAGTAATCTATCTTGTTTGGAATACTTTTCCAAACTTTGTCATGATCCAATCATGTTAATAATACTAGCTCACAGTGACATTTATTAAACAAGGATCATTTGGGGGTATTACTTTAAAATTTCTAAAACTGGTTACTTTTACCTTTGCCTAATCCATAGCTGTTAGGAAGCATTCTCTCAACTTCACAGACAAAGTCAACCTTCCACACAAACGTGGTTTGGGTCCAGAATACCCAGTGTCTTTTCCATCTGTTACAGGGCTTCCCTATACATGCATAAATTGGAGCCTATAGGAGATATATCCTGCCAAATTTCATTTTTATTTATAGAACATATTTTGTTAGTATTTGTAATTTGCCAACCATTCTTGACACAGCGGGTGATAATGGATACATTTTCTTAGAGACTATGAAGGGGTCTAGGCTCCCACTGTACGTTGACTCTTGGGACGTTTCAAACTGTCCAGTTGCGTGTTTATAGCTATAATAACAGGTGGTAGAGAATTAATATGCATGCCCATCACCCATCATCTTTTATTTAAGTCATTGCTGAGGCAGCCAATTTCTGTATAGCTATTGACATGCTTTTCACAGATATTATTGTTTAGAGTCTCCCATGCTTTCCACTCTGGAGTTTCTCTGACACTATTCTATGTCAAACTTATGAGTTCCTTCTGCATATTTAAGCTTAATCAGAAAAAATGGGTGTAGTATTAATTATTTTAGTTTCAACTTTGAGCTTCTACTTGGAAATAGATAACATTTTCTTATTTGTGCACTTCTCAGGTATTGTGCATTACTTAATTATTATTATATCATTTTATTTTATTTTATTTTAGTTACTGGGGATTCAATCCAGAGCTTCATGCAAGGCAGGAAAGCACTAGATTATCCTTAAAGATAATTCTTTGGAGAATAACCGAGTTCAAGATTCTAACTGCTAGAATAAACGGAACTATCTGAAAGTTACCACAATGGAGGATGAAAATTATTCCTAGGTGATGAGAAATGGTCAGATGTCTTTCAAAAGTAGAGTAACGTTAGCAGCCACATTTAATTTTTTCACCCTGCAGGTTGAAAGTGCATTGATTTCAAGATATTTCCTGGTCCTAGTGTTACTTAATTTGAAGTTAGAGCTGAGTCTTCCATTTTTTTTTTCATTTTTGATGTCATTGTAAATAATATAAAATCTGATGTCAATGTTCAGTTTCAAGATGCTATGAACATTTAGCTTAGTGTTCCACTGGGTGCACAGTTTTTGTCTTTTGTCAACTATGTTCACATTTAAAAAATAAATTTACCATGCCAAGATCCTCTTCATATAGTATTTAATAGGTTACCCTGTAGAGAGTGCTTAGCAATCACTGCTGGTAATGAAATTATAGTTTTGTGAACACAATGATTTAGCAATGTATAATGGTCAATTTCCACATTTAGTTTGGTGCCTAAAATTCAGAGGCCAAATCCTATTAGATACTTCAATAAGGAAACATTATTCTATCATAATTTTAAAATAGATCTTTTCATTTTCTGAGACTTAAGAGCTAGGATGCTAAGCCTGGTATGCTAAATATTATATTCTATACTCCATTTAGACTTTGATTTGGATTTAAAATTCAAAATCACTTCCATCATTTCTATCCTTGTGAGTGTGTGCCTGTGGGGATATTAAAATAGAGAAAGAGCTACTTGGAGAGATGAAATGATTGAATTTGATGCCTAAGGCCAGAAACCTCATTTTGCTTATGTTAATATGTAGAACTTTCTGCACTCCAGCCGGTGGCTAGCAAATGCATTTTCTTGATTTTGTAAAATTCAGCATTGCCTATTCTGGTTGAGAACCTTATTTCTTTTGTTGCAAATCCTGCTAACAACCAATCATAATCTAGGTTCTGTTAACATAGCTCAATTATAAAACGATTATACATGATTACACAAATTCAAAAGCTATATGTTGTTTTTTTTAATTCCTCTTTTTTGGAGTGTGGGGAATTTAAAACAGGGCCTTGCGTATGTGTGTTGACTCTTTTGAAAAATACTACATTTAAGGTTGAATATTGAAGCTGTTCTAACAGCAGATAAATGAGTAATTATCACTGAGATAGAAAGTAGATGAAATCATAAAACCTACAAGATATTTTCAAAGAAGAATTTGAATAAATATTCCACAGAGTAAAATTGGTCACAAAGAAGTGCAAATATTCTCAGTATTCTAGTAGGCGGAGTGTCACTAGGGAGGCAGTATTTGTCTCCACTAACTCTAAAATAGTTAATTTATCCATTTCAAGAAGTATTTATTGTACATCAACTTTATGGTATTCTAAAATGAAAAGTATCTCAGACCTAAGAAGAGCTCACAGCCCAAGGTGAGATGGTAAAGGAATGACGTTTGCGAATCTACATTCATAATTCAAAGTACTTAAGCAGTACCGAATACACTTACAGAATACTATAACAATACAGAGGGCAGAAAGAATCCCTGGATCAAATGTAATTTTTTCCAAGGTGCAGCACATTATTTAAGTTACTTCTTAGATTAGTAGCGGAGTCCAGTGATACAGAATTAGATCCAGGGCACTACAGACAGAAGGAAAGCAGTGTCTGTTAGGCTAAGATGCCAAGCAGAATATTTCATGCTTTATTGATAGAAAATAAGGGAGGGTGAAGAATTCCAAGCAGAGGCTTGGAGAGGTGAGAAGGAAGAGGTGAGCATAGGCATATGAAATGCATATGTATTATGTTGGACTTTGTATATTGTGCAGAGTATTCTAAGGCTTGCAAACATAAATGATGAGACAACGTGGAAAAATGACTGGTGAAGAGTATAAGATTGAGGCAATTGCTTAACTGAGTTTGTCCTAAAGTTCTGGTAATGCAGAGATGTTAGCAGCACCTGCATATCCTAACTGAAGAGAATGAAGATGCCAGAATCCTTCTGCTGGTATATGCTGCTGCTATCAGTTATCACATAGAATGAGAGAGAAGGCAAACTTGGGAACAAATGAGTTTGGTTTGAAATATTACACAAAAAACAATCAAAATATGTCATGTTTGGGTTCAAATTTCCCATGATGAATGTGATTATTATGTATATCTAGAATGCAACAATAAACTTAATTAATTAAAAAATTACATTTGTTCCTTGTAAAATCCAGTGATATACAAGCAATTATGTAAAGTAATAAATATGGCAATGCATTGTCAGTTCTGCAACAAAAATGACATAATGTATACAGTAATAATCCATTTAAGATGGGGAAAGTGATAGTATTATAGAACAATAACGTTTACAGACCTCACTGCAATTATGTTAACGTAAATCTGATATAGATTCTGATAAATTAAGGTGTAGAACAACCACTAATGAAATAACTTTTTGACAATTAAAAGAACTATGATGTTTCACTAGACAATCTTCGCTGAGAACAAATGATATAGTGAGTGGGGAGAGAAATAGAAATGTGATACAGAGACTAAACAGTAAAATGAAAGATGTAAATTCAATTTTATTTGATAATACTAATGGTTAATAGATTAAACAACCCAGTTTAAAGTAGAGATAGACCAGATAAAGAAGAAGACCTAACTCTGTGCTCTGCATAGTAGAAGTGCTTTGGATTTAAAGCTACAATGACATTGGGAGTAAAGTTATAGCAAAAGATACATTATGCCATCTAACTGTAAGACCTGCTCGAGTGGTTACAATAACGTCAGACGGGACAGGACTGAGGGTAAAAATGCTACTGGAGAGACACACTTCACACTGATGAAGAGACATTCTACCACGGGAAAAGCCACATTTGAATCATAAAATGTGTTAATTAATTTCATAGAAATGAAACAGTGAAAATAACATTGTTTGACCTCAAAAGAATTAACCTAGAAATAAAAAATATATCTAGAAAATATCTACTGTTAGAAATTAAGCAACAGACTGAAAAACAACCCACAGAATGCAAAAGAAATCTCAAGAAATTTGAAAATATTTTTATTCAGTATTACTGACTGTCTTATGATAAAACATAAACATTAAATACATATTGTTAAGTGAAGATGACAAAATGACTTTTTAAAAAATCTTTTTGAGACAGGGTTTCATTGTCTGCACCCCTATGCAGTTCAGGGTGGCCTTGAACTCACTTTGTAGCCAAGGCTGATCTCAAACGTGTCACAATCTTCCTGCCTCAGTTTCCCCAGTGCTGGGATTACAGGTGTGTGCTACCATGCCCTAAAAAGAAGACCTTTTTTTGTTTTGTTTTATTTTTTTGTTACCAGGGATTGAACTCATGACTGCATACTTGTAAGGCAGGTGCTTATGCTGCTGAGCTAAACGCCCAGCCCTGAAGACAAGTTTTGAAAGCAATGTATTTTGAAGTTTGACACACACACAAGCATACAATACATAACATGGCACAGAGCCCATGCCTAGCAGTGACAGAGCACATGCCTAGCATACATTCATGCATAAGGCCCGGGTTTGATATCCTCAGTACCAGGAAAAGCAAAACAAAACAAAGCAAAATCTCAAAATAAAAATCTCAAGGTAGCAAAATCCATGCATGCACACCACACACACACAGACACACACAGAGTCAGACAGAGACAGAGTTTTAAAAGAGACTAGAGAGAGGTGAAAGGGGCCCATCAGGGTTCTTCATGGTCAAAGCTAAAACAACTTGAGTAACAAAATATAAAAAGTACTGTCAGGGCATATCTCAAATTATGAAATAAATAACATGATTTCATACTTATATAAAAATGATTGAAGAGATTAATAAATAAAGGATAAAGACTAATCTCTGATACCTAAGTATTACAAATAAATAATGAAATACTCTAACCTAAATGTGGGGAGTGAAATAAATTCAGTCCAAAGAGCACACTCTGGCAAGGTTGAGAAGAACTAAACTTACAGATTCCTGACCACACACCTACATTTGGGTGAGTCCAGCCACTTGACATGACATGAAAAAAAAAAGGTGTTTTACTTTTGTAATCCTCCTCCCCAAAGCCTGTAGCTGATCATAAAGTTAAAAGCAGACAAATTTGAGCACCAGGGCTTTCTATGACATGCCTGATCAGTGCTGTTCAAATTGTCAATATCATCAAAAAGCACGGAGAGTCTGAGACACTGTCACAGCTAACAAGATACCATGACAACTGAACACAAACACAGTATCCTGAGGAGGATTCTGGAATGAAAAGGTAAACTAAGAAGAATTAAGGAACTGTTATTAAGATATGGTCTTTAGTAAATAACATGCAGGTGCTGGTTTATTAATTGCTATAAAATACATACAAATTTAAATGCTATACTAATGGAGAGAATTGTGGAGTTGAGTATCAAAGCTATATGGATGCTCTCTATACTGCCCAATGTTTTTTATGAATCTAAAACTTAGAATAACAGTTTTTCATTAAAAATCATTGGCCTCATTAATGTAAAAAGGAATCCTTAGTAAATGTTATACACCAATCTGTCTCAAGCCAGTGATATATAAAAATGACAGTACAGCATTGCCCAGCGGAACTGACCCAAAGAATTCATGCTTGATTTTGCAATGACAAGTGTAATCAGTACATTCAAAACAATAAGCATCATACGATCACTTCATTATATACAGAAACATTTTTCCACTTCCATACTCATTCATAGAAATTTTTTTCATTTACTTACAGAAAGAAAATTATTTGAACTGATGAGGGACATTTATGAAAAACTTTCAGCTTACATACTATTTCTTTAGTCCCAAGATCAGAAACAAGTCAAAGATGTCCACTCTCATTGCATCATTTTAGATATATTACTATACAATAAAATCTTGGATTGTAACTTTTCTATGAGTTTTCCAAAAGATGAGCAAATATTTATAATAAATTTTAACTTGGTAAGTGGACGATGTCTTGCTACATGAATACTATGTGACTCTGAACATCAAATAATCATGACTGAGCCCATGATTCTTCTCCCTGCCTCTCGTCCCTTGCTGGAGGATTGTTGATGATGGTCTCCCAACATCAAGAGTTTATGGAGACCTCATCTGCATAGGAGCAGAAAAAGATGGGAGAATTCCTCAGATGAGATGAGCTGAGAGAGATGTGTAAAATGTAGGAGACTCCCAAACTTTGTAGAAAATCAATATTTAAATAAGGTTGTAGCAGTGTTAGTCATGAATCTGTTTAACAACAGATTAAGATTCCTTTCTGTTTAACAACACAATATCATATTTCTGCAAAACCTCAACAGGAAGCAAAAGCAGATGTCCTAGGGTAGTTTCCTTGTTAAAGTTGCATCAGAAGGCAAAAATTCCATTGGGTTAATAGTTAGCAATGGTATTGTTGTGACAATGAAAATCCTCCAACACAATAACCCTTTTCTCTTTTGTCTCCATCACATCAGTCCCCAAGGTTTTCAAAGCCAAGCATGGGTTAATTTATTTTTCTTTATATATTTTTAAGTTTCTTTGTTATTTGCTTTATGTTAGAGCACTGTAATCATGTTTAGCTGAATATTTTGGGATTGTAGAATGAATCATCTGAATTTCCATTGTTTCATATGGAGAAATTTGCTTTGATACACAAATGCTTTGAAATATTAAGTTTTCAGAACAAATTATTCTCACAAAATTTTTACTGTTAAAAATTGCTATGATGAAAATAACATACCATAAAAAAGAAAAGGAAATTGCAAACTATTTCTGAGAGTTACTAAAGATAACATGAATAAATGGAAATATATGCCTTACCATGAATTGATGGACTGAATATTATTAAGTTGTCAATACAGAGTGATATGTTACATATTGGTTTCATCTAACTATCTATGTATCTATCTATTAATCTAACATCTATCTATGGGAATATCAATTAAAATCCTACAGATTTTTTCTTAAGAAGCTGACAAAGTAATTCTAAAATTTCTGGGAGAATAAAGCATTCATACAACAGCTAACATAATTTTAAAAAATTCATAGGGTTCAAACTTCCTGACCTTAATACTCATGGTAAAACTACAGTAATCAACAGCATACAGTATTGTCATCATGTTAAATAATGGACTAAAGGAACAGAATAAAAGTCAATAAACTTACATATGGCAGTATATGAGAAACTGCTTTTTATACTGGTAGCAAGGTAACTATATGGAAGAATAAACTTGTCAATAAATGTGTGGAAAAATTAAATATCCATCTGCAAAGGAAGAAAATAAACTCAACTGTTTCTTCATATACAAAAGTGAACTCAGTGTAGCATAGAACTAAATGTCACAGCTGAAAATATTTTTCTAAAAATAAATGTAAAAGAGTTATTTAATGATTTCTTCAGTGAAGCAAAGATTACTTAAATAGGATACCATAAGAATAACTATAAAATCATAAAATAAATTTAAAAAACGCATAGTGAATCACATTTTATCATAATCAAGACTTTTTCACTTGAAAAGATACTAATAAAAGATCTCATGAAAATGAGGAGAAGCCATGTTTAAGAAGAAAATCATCTCATATTTCTGATAAGTCATTTTTATAATATATATATGTATATATATATATATATATATACATATATATATAATGCAAAATCCAGATAACTTCATTAACAGCAATGAAAAACTGGAAAAAACAGTTTGAACTTACACTTTTGTATAAAGATATATAAATAGCAAAGAAACATATTAAAAGCTGTTAACAATTATAGGAATGCAATTAAAAACCATGATGAAATATCTGTGTGTATATAGAATGGCAAAAAATGTTTTCCTAAACTAAAACAATAGAGTCAGCAAAAAAAAAAAAAAAAAAAAAAAAAAAAAAAAAAAAAAACACAATAACAACAACCCTCCCAAATATAGCAACAAGCGATGGCCATAATTATGAAGCACGAGACTTTTACAATGTTGGTGAAAATGCAAGATGACATAGAAAGTGCAACAAGCATTGTGACAGTTTCTTACAAGGTTAAGTGTGCATTCATTGTGGCAGTTCAGCTCAAAGACATTTACTCAAGAAAAATGGCAATATGTATCTACATAAGGACTTATAAATAAATATTCAAATTAGCTTTATTTAGAATAGTCAAAAATAATGAAAAAAAACTTAGTTGTTCAACTGGTTACAAAATAAAACACATTCACAGATGGGACTATTATGCACATATAAAATGGCAAAACTGATATGCTCAAAAACATGAATGAATATCTAATGCATTAAGCTACAAGAAAAAAAGAAAGCCACAAATACAAGTGGATCTAATAGCTGATTCAATTTTGGAGCATTATGGAAAGGAAGACTCTAATGATAGTAAGATCAGTAGTTGCGTAGGGTTGGCAAAGTGGCCAGCTACAAAGGCGTATAAGAGGGGTTTTTACATTGATAGCTGTCCACGGTGGCAGGCATTTGTCAAAACACACTGAAGACCATAGTAAAAGTATATCTCACTAAATGTAGGTTTCATCTCAATAAACTTGATTTATAATTAATTTAGGCTAAATTTTATGAAATTTTTATGCACCCAAATCATAGCAATATTTATACACAATTGTCAAAAGTTTTGGTTTTGTACACACTTACTGGGGTCATCCTCAATAAAAAGATTATAGAAAAATTAAAATTAAAGATGACTGACACAAACTATTTATTGTTAGATAAGTAAAATTAGAATATAAAGTACATATTCTTCACTTCATTTTCTACATATTCATCAAAATAAATAAATGAAGAACTTATTTCACATTTTCAAACAATTGGAACTTGTTAGCAGACTTTCAAGTAGAATACTGGGATTTAAGGTAAGGAATCTAAGCTTTATAGGACTTTTGAATTAGAATTTGTATCATCCTAATCAGCAGTTTTCACTTTGTAGCTATTTTAGCCACTTTCTTGTCACTAAGATACAATTTCTGACACTCAAAATTAAAAGATGGAGAAGTTCATTCGGGCTTATGTTGTTTAGAGATTTCAGTACATAGTTGACTGAGTTCCAGGCAGAAATGGCATAGTGGAAGGATCTGGAAGAAGAAAGCTGTTCACGTGATGATGCTCAGGAAGAAAAGACCAAAGGAGGACACACGCAAGAGACGTGCCTTTCTAGGTCACACTCCCAGGGTCCACAGCCTCTGATGAGGCTCTTGCTGTTAACAGCACATTTAGCAGTGAGGTCATTAATCAATTAATTCTCTTATTAATATAGGGCTTCCATGATCCAATCACTTTCCTAGTTCTACCGCTGCACACATGAGCCTTCTGGGGAACACTGCACATCTAAACCACGCAGTAGGAACATAAAACCCAGTTACATTAAGAATTGTGTCCATTCATATTACTAATTAAGTAGCTCTGAGTATTTCTTGTTTGGCAAAATACCTTGTATTTGTTCTGCAAACAAGAGTATTTTTGTCAAAAATTGTAGTGCATTCTCTTCTGCCCCTACCTATTCATTCATTCATTCATTCATTCATTCATTCACTTATAACTATTGTAAAATCATATGACTCAGAATTAACCATTTCTCACTTTTAAATCTTTTTATTTGAGATCATCTCTGCCAACAATGAATTAGTTCTGGGTCCATGAGCATTAATTATGATGTGTCAACTGACACACAGCATGACCTATGAAGAGATTCACATTCTTTTTAAAGATCTTCTTAAATTTTCTAATTTTTATAGGTGAATGTCTGGGGAACAAGTATGGGAATTGACTTTAACACTGTGGAATAATGTTAGAAGAAATATAAATCTGGATCATGCTTCATGTAGCCTATTAAGTAGAGAATTGGATTAAATGTAACAGCTCATGGAGTGAAGTTAAAAAGGTTCTAAAAGTTTATTTTGTTGGCTGGCTGAAATATAGATAAAAAATGACCTACTTTGAATGATCTAGAAATGCCTGCTATTCTTTGGTCTATTATTAATGAGCGCATTCAAAGACTCATGAGAATAAGAATTCTGGGATAGATTTGCCACAGAACCTAAGTCTCTGTACTATCAAGAAAATGTGCCCTTCACTGGGACCTTTAAGAAACAGGCTTGTAAGGGGAGCACTATGATTCTTGATGGTCCCTGCATCGTGCTTCTCTCCGTGCCAGGTCTTCTGGTGGAGACCTCTGTCATTCAATTGGAGAAATGAAATGTGATAGCTCTAAGAGGATCCTGGAGTGGCAGGCCCAAGACAGTGCTCAGCCACCAAAGGCCAGCTAGGGATAGTTATTGTAAAGGACCACAGAGGCCGAGTGACAATTAGAATGTGCCGATACACGTAGAGCTGGTTAGTTACAGTGTTTTCAGAAGTGAAATCGATAGGTTTTTTGCTGAATTTTTATAACCAGAAAATTTTAGGACAAATGCACAAAAATATAATATAATATAATATAATATAATATAATATAATATATAATTCAGTCATAGAAAGGGAGGCTTGGGATTCCTCAGTTAATGTTCAAACTTGAGCCAGGTTACATATCCAGAACCTCTTAAATGAAGAAATACCTGATTTTCCTTCAAGAAGGGCTTTGGGCATTACCAAAAAATCACACAGCCAGACTTTCTCTCTTCATTTTGCAAAGGGACTCATGGCCTTTTACCAACATAATTTCACACTGGGAGAAAGGAAATGATCAGATATGTCAGGGACTAATCCTGGATACTGATTCTGAGCTAAGACTGATTCCAGGAGATTCAAGACACAACTGTGGTCCTCTGGTAAGAACAGGTATGTACAGAGGTCATGTGAACAATGGAGTGTTAGCTGAAGTTCAACTCACAGTGGGTTCAGTAGATGACTGAGTGTGTCCTGTGGTCATTTCCCCAGTTCCAGAAATAGGATAGATAGATTTAGAGCTTGTGAGAATTCCCATACTGATTCTCTAACACTTAAAACGAGAGCTATTACAGTGGGAAATGCCAAATTCAAGCTAGTAGAGTTGGCTCTATCTGAACAAATAGTTAATCCAAGATAATATTGCATCCCTTGGGTGATTGCAGATATTAGTGTCACCATGAAGGACTTGAAAGATACAGAGTAGGCGGTTCCCAAAACAACCCTATTTAACTTTCTTATTTGGCCTCTGCAGCAAATGGATGGAGCTTGGAAAACAACAGTGGATTGCCTTAACCTTAATCAAGCATAATAAAATCATAGCTGCTGAAACAGATGTGGTTTCCTTGCTTGAGTAGACTGCCATATGTCCTGGTACCTAATATTCAGCTACTGATTTGGCAAATGGCTTTTTCTTCGCACCTATCCAGAAGGCACACCAAAAGCAATTTACTTTCAGTTGGCAGGGCCAGTGATGCACTTGACTTTGCCATCTCAAGTGTACATCAGTTCACCACCTCTCTGTTACAGTTTAGTTCACAGGAATACTTACCAATCTTTTATTCAACAAGTTATTACATTGAGGACATCATGCTGATTGGACTAGGAAGCAAGAGTTAGAAACCACTTTGTGCTTTTGGTAAAGCATTTGCATGTCGTACACCAAGAACTAAACTGCTAAATGCAGAGCCCTTTAACAAAATAAAATTTCTAGGAGCGGGATGGTGCGGGGCACGTCACTGCTTTGGGACATTGGTCTATACTGTCTTCAGCCTTCTGACACAGTCACAACTGTGACTCCACAATAAGCTCCTGGTCTCTGACCTTTGACTGCGACCGAATCCACTTTCTCTCCTGCGTTTGGTCATTCTGGATTCTGCTGCTACATGATTTTGTGAGTCTTCTGCCTCTAATATTTAATCTTGGAAACCTACTCAATTAATCTCTAGTTTAACTATATGTATATTTTATACTGATTCTATTCCTTTAGTGAACCCTAACTAATACAAGGTCTTTTCTTGGTAAATACTCTGAAAGTCTTGAGACTTTCAGAACAGAGTTCTCAAATCTGCTGTCTTTCTAGTCTCCTTTTGGACAGTCGTTCCGTGCTAATATTCTACCCATACTATTTAAGATGCTTTTATTTCCCTTTTGAAAACAGTTCTCTAACATCCCATCTTCATCATGTGAATTAACTTCTAGAATAACCTAAGCATACTAACGTAAAGATACAAAATAAGCTACAGCAAATGGCTTCTGATTATTTTTTCTTTTTCTATAAAGTCATAAGCACATTTTAGGATTGATAAGAGATTAAAATTCTGTAGGTCTCTGACGACTCCAAAACGGTGTTTTCACTGTGCATTCAGCATGTAGGGCTTATGTATAGGCCGAACACTTTCATTTTGCGTGTCTTCTTAACTTCCCTGGTTTTGGAAATAAGTGCTAAAGCTCGCTGTGGGACCTTTCTCTACCCTCTCCTAAGTGGGATGCTCTTGTTTTCTGCCCCAGGAACTGCGGTCATAAAGTTTTATTATGAAGAAAAGGGAAGTGGCGACACTGGCCTGGGCTTGCCAACAGCACTGGATCTGGGGAAACGAGTGCGTGACTTGTTGAAATGTTGGGAGCAGAACACTCAATTGTTTTATTTAGGAGAGCAGGTCAGGAGGGCAGTGGAAATCCAGGCCTCACTTTAGGAAAGTTGAAAATTCACCACAAGGGGAAAAAGTGTGCATCTTTCTAATCTTTACTTCCATGCCGTTCTCATTTGTTCTGTCTCACAATGTGCTCTCAAATTTTGTGGCAAGCCATAAACTTGTTGAGTCATTAGCCTGCCTGGTTAATGAAGGAAAGCTAAATTCCTGTTCCTGCATAATGACACTTACTCACTGTAGACATTTGCATCACCGGGAAACGATAAAACCTCATCCTTCATAATGAAGTTCTGGGCTGACGAAGAGGAAAATATAGTGTTGTGGGACAACTATGAATATAAAACAAGCTTAATAAAGAAATACTGACAAATTATATTATGCAAAATGTAATGCAATAAAAATGTTACTAACTCATTGGAAATGTCATAAGTAATCTAAATAGTTTTTGACTGTCAAGGCCTTGAAAAATATACTCCTTTAAAAATGAAGTCCAGAAAAATATCAGTTTAATTGCCATACATTTTGACAAATTTGGTAAATTCTTGTATTTGGATTCTTTGCCAAATTTAGGTATTTGTTCATAGTGAAATGAGGGCAGAAGCAGAATTAGCCAGTGCTGCCGTTCACTTTGGTCTGGCAGGAAAACTGTCATCATTCTAAGCTCTGGATTTGCTGTTTTGGTTTTAGTTTAATACTTACGTGATGTTGGAATCTGTTAGATAAATATATCTTGGCTAAGTAGGTCAAGTTTTATAATTTGTATTTGAACACTGAGGAAAAAGTGAGTGTGAATTTATAAAATATTACTAATCTTAAAGAGCACCTTTGGGAAAAAGATTGTCAGCTCTTCCCAATCAGTCTGACTGAGAGTTAGTTCAGAATGGAAAGACTTAATGCTAGAAGGTAACTGTGCAGTGTGATCACGAAATACAGTGAATGCTCACTTTTTCTTATAGTAAGAGACACAGTGTTATTAAGCTCCTCAAAATATTCCCCTCCTACAATCACTTACCCATCATTCTCGTCACTTCCTGCAATGATTCTCGAAGTCCTCTTTCATTAGTGTGTTTAGTTGTGTAGTCCTGGTGTCATGCACAAATTTAAAATCTCTCGTTTTCACGGTCATTTTGGCTTTGGGGAAGTCAGAGGTCTCGCGGTGCCAGGTTTGGTGAATATGATGGATTAGAGCACATCAGAATGTTTTTATTTGACAGAAATTTTTATAAACATTTTGAGTTTATTCAGAGTATCAGGGAAGCCATGAAAAGATGCTCCTGAAAGAGGACTTCACTACTGCTTTAGAACATGGTACACGGACGGGATAAGCACGTTCAAAGTGAGGGCAAGTTTTTTAAGAGAGATCAATGGCAATCTTTTAAAGGAGTAAATAAGGTTTTATTTAAATTTAGGCACTTCCTACACCTTTGATAACACCTCCTATTCTACTCTTCACCGAGTATTTCAACAGAATATTCTACTTGTTTTCACTATTTGATTCCTTACACATTTATTTATTCTGATTTTACTTAGACTGTCTTAAGGAGCCACTTTGGGAGAACCACCGTCAGCTCTTCCCAATCAGTATGCCTGGCACCCCGGTTCAGAATGGAAAGGCTCAGTGCTGGAAGGCCATGCAACCTTTCCTCACAGATCTCTTTTCTCTGCTGTGTAACGAAGACTCTTTTCCAGCGCCTGAATGAACAGCTCAGGAGTTTAGACACAACGTCAAAATCTATGATACTTTGAAAAGCATTTTCATTTTGCTACTGGATTATCAGGAAGGGAAATACTATGTAACCCAAATTTCTGCTCAGTTCTGTTGAGGATGGGATCCCCTATTTTTGCCAAAGCAAGAATGAACATCAAACCTGTCATTTCAGGCTAACCATAATTCAAACTACGGAGGGATGAAGAGAGGCCTCAGCATCTGGCTTGTCATACTACATCTTTTTTACACACAGAATTTAAATTTCAGTATGCTTTGTAACTCAACTCACCTAGGAGCTGTTTTCCAGATATGGCTGAGAGCTGAACTCAAACGTTGTGAGTATTCCATAGCCAAGGTTCCCTGGTCATCCTTAGGTGATTTCTTTTCTACCAAGTCTTCTCAACAAGGTCTTACCAGCATATGCCATCGTACTATTGAATTTCACATGTAAGATAAGATGCAGTCAAGTTATTTTTTGGTCCTAGGGGATAGATTGCAATCTCAATTCCCATGTAAATGTCTAGTTCCCTGTGAAACCTAGGTTAGAAGTCATACAGTATATACTCAATACCATCATGCACCCCATAATGATGTTTTGGAAAATGGCAAACTACATATACAGCGATGGTTTGGTATTTTTGAATTACCTAGTGATATCATATCCATCTTAGCTGGTGCAAGCCAATTCTGATGTCTGAACACAAATCACCTGGTAACACATTTTTCAAAATTCTCCCCATTGTTAAGTGACTCATAAGTCAATGTATGTATGTATATATATATATATATATATATGACTAAATCTATTGATCTAATTAAATATAGGATATATATATATATAATTTAATGAGATATGCAGATATATCTGATTTTGAGTTTTAAAGTCTCTCTCTCTCTCTCTCTATATATATATATATATTCCTCAAGAATAATTAAATTTTCTTGTTGTATTTCTCACATTTGTCTTAGTTCCCCTAAATTTTTTTAAAATTATTTTCCATATTTCCATACATTATTCCTGGACCCTTGTGAAGGACAGCTTCATCTTTAAGCCAATACACTCAAAAAACTCGAAAAGAGTACTGGGTCAACTTGTTATTAAATATAATTGACACATTGTTTTCTTGCCCCTATGATTATTATTCAGCTATGTATCCAATGTGAGGAATTAAATTTAAAACTCTGTTTTGCAAGAGACACTGTTAAAGAATGAATAGACAAGCCAAACACTGGGAAAAAATACTTACAAAACATGTATCAGAAAAAGCGATGTATGTTTGAAGCTCAAGGATAAAAAACTATAACCTATCTTAAATGAGTAACAGAGAGGAACAAACAGCAAAGGGAGAATATGTACACATAAGAAATAAACATATAAAAATGCTAAATATAATTGTTCATTAGGTAGTTTCAGATTAAAAGAATGAGGTACAATGCACACATATTAGAACGGACAAAGTCCAAAATACCAACCAATCAAATTCTGGCATGAATGTGGAACGATGGGAATTCTTACTCTTTGAGAGTGAGGATGCAAGTGGTACAGGCACGTTGGAAGGGGATTTGGCAACATCTCGTGAGGCTGAACATAGTTTCAAAATATGATTCAGCAATTGCAACCCTAGGTATTTATGCCCAAATGTGTTGGGTATTTATGTCTACACAAAGGCCCACACGCCAATATTTTTAAGTTTATTTAAAGTGGCCAGAATGTGGAAGCAATCAAGATGTCCTAGGTGATCATATAAACAAATGGAGCAATGTCTATAAAGGGCTATTCTTGAATTCTAAAAAGAAATGAGTTATTCAATCACATCCATGAAGGAACTTTTAAATATGTAACACTGAGAGCAACTTGAAATGCTATCTTCGATCTAATTTTAGCAAAGTGATATTATGGAAAAGGCAAAATGATAGAGCCAGAGAAAGGATCAATGGTCTCTAGGGTTTGGGGATAAAAAGGGGGAGATAAGAGGGCAGCTCGGGGGATGTTTTCAGGGCAGTTAAGTTGTTTGGTAATGGTAGCTACATGGCATGGTATATTTGTCAAAACCAATAGAACTTTACCAAACAAACCTGTACCCAAATATAGATGGACTCAGTTAGTAAGGATGTGCACTATTGGCTTATCTTAGCAATGTACTATACTAAAGCACGAGGTTAATATTTCTAGAAATTGTGGCAGGTGTGTGGAAACTGTACTTTCCTGCTCAGTTTTTCTGTAAACCTAAAATTCCTGAAAAATAAATCTATTAACAAGAGTCCAAAATAATTGCTACATTAATTTTTGGTTGGCTTTTCTGTACTAGGTGTTATGGATTAAAAACTGGTGGTCAGCTTAATGCCAGCTGGATTACATCAGCATGGTGTTGAGTATGGATGTCTCACCTGAAGAAAGTAGCCAGCATAAATAGAGAAGAAAGAAGAGAGGTATTGTGGGTTCTCCTACATGTTGCTGTTTGAGCCTTTGGTTCTCCTGGAGAAGCTCTGGTCCTCACATTGAGCATTGCTTCCTGGCTCCGGAGGGGAAGACATGTGCTGCTTGGCCTCCAGGATGAACTCATCACGCTGGCTTCCTGGCATGTACCTGACTGTGCTTATTGTCGGAGGAGCTCGGAGCCTCTGTGTCGCTGAGGATGGCTGTGGTGCTTTTCAGGACAGCCTTGGTCTTTGTTGTAAGTGTGACTTCTTGGCTCTAGCATAGAACCCTCAATCTACCAGCACAGCTCCTTCACCCATTGGCATAGTCTTTCTGGCTTCCACCACTGACCTTTGGGCCTTCCCAGCATAGATGCATAAAAGAGACTGGCATGAGTCCCTCTTTTGGGCTCAGACCTCCAGTTGGACTCGTGGGAGGCATTGTCATGAGCTCTGGGTCTTCATCTGGACTCATGTGGGACATTGCTCTGGGATTCAGGCCTTTGGCTAAATATTCTGTCTTTAGTGTTGTAGATAGATTTCCTGCATTTTCTTGTGTTAACTCTGGGTAACCATTATAAAAATAATATTATAAACTCTATGTCCTGATTCTAATTGTTCTCCTCACAAAACACTGACTACAACAGCAGGAATTTGACTCAGTACCTTTAAACTGATCTACATCCCAAGTCCTTCATTTTTAATTTTTTTTTTACCTTGTGAATTTGACTTCTTCTTAAGTTATAAATTTGTATGCACAAGCCACGTGTCTTTAATGTACTTAAATACTGCTTATGTATCAGATATTTCAGACTCTAACAACTATAGTTATGGTTTCATACATGTACTACACAACTGATAATCTAACTTAGATATGCAAAATATTTATTGAGTATCCAATAAGAACATATCCAACAATTGTAACTCACTTTACCCTTTAGCACCTTGGAGACTGAGCGTTGACCTGGCTGATTCATGTGAAGAGTTGGGCAGTGAGAAGTGAGTGATTAGAAATCTCCTGGCTTGGCCATGGGCAGTTGCCCTCCAAGCAAAGGTTGAGATGGTGGCAGTTCATATTGATGCTTCTGATATTCAAAGGTTGACCCTGCAGAGCGAGTGAAAGTTATAATTCCATGTGTTGTGGTATAATCACTGCTTGTAGAATAACAATAACTAACTGTCTTAGTTACTTTTACTCTCATTGCTGACACAAAGTACTCGGCACCCAAAGTTAAAGGGAAAAGGTTTATTACAGAGTCCAAGGCGGGGTGGCTTGGCAGAGGGGAAACACAGAAGCAAACCAGTTTATGGCAAATAGAAGACAGCAATAGTGAGCAAAGAAGAGAGAAGACCAGCTTCTTTCTGTCCATTGTGGTGTATCCAGGCTCCTGGCATGAGGATGATGCCAAAGCAATCAGTGGACTGATTTAGTAATCACCCACCCTTAGTTCTGGCAACCTTTATCAGAGCATTGCACCATGACTCAATCACACATGCTAGACTCAGGAATCTCTGACAAAGCCCCACTATGACTGCGTGAGGATTTGATGGGACACCTAGACATAGGTCATTAACACTGACATTGCAGTACTTGCTACAAATCAGCTGGTGACAGAGCGCTTAGAATGTATAAAGCAGTTCACAGCAGTTTGCTGTGGAAGTTGCTTTTATTATGTCCATTTCAAGGATGACAAAACTAAGCCAAGTAAGTTTGTCCAACATTTTAATGAGGGAAGAGTGCCAATTCTGAACCTGATCAGATGAATTCCAGCATATGTATTACCCTGTATTACTCTTTTAAAAAGTAGCAAATTTGGACTCAAATGCAAAATTGACCTTAAAATTATACAGTCTGAGTTTGTTTTTTCACTTTGCACACTGAATATTCAGACACTTGATTTAGTGTCTCTGTATGTCTGTGTACACAGGCTGAGTGTGAGTAATATTTACTTTTTCTGTACTACTGAAAAAAAAGAAATTATATAATTTTGCTTTAAAATGCCAGCAAGATTTCCAGGTAATTAGACAAATATGTGGGAATCACAATTATAAAAAATGGAACTGCATATTTATTGGTCAAAGCCATCATTTCTGGTTAAACTTTTAAAAATGATTCATAATGAATTTTAGTTTTTGAAGTTCATTCTTTGCAAAATGTTATATTTTTAAAGGTTTTTCAGATTGCTGGTTATTTATCAAGCAATCATATCTGGCAGAGACCTTTTCATAAGACTGAAGAGATTGAAATTCTTTCTCATGATAAATTGAAAGAAACTGAAAAACAATTGGGAACAAATACTGCAACTACTTTATTGTCTAAAGTTCCCAGAATTCTAAATGCAATCTTCTCATCACTCTTGCAGCATTCAAAGTGTGCACTGAAAGATGAAGAAGCTGGACATTAAAAAAAAGATTAAATATCTTATGAAATCAAGAAATGACATAGTCTTTATGGAATTATATTCACTTTCTAGTCTTAAAATGTGTAATGAGGTAAAGTAATACAAATCAACTCCCTGGAATTTACTTGAACTGAGTTGTAAGAATTTTAAATGGCAAGGGAAAATACAGAACTATAAAGGTATCATGTTATTTTACAGAATATAGCCATTATCATAAATTTTAAAGCTTATGATCATATACTATTAAGAATAAATTTGGGGCAAAGGAAGATAAGAACTTTTTCTCTTTTAATGCTGAAGAGAATGATTTAAATGTTTTAAAAATGTGTAGAATGCTAAATTAGACAGAAGTGAGATTAAAAGAAAATGTTTAGGTAAGAATAGACAACCTAATACATAGTTTCACTCATGGATCTACGGGGAATACATATATGTATATACATAACAAATATATGTGCAATTGATGTTATATTTCTCCATATGCAAAACATCCATTCTATTCTTAATTATTTTTCTTAAGTTAATTATGCTTAGTGCTATCAATATAAGAGATTATCTTAACATAGTTAATAAAATGTGCACGTCTTGAGTAGTATAGAAAGTTACTTAGAGCAAGACAGAAAAGTTGCTTTTAAGCATTATTATCACATATAAAAAAGGAGAGAGCTTATTATTTTGCTCTTAAATTGAAGTTTGGAATTAGAAGGAAATATTTCTTCCACTCTACTTTCAGAAACAAATTAACATTCTAAAAATACATGGAACTGCACCCACATAACTTATTAGTGGTAGAGCCGAATCCACCATGGGTAGTAAGTTTAGCCAGACTGTGAGTAGCAAAATGCTGGGAACAAATTGGAAAAGAAAACAAGAAGAAAGCCGCTGCATAAAATAAGTTAAATAAGTCCAAAAGTATAATAGTGCTTTGCACTGGTAGAACTCTAAGTATATGCCGAACAACCCCATTTCTTAGAAGCTTGCTGTCACTTATAAAATCATATGGAATTATATGTCTGTTCGATTTTATACATATATATTTTCTGTTAATATGAGTGAAGCTAAAGAAGATATAAACATGTGAAAGTATGAATCATAACTGGGAAAAGGTTGAACCTAATTAACAGCTTATGTTACATTGATACTGTGTTGGTTCACTATCCAGATGATTCTGATTACTTCAAAATGTTTTCCCACTGAGTAGTGTGGTCCATTTTACTCATGCAAAACTAGAAACTGGAAAACCTGAGACTTGGCCCAATTTACATGGCCGCTGATTGAAATTTTCCTGGTCGACTGAATTATAGTCAAAATTCAATGCTGGCAGCAGCCCCTGTTCTCTCGGCCTGGGGCACAGGGGTTGTGTGAATGGTTTTGAACCATTTCTGAGCCACCACAACTTAGTAGAGCTCTAAGTTCTTGATAATAGTCAAGGCTTTAGTTCAAGAGATGTCAGAACCGCCTACCTTTCTCAGCCTGAATTTTTGGAACTTTCACAGAGCATAATAAATTGTTAGAATTGGATACCACTGCCATTGGAATGGTGCCTGCACCTTCCTGCAAAGCACATTGGTGTCAAGCCTTCTGCAAGTGGAAGGAGGACTCAAGAGTGCCCGGAGAAAGTGGGGGTCAGCTTCTGGTGTCAGGGCCCGCAGCTTTAAGCTGCTTCTCCAATCTTCACTCAGGGAGGACCACAAAGAGTCAGGTGCATGCACTACCAAGCAGTGGGGTTCATTTAACTGCTAAATACACTGACTCGAATATCATGCGGTGCAAAAATCATCTGAATCGGGTGCGTTGGTAAAAAGAAGCAAGTTGTTTTGTGAGACAAACACAGATAAATAAATACCTCTCCTTTTCTTTCTTCATCTGTTTTTTACTAAACAAAACAATTTTGTCACATGATGCTGTAGCTGCGTATTATTATTTCCACCTGTTTAAAATAGAAAGGGACTGGCTGCGTATTTTTACTTATCTTGACATGAATGCCAGGTTTTCTGCACAGTTCTCAGATTGTAAAGTGTGAAAATTCATCCTGTATGACAAGGTGTCTTATAAAATGTTTATTGAAACCAGTCTCTGAGTGCTGACAATATTCACAGTCTATTCCATGTTTAAAAAAAAAAAAAAACAGGAAAGGGAAGTACTAGAGATTTTTGCTATGGTTTTAGGGCCTCTGTTACTTTGGAATACCTAAGTTCACTGTCACCTTTCCTTTTTTTTTCTCTTTCAAAATGTATTCTGCCTGGGTTCTGTTGTGACATGTGCAATATCACCTTAATCTCTGCATCACCACTTCTAGCATGAAAACTTTGCTCTTCAAAGAGAAATAACTACATTGTTATTGGAAACAAAATTACATTAGCTCAGAAAGCTGAGCCTCATGAGCCTGCCCTGGTTTATCAACTTTAGAGAAAAATGAGATATTGGTCATTCTGATTTGAAACAAGATTGTTTTGGTAGAGAAAGAAGATTTCAAGACATGCTGGTGAATAATGTACTTAACGTTCATATTCTGTTGTACTACAGAGTAAGTTCTACTAAGAAAAATATAAAACATCTTAGCTTCATATAGTTTAGTGAAATACCATAAATAACCCACATATTCTGATGTGTTGAAATACAGCTATCTTTGGATCATAAAGTAAACTGCAAAACATACATGAAGTAAATGATCACCAAACTAGAACTAGGGGGATGGTGTCAAATTTCTCTGTGTCCTCGTACGATATGCAGTACATAATAGATTTTCATTGCATTTTTATTTACAGTGCTTAGGATCTAACACAGAGATCCTGCATGCTAGGCTAGTGATCATTGTACACCCTCAAATGTACATTAAACCTTTATTTAGTGCTGGAAAACATTGTACTCTTCACACCACATTTTTACACATGCTAATTCACCTCTGGGGTCAACTTTCTTCATCTTCCAGAGTTTCCACATTGCAGACTATTGTAGATAGGGGTTGTGAGGAGAAAAATTAGAATCAGGATATGGAGTTTATAATACTGTTTTATGATGATCATTCAGAGTTAACACAAGAAAATGTAGGAAATCTATCCAAAACACTAACGACGTAGAATATTTATCGAAGGGTTTAAATCCCACAGCAATGTCTCATATGAGTCCAGATGAAGACCCAGAGCTCATGACAATGCTTCCCGCGAGTCCAACTGGAGGTCTAGAGCCCACAAGAAGGACTCACATCAGTCTCTTTTACAGATCCATGCTGGGAAGGCCCAAAGGTCAGCAGTGGAAGCCACAAAGTCTATGCCAGTGGGGTGAAGGAGCCGTGCTGGTGGGATGAGGGTTCTGTGCTGGAGCCGAGAAGTCACACTCACAACAAAGACCAAAGCTGTCCTGAAAGGCACCACAGCCATCCTCAGTGACACAGAGGCCCCGAGCTCATTCGATGACAAGCACAGTCGAGTACATGCCAGGAAGCCAGCGTGATGAGTTCATCCTAGAGACCAAGTGGCACAAATCTTTCCCTCCTCGAGCACTGGTCCTCCAACACTCAGTGTGAGGACCAGAGCTTCTCCAGGAGAACTAATGGCTCAAATAGCAACACCTAGGAGAACCCACAATGCCTCAATGCCTCAATGTCTCTCTTCTCCTTTTCCACGTCTCTATTTATGTTGGCAATTTTCTTTAGGTGGGACATCCACGTTCAGCCCCATGCTAATGTAATCCAGCTGGTGTTAAATTGACCAACAGTTTTTAATCCATAACACAAACTTTTATGTAACCTTTATAGGAGTTCATCCAGAAATTCTTCCTTAAACCCATTCCCTGTTGTGATTGTTCCCGTATCACCTCTTGAACGTACGTGTTTATACTATGGGACTTTGGCAGATTATATTTTCTCATTACTGTGTATCAAACCCAGAGCCTTCACATTGAACTAAAACACAAAACTTGTTACTTTTAAAATTTAAGATTTTGAGACAGGGTTGTTCTCGTTTACTAAGCTGCCTGGGCTAGGCTCGAACTTGTGATCCTCTTGCCCCAGTCTCCAAGAGTGGTAAGATTGTAAAGTCTGTTCCTTAGCATTCTGTGAGCTCCTAGACAACACAGAAAGCCACATTGTTTTCTGAATGCCTGGTCCTGTGGCAGATAACACAGTGAGGAGACTTAGTATTTCTTTTTTCATTCTAGGAACACTAACAATCAATAAACATTCTATATTTAACTACAACCCACAGAATGTGCTGACAAATCATTTGATGTAGATATTTGTGTTGACATATAACATGATAGTGAGTGGTAAATATTTCTCTAGACATCAAACAAACAAGCAAAAACTAGGAACTATCTGTCTCATATGGCTTGTTTTTCTCAAATAAAAAGAGAAAACTCCTCATGGATTCACATATGGTAGTGAATGCAGGCCACCAAGACTTTCTGAGTAAGCAGATTCTGCAAATTGACTAAATTCCACAGCTAGCTGTCAAGAAAAGTAGCTTTTCTCCTGAAATCTAGAATGGGCTGTTTTGTCAGTACTGGGCTTTAAACCCTGGGTATTGGAAATAACTGTATTTCCAGGCCCTTTTTTATTTTATTTTTTTGAGACAGAGTCTTGGTAAGTTGATTAGTTGTCAAGCCTGGGATGCAGTTTGTAATCCTTCTACTTCAGCCACACAGATATCTCGGATCACAGGCATGATTGTCCCTTATTTTGGTATGAAATAGTTTTCTCTGAAACCACTAATTGTTTTGAATTTGCCAAAATAAATGAGGTTGATATTACACAAAGAAATTGAAATGTTCTCCCTACACTGATAGTGGATCTATGTCACATGAAATAAATTGTTAATGTATCAACATTTGCACTTCATAATATATTCATGTTTGTAAGTAGAATGTTTAATCATATTAGTGCTTGTCTAGCCAATCTGTATTTATAGTGACACTGAAATGAGAACCACAATTACAATGATCTCATGCAGTGCTATTAATATAATTTTTATTGTTATTTATTATTCACAGTGCTCTTGATATTCTAGTGAAGGTGAATGTAAGATATTACACAAAAATAGACGAATTTTTGCTAATATTCTAATCTCAAAATTTTCCAATATTGAAGCTTCCAGAATTCAGCATTGACTTTGATAGTGCATTGAAAGAAGAAAAATAAGTTTATGTCAAACTCAGCAATAATGATAGGGAAATAAACAAGAGTCATCTTCCTCTGTCCCCTACCCTAGACCCTGTACACTTTATTTAATTTTGCTCTTGAGGTTGGATTCAGGTTTTGCAGCGTGTTAAATTTTTTAAGTTTTGGGGTTATCTGTAGTGCTTTTGGTCTGAAATGTTTTCTATCAGTAGTGCTACGAGAGGTTGTGGCACATGTAAGAGACAGGGTCTCATGGGAAGAAGACAGGTCACAGGGGTACATGCTTGAAGGGCTTGCAGGCACCCCAGCACTTTTCTCTCTGCCTCCAGGTCACCATACAGTGAGCAGTTTGCCACACCGCATTCCTGCCAGCATATGCTGTTTCACAACGTGCTCAAAAGCAATGAGTCAACCCACCATAGAATGCAACCTGAAAAGCTATGAACCAAAATAAACCTTTCAACCTTTAAAGTTGATTGTCAAATATCTTTTGTTATAGTCATGCAAATCTGACCACTACAGAAACCTTATTCAAGAAAAAGAACCCCGTCCCCTAGGGCTTCCATAATGAAGTACCATAGATACATAGTTTACAATTTAAAATTTATTTCTCCACAATCCTGGAGACTGAATGTCCAGGATATAAATGGTGTCATGGCTGGTCTCGGGTGATTCCTCTCTTCCCAGTTTGAACACACCATTTTTTCCTCTGTGTCCTTCAGAAACAGAGATCTCCAGTGTCTTGTCCTCTTCCTGTGAGGACATGAGTCCTGCCCAATCTGCATGCTGTGTTTGTAATCTCACTTTACCTTAACCCCTTCTCTAGTTCTTTCTTTAAAAACTACATTAGTGGATACAATTTGAACATGTGACATGTGTTTTCGGGGACCTCCGCAATCAAATCCATAGTAAATTCAAATTAATTAACGCAAAAGTAAGTACAAAAGTGATTTTTTTTTTCCAAATAGGATAATAAATCACAATGAATTTTTGGCAGTTCAGTGGCTTTCTTCTCAGATCTCTTGAAGCAGTTTACTGGAATTCCTATGTAGAAATTCTGCCTGAGTGTGGTGTGTCTTCTTCTCATCTGGAAAATCTACACACAGCAGCTAGAAAGGCTCAGGTACATGGCAGCCACAGGTCTCCACCTATTATCTTCCTGTTAAAATCCCTTTCTTGTTAAAGAGGAACTTCAGAGAAAAGAAATAAAACTTAAGGAAAAGGATTCAGAGAGACCCACCTAGGAGGTTTTTATCTGTGCTTTAGTGTGGTCATGCTCCACATAACATTTAGGTCAATGATAGACCACTCAGTGCAGGTGCCGTAAAATTGTAACAGAGCTGAACCAGGCCTGTTGTCTAATGTTGCAGCTGTCATAACTTGTAGCACAGTATATTGGTGATGCAGGTGTCAATAAACCTACTGAGATGCCAATTATACAAAAGTCAAGCAAACACAATTATGTCCAATGCATAGCATATAATAATGATAATGAAAAACTGTTACTGGATTAGTTATATGTTAGTTACGTATAATTTTTGTGATTATTTTAGAGTTGATTCTTTGAACTTGTAAAAAGTTTACTATAAAAGAGTAAACTGTCATGCTAGCAGCAAATGCTTATAGCTTATCTTTTGTTTACTATGTCTTTTGCTTGTATCATTGCTTTTTATCATCGTCCTAGTTCATATGATATATGCATATACATTTGATGTCTATGATAGCTATGTACCTATCTATCATCTATTAAGACAAAGAGAAAGTGAGACAGAATGCTTTTGTGGTTGCTCTGATACAGATTTCTGCGAGTGTATTCCATGGTATTTGCACAAGAGTAGAAACTTAACAACTCATTTTTCAGGTGTCCTTGCCTGTAAGTGTCCTGTGACTATAACAGTTTCTTTAGTTCTTAGTTATCATGTACATTCTGATGCTACCCTCAATAGAGTCTAAAAAGGGCCAACAAGTGTTCCTTTCATGTTCTCACTAATAAAAAGGTTTGTGGCTAAGTTAGTTGGTTCAGGATTAGTATTTTATTTTTATTCAGTTTTATGTGTGACCAAATATTGACAAACGGTGCCAGAATTCTGCATACCAGCTGGAATCTTTTTCCATGATGCCAGACACTTAGTAGAAGTGTGTAAAACTGGGATATTCTTGCAAGAATTGGCCTCCAGGTAGTTTTTTATGAGTCACAATAATGAATTATTTCACCACGCTACTTCACATACCTACACTTGTCCTGCAATTACTATATGGCCTTTGTGTATTTATTAGCAGATCCTGACTGAAGGAGCTGGTAAACTATTTCACCTTCAGTTCGTGATAAATTTATTTTATTTTTGGCCAAGTTGACCAACGATTTGACTGACATGGTCAAAAGGTTCAGTCGTTTTGCTGCTCAGACCTACTATTTGTTTTAGTTCAGTACATTTTCTTTTCCAATTAAGAGGTAGAAACCCCATTCTAGCTGCTTTAGGCAAGATGAAGAGTACACTGGCTTCTGGAATTAGAGGCCAGGCTGAAGAACACCCAGGCATTTCTCCTGCTGTCTAGAAACAGAGGCAAGAAAACATTAGGGCCTAAACCTTCCTAAAACCTAAGGGAAATGTTGTGCCTCTTATTCCTAACCATCTCTGAACATAGCTTAAAAAAATAATTGTTGAAAAAACACTCAGATATCAGATGTTATGATCTCAGCTGAAAGACAGAAGAGAAAGAGCCATGATTAGTTCTATATTTCTATGAAACCCTGTGTTACAAAGTATAGTCTAATTTATACTATGTGCTACCTGTGCACAAATTTGTACTGATATTAATAGCTTGGATACTAAGATTGTCCCAGCTTTCAATGGCATGTCAAGTCTTCAAGAAACAAGCAGTATTTAAGTTTGTAGTCATGCTGCATGTGGCAATACTATGGAAAAAGTATGATAAATTATTAAAAAATAGTGAGTGTTGGAGGATATCATTCAGTGATTGCCAGAAATTTTCATTAATATTATCATGTTTTACCTTTCCTGCGGGTTGAAGTCATTTTTCCAGCATTGTCTTCCCTCTATACCTGTGGACAAGATCCAACCCAACCAAAACTCCAAGGCAGAAAGCTACATCTGTATGTAAAGATATTTCCCCTGCATTGTTCCCTAAATAAAAAGATAGAACTATCATAAGATTTGTGTTGCGTTAGATACCATAAGTTGTCTAGTGGGGATTTACACTGCATAGGACGATGCAGATTACATACAATACTTTGTCACTTTATATGAGGAATTTGAGCTTTCACAGGTTTTGGTATCTGAGGAGGCTCCTGAAAGTCATCCACCTTACATACCAAGGGACAACTATATTTTTAATAACTTCAGATAAATGTATTTCAGATTCAAAACATATTTTTGAACAAGATTAATTAAGATCCCAGTTAAACATATTTTAAAAGCATAAAAGTTTTGCATGGATGATAAAGAGTCATTAGCATTACATTCATTAAAATGGTGCAGCTTTCAACTATCTTAACAAATTCTGTAAACTCTTCTCTCTTAGTTGCGTTGTTTTCAGGTTATTGTTTATATCAATTTTCTTATTCACTTAATAAGTGAAAGAATATCTGGTTGGGTAGATGGAGTTTAGATACTGGAGTTTGGATGGTGAATATCCCTCAAGGACATATGCTAAAGATTGGCCTCCAGCTGGTGTTACTCGTAGACAGTCGGACCTTGGAGAGGCAGGACCTGGGGGGAGGCATTCAGGTCATGGAAGAACGACTCTGAAGGAAGTTGTGGTGCACCAGTCCTTGTTTGTTCTCTTGATTCTTGCCCCAGAAGGGAGTGGTTTTGCATCACCCCATCCTCTTACCGTAACCCATTGTTTTACCAGGGGCTCAACGCAGTGGAAGCAACAGTCGTGGGTTGGAACTTTCACACTATAAACCAACTTTTCTCTTTATTATTTACCTATCCGGTATTTAGTTACAGCAATGGAGAGATGAATACCACAGGTACTTTTCGACAAAATTCCTCTTATTAATTTTCTTATTATTGTATCTTTTGAGTCTTAGAGTGGAAGAATGGTAATGTATTATAGAATATTATGCAATTGGAAATAAATTCAATTTTAGTGTGGTTTTGGACACAACATATACCCAGTGTATGGACAGTATCTAAGTAAATTAAGACAAATCAGCAATGCCTTTATCTGGTAGATTGCACACATTTCTCATGAAATTTACTTAGACTTTTATTCTCAACATATATTAGATTTAACTGTGTATAACTAATTATGCCAATTTGGAAATTACTTTTAATTTATACAATATATTCCAGAGCCTTACAGAAAGATTCCATAGGTCACTTGAGAGCTGGGAAAGCCTACCTTCCTAAAGAAAACATATATTGCCTTTTACGGATAGAAATTCATTCACAATTGACCTACTCACTGTATTCTTTCCCTCTCTCCTTTTCTTTGTTCCTTCTTCTTTCTTTTTCTTCCTCTTTTTTCCTTTTTAAAAATCCTATCTCTGTTTCCTTTTGAAAACATTTATTTGTGTTTATTAATGGTAATTGATGATGAGGGTTACTTTGGGAATGTGCGGTGTGCAGTAAACATATCTTAATCAACTTTGTATTATTTTCCTTCCCCTTCATTTATCCTCCTGCTTTCTTTTGCCTGTTTCCAGAGGTCTATCTCCTGATTTTCTGTCCTTCTCATTTACTATTTATTGATGCACTTTTTTTTAGGTTTCTGGTTTTTTGTGTTTTGTATTTTTTAGTACAGGTGATCAAACTCATGACCTCCTGTTTGCCCGGCAGGTGCTTGTGCTGCTGAGCTAAACTCCTGGCCCCTAGTTTTCTTATATAAGGAAATGGTATAATATTTAACTACCTCAGTCTGGCTAATTTTACTTAACATGATGATTCCTAGCTTGGTCCATTTTCCTTCAAAAGACAATGGTTAGTATTTATAGTTGGGTAATATTTCATCGTATGCACTTCTTCTTTACCCACTCATCTGTTGATGGGAATTGAATTGCTATGAACATAAGGATGCATGTATCATTATAATATTCAGTATTTAATTCTTTCTGTAATAGGCCCTTTGTCAAATGTGGAATATGCTGTCAAACAACTTCTTTTCTTTTCTCTCTCTCTTCTTTCTTTATTTCCTTTCCCTTATTTCTTGCCTTTCTTTCTTTCTTTCTTTCTTTCTTTCTTTCTTTCTTTCTTTCTTTCTTTCTTTCTTTCTCCTTCCTTCCTTCCTTCCTTCCTTCCTTCCTTCCTTCCTTCCTCCCCTCCTTCCTTCCTTCCTTCCCATTGTCTTTCTAGAATATTTTTTAATGCTGTCATGGCTGAATTGAGGCACAGATGGTGGGAAAGTGGAATTTGATGCTAGTTATACCAAGAGAATTGAGCTAGATTTTTGAGTTCTTTTGAGGTTCTCACTGTGCAGTCCAGACTGGCCTTCAACTCACTATGTAGCCCATGCTGGCCTCAAACTCACAGAGAGTACTGGGATCACAGACATGCAACCACCATGCCTGACTTCAGCGAAGCTCTTAGAAGGAAAATTTAAACCTTTATCAATCTGTTAGGGTTTTTCTGATCTATACCACAAAGTATAACTAATAGTTTGGAAAGTAAGAGCCATATATATTTCTGAGTGAGCTAATTATTTGAAAGATGGTGTGAAATAATTCTTGAGGTTTATTTTTGATTTTACATAGCCAGGTGTTACAGTATATATTTGGTTGGTAAAAATAAATTATTTTAGTAAAAAAAATGTGATTCTCCCAAGAAAAAACTGCTTATATACCTTTAGAAAATCTCATCTTATGCCATTGAAGTATAAGTAAGGGATTCTATAAATGTCAAAAATGGTAAGAAGTCAGTATGATGCATAAGACCTTTGCTAGGGACAAATTAAATATTCAGCCTGTAGTACATTTGTTGATTCTCACTTGGAAGATAAGGAACATTTTATAATTCATAAAGCTAGTTCTTTCTAAATTGGTATTTCTAGCATTACATTATCACCTGATATACATTTCATAATGTTTTACACAGACATTATAATATAAAGGAATATTAGATATTTTAAAGAAAATTTTCCCATTTTTATTTTCTCTGACTCATTCTATGTTAATTTAGTGTTCTTTACCCACTATTTAAAGTTTAATAGTGAAATTCACTCAAAGCTATGAATTTTCTTCTTACTAGGTTTTATCTACATTCCTTAAATTTGACTAATAATCCTTAAAATACTTTTTGAGTATTGATAATTTTGATTATTCATTCAAAAGTTAAGACTCTTACACGCTAATAGTCTGATTTCCTTTTGGGAAATTGAACTTTCCATATGGTTTGATTTGTTTTTAGCATTTGTTCTTAGAAACATTTAGTAACATTAATTTTGCATTTATTGAGGTGGCATTTGTAGCCTAACACTATGTTTTTATTTTATTTTCTTTCAAGTCTAAGAGAACTAAAATTGATCCTTCATAACTCAGATTCAGTTTTCTGAGGAATCATTTGTGTTTATATCTTCTAAACTGAGTATCAGTTTTCTGAGTTTCTATTCCATACTTCATACCTTACACCTCCCTTTTCCATCTGACACTACTATTTCAAGTCTGTAGTTTTAATCTATGAAGAATCAGAATTTTAGCATCTCCTCCATACTGTGTAGCCAATTGTTTTCAAAAGTATCACTTTTGTAAGTACCTGGATATTGCTTCTGGTCTCTAATCTTACAAAATTCATTTATAAATATCACATTGCTTTTTTCTTGTTAACACAGAACAAGGTAAAACCAGAAATATTGATATTTGTAATTGTATAGAACCACCATATTCACTTATTAGATTGCAGTTCTCAACTAGATGTCAGGTTGATATGCATAGTTTCTGGCCCAGTTCCCAGACTGGGGTAGAATTTACCTAAGGCTCCTTAGCTCTAATACAGTAATATTTAGTTCTAATCTTCATTCATTTGAAGCATCTAATGTTATTATACTCCAAATAAAGGCACTATGACTTTCATTTTCTAATGACTTATCTGTAGAGATTATTTTGCATAGGATACATCGATTATGACTGGTGATCACATTCCTTAATGTTTAATTATTTTTATACAATTGGCAATGTCTTCATAGTTATAGGAAAATGAGAGTTTAAGATGCAGAAGAAACAAAAAGTGAGGAGGAAAAGATATGAGAATACATTAATAATTTTTTCTTTTCCCCTGATATCTGATATATGACTTAAATGATGACTGAAGGTTTTTCTTCATGAATTTATTATCATGTATATTTTCATTAGTGCTAGCTCTTCCTAGATTCTGGCATTGTGTCTTGGAAAAGGCTAATGTTATGGTTGAAAGTCCCACTTTTTCTTGGGGACTTTAATGAGGAATTATAAAAATTCTGATAGTCCTGGTTTAGGGACAATCTACTTATCAGACGCTGTTCTGAGCTTTAAATCCATATTTAAAGAAAAATTTAATAAATAAGGAATCAAATAAACTTAAATGGTCAAATTCAGATTTCTTCTACTAAATACTAGCATAATTATGACAGCAATTACCATTGAGACCACAGTTTCCTCACTTACAGCAAACTTAGAGTTCAGAGTCCCTAATTTACACTATGGCTAAACTAGATGAGTTTAAACTTTTAAAATTAGATGATGTGCTGGGAATATGGCTCAGTGACAGAGCACCTGCCTGGCAGGCATAAAGTCCTGAGTTTGATTTCTGGGGGGAAAAAGATAATGAATTACAGAGGCACATTTTCTACACAAGGCAAAACTGACAAGAATAACGTGAAGATAGAGACGTTATTGCTCAATAGGACCAGTCTACCACCCAGTCAGGTGAGTTCACAGCTCCATAGCCCATTGAATGAGTCAACAGAGAAACAGTCATGCTATAAATAGTACACTTTTTAAATTTCTAGGACACCTTGCTTATAGAGATCTCTCAGTTTCCTCTAGCTCAGCCTGTCCTCTGAACCAGCTGGCTACACCCTGGGAGGAGCAGGGTTGGTGATTCTCAGCCTGCATACCAGTAGGCTCACAGGAGGTGCTATCTGACTTTTCTTCTCCTGGAACCCACATGGCTTGAACCGCTTACCAGAAAGAGTGGGTAGTTGGCTTGTTGGTGTAAACATTATATGTTAATAAAACAATATGAATTAGTAAAATAAAAAAAAATCATTCTAAAATAATGAAGTCAAATTTCTTAAAGGCCAAATATCTAGTCTACAGACACTAGACATTGCCCCACCTGCATGTCTACTGCAGACATCAGAAAGGTAGTTTTCTGTGGAAAGCCAGTGTGGGCAGGGAGAAGCAGCCAGATACTCCCCATGTGCCTGCAGGCCACCATTGAAAACCTATGCTTCCTTCAGGCAGGCAGCACTCATCAGGAAAATCAGGCAAACATGCCCCTATTGACTGCCACCATGGGGTAGTGCCAGTGTAGACACCCTGAGAGAAGAAGCTGAGTAGAAGGCAACTCCACCATCACGCATCCTTGGAGATCAGGGATGCTGCAGTGTAGCTGCAGGGGTCTGGAGAAGCCCACTGCACTTGCTGCTACTTCCCTGGGGTTCTGGATTCAAAGAAACTCAGGTGCCTGTCCCATTCCAATACACTGGGATGCCACAACCGGCTTCTTGGGAGGAACCCAAGGAGAATGTCACGATGAAGGAGCACAAGGCAGTATCAGACCTCCAGCCCACACAGAACAAGTCTGGGAGACACAGTCATGGAAGAAAGTGGAAGTCACACACCTGAAATCTCTGAGAGGACAGCAACTGAAGTAAAGAAACAGCTTTATGAGACTGAAAAGATAATCAGATCATAAATGATATCTCATGTAAAAGAAGTAAAAAGGACAAAGATTAAAAAAAGAAGCTCATGGGAAAATGGTGGAAACCTATATTGAACACCATAGGAGGGAATTACAATGCATGAAACAGATTCAAAGAGGTATACAAGGAATTAAAAAACAAATTGAAAGCTGGCAGAATCACTTGAAAGTGACTAAAGATAGACTTTCAGACCTTGAAGAGAGGATTGCAGCTAGCGATCCTGAAAGAAACATCTCTTAAAAATAGCAAGGAATCAAGAAATAACAATCCAACAACTCCAATACGATGCAAAGAAAAATAATTAGGGAATGATAGGTGTCAGCAAAGAAGCGGGGGTCAACACAGATGACATAAAAGACTGTTTACAGAAGTAAGAGCAAAAGACTTCCCAAACATTGGGAAAGGATCTGGCATGCGATAAGCAAGTTATATAGAACTCCAGATAGCTATAAACAAAATAAATCTAAACTCAGACATATAATAAACAAGATTCCAAAAATTCAGCACAAGTATAGAATATTAATATTAAATTTTAGAATATTAAAAAGTTGTTAGGTAAAAGTAACAGATCACCTATTATAAAGCAAACCCCATCAGAATCATGGCAGACTTCTCAATACAAACTAGCAAGTCAAGAAGAATTTGGAGTGAAGTGTTTCAAATCCTGAAAGAAAACAACTTCTGGATTGATGTACCATGCAAAACTATCTTTCAAAATTGATGGGAAAATAAAATATTTCCATGATAAAGAACAACAGAAGGAATTCATGACTACCAAACCAACTTTACAGAGAGTGCTGATACATATTCTAGAGAGAGATAAAATGATCATGATTGCAACAACAGCAGCAGAGGAGGATCCCCAAACAGGACAAGAAACTGAATGAAGGGGAATAGTGGAGGGCTAACAGCAGGAGGATTGCATGGCAGAGATGCACAGTGCATGCCAGTTGTAACTATTAATGCAGACGGCCTCAATTCACCATTGCCAGGAAACATGAGGAGTGTGGATCAAGAAACAAGATCCATCAATAAACTCTATAAAAGAAACACTTTATCTCAAAAGGAATTTCATAGACTGAAAGTCAAAGGAAAGAAAACAATTGTTCCACGTGGCAGGAGACCAAACACCACCAAGAGTAACTTGCCCAATGATCACAAAATGGATAAACAAGGCATGATATTTTCACACAATGGAAATGTGTGAAATGCATAGTCAGCTCTCAAGTAGGACAATCTTGAGGCTCCTGTAGGTAACTGGATGCAACTGGAGATCATGCTTATGGGTGAAATGGTTTGAACTCATTCAGGTGAACACCGAATTCTCTACCTAATATAAAACACTGAAAGAGTTAGTGGGATCCAAAAAGCACAATAGCTGTGAAAGTGATGGGTGAGGAAATGCCAAAAAGAGAAAATGGTAACCACCGCTGATTTCATATTATCTTGTTTTGAATTCTTGTATTATTTTCACAATTTTTTTTAGATTTTTTTCTGTCTTGTTTCGTTAGGTTTTTACTCTGTCTGATGGTATGAGCAGTTTTTTTTGAAATTAATGGGATATATTATGGCAACCATTGTTGATTTCCTATTATCATGTTTTGAAGTCATATAATGCTTTGATTCTTTTGTTTTAATTGGTTTTATTTTGTTTTGATTTTATTCTCTGGGAAGTATGGACAGCTGTTCTGCAGGAAAGAAGAGACATGATGGTAGCCATTGCTGATTTTCTGTTATCTTGTTTTGAAGTCCTTTAATCCTATCATGCTTTTGCTTTGATTGGTTTTGTTGTTTTTTTTTTTTTTATTTGATTGTATTGTATGTGATGGTATGGACAGATATTTTAAAGGAAATGAGAGACATTAAGGAAGCCATTGCTGATTTCCTGCTGTCTTGTTTCCAAATCCTGTATTGCTTGCATTGCTCTTTTCTGGTTTGTTTTACTGTGTTTTGCTTTATTTTCTTTAAAACAAATAAAAATAAAATACTAGACATTAAGAACAAGGTACAATTTGTGTTTTCAGGCACAATTAAAAATCAGCCTCTCATGTAATCAAAGCCTACCTAGTCTCCCTTTTCATAGTACTTTGAACCTACTGAAAGTGCTTAGACAATGTTTTGCACATTGGTGTCATCTGTCATTGCCTATCTTTGCGGTAAGCCTTCGCCTGGTCATTTCCCTAAGAACTCTGAGTATAATACCTAGGCTACTGAAATGACTCAAATAATTATTCTGAATTCCAAATAAGCTTGCAGTTTTGATGACACACTAAATAAAAACATAGGGTATGCAGATCACGCTTACCTCTCACTCTTATTTTTGTTTTTTCTTTTATGTTGAAATTGAGTCCAAAGCATAAAAATGAATAGCAAATGACGGGAACCTTACACTACAATTGTAAATTTACAGGCCTCTACAAAGTATACTATTTTGGATCTAAATTTCTTTTTAAAAGAAAATTTATCCCACATTTTAACATATTCAAAACAATACCATCTTACACACACACACACACACACACACACGCATGAACACACACACACACACACGCATGAACACACACACACACACACACGCATGAACACACACACACACACACACACACACACACAGTGTCTCTGTTTCACCTCTTATTCCCTTCAGCTACTTTTTAACCTAATCAGTGCTATTGTTCAGAAAAAGATTTATGCTTTCTGTCATCACTTCCTCATCTCCAGTGTAATGCAGTCCCATTCCAGACTCCTACTCACGGAATTCCAATGAAATGGATCCTATCTAGGCCACGGTAGTCACCATTCCACATCCCATAGTCATAGCAAATGGCCAAGTGTGGAATTCTCAGCAGAGTTTTATTCTCCTGACCATCCCCGCCCTGGAAAAACTCTTTGTTTTTTTCTAATTCTCCCATAGTTTCTTTTATATAACCTGTTGCAAGCTCATTCAATTTTGTCTCGTATTTAAATATCAGATATTGTAAAGCTCAGTCTTCAGTCTCCCCTTTTGTCACAATGTTCTGAAGATAACTGACAATTTGAAGTCACTTAAATTTTTCACGTTCATATTATTGTTTCTGGCACACATTAAACTGTACATGTATTTTGTGCAAATCCTACATTTCTATTTACACTCACAAATGTGAAAATTCCAACAAAATCAAAAGAATAAGTGTGTTCGGCACCAGCAAAAATTTGCATTTTTGCACCCCTTCTTATCCTTTCCAGCCAACCACTGCTAAGAGCTATGTCACTATAGATTATTTTGTCCTGGTGCCGGGGATTTAGCTCAGCGGCATAAGTGCCTGCCTTGCAAGTGTGCAGTTGTGAGCTAGTACTGATATAAAAAAAGATTAATTTGTCCTTTTACATTAAAGAGTTTGTATAAATAGAAACATACAGCAAGTATTATTTTTGTCCATCTTATTTATGCAACAATGTTGCACAGCATTGTTTTGCACTGTATTACATTGCTGCATTGTATTCTGCTGTATGGATATACTAACAATTGTTCATGTACTTTCTGAGATGGACTTTGGATTCCTCACAGTTAAATATTTAGCCTCAGTGAGAATTTGTAAATTTTTGTGTTGACAACAGCTTTATGTTCTTTCGGAATAACTACCTGTGGAAAAATTATTTAGATCACTTGGTAGGAATACTTTTGAACTTTTCTTATTATACTATTCCCAAAATTCTCAAACCGTTTTCCTAAGTGCCAGTTTTGCAATACTGTTGTAAGAATGTGAGTGTTCTAGTTGCTTTGTGTTCTTCCTAGAACATAGTGGGGCCAGTTTTTTTTTATTTAGATGTTGCAATCAGTGTGTTTCTCATTGTGGTTTTAATTTATATTTATCTAAAAAGTACAGATTGCAAACAATTTTTTCTGTTTATTAGCTATTAATTTTTTGGTAAAGTTTTAGTTTGAAATTTTAAAATATTTGTAAAAATTAGCTTGTGTGTTTTCCTTTTAAATTTTTTATTTTAATATGTTGCATACATGGAAGGGAATTTTCCATGAGCTGGTAGGCGAGTGGTTTATGAGTGTTGTCCCCTTTTCAAAGAAGCTCTCCAGTGATGTTTGACTTTTACTCATTTCACTAGATTAACTTTTAAATTTACTGAAGCTGTGACTGAGTCAAGTGCTCGCATTAAGAAAGAGAAGGGAATGGAGGCGGTAAGTGCAATAATGGGCAGACTAGGAAGTGCTGGGTTATGATTCACAGCTTGTCACCAGATGCAGCTGAATAACTGACGTACACTTTCTCTTTTGCCATGATAAATCTTCCCAGCTTGTCACTTTTCACTTACTGATAGTGTTTGGTATTGGTCTGTACACAACTGATTTATTATAGTTTCTGTACAGTAAAAGTTCTTTGCTAATGTCACTGTGTTTGCAACCATCTCTAGGTTGCCTGCCTCAGCTCCATCTGAGATTATAGGGCATGAGATTCTCATGAGGAGAAAAATACCTAGACCACTCACACGTGCAGCTTTCAACAGTCTGTGCTTCTCTGAGAACCTGGTGCTTCTGCTTTGACAGGAAGCAGTCCTCAGGCATACCGAGTAAGGGAGAGGGGCTAGAAGTACAGAAAATGTTGCTTCACCAGCTCCTCTGTTTCTTACCTCATGATGTTCCGCCCGGTTAACTGGTCACAGACAGATACTGGTCCAGGACCCCGGGGTTGAGAAACCGTGGTATAGGATTCAAATTAAAGTTCTTTTCATTTGATTTCCACACAAACATTCAGTGTTACAGTACCTTTATTGAAAAAGTCACCTTTCTTTACTGATATGCCTTTGAAATTTTGTTTAAATTAGTTGACCACCTTTGAGGGTATCTATTAATTTTGAATTTTTAAAATTTTGCTTCTTGATACATTTTTCTGTTTTGTAACTAATGCATATTGTTTTATTGTTATTTTATGACAAGACTTGAAATAAAGTAACAAAAGCTTTCCAAATGTGTTGCTTTATAAAGTTGTCTTTACCTCTCTTAGATTGTTGACATTTTTCTATTAGTGTCAGGACTAGCTAGCAATTTATTCACAAATGTCTGCTGGAACTTTTATTGAGGTTCCCTTGAATCTATCTAAATTCAGAGAGTGCTGATCTTAACCTTATGTTTTCCAATAAATGAAAAAGATATAATTCAACATTTGTTTAGGTATTAATTAATATCTCTTAGAAATATCTTGTAGTTGCTCATTCATACATCTTGCTAATTTTTTTCAAAAATTTCCCTACATAATTTATTGTCACTAAACAGTGAAGCTATTATTTCATTTCAATTACCAAATATTCATTGTTAATACATAGAAGTTTATTTTTCTATATTCATCATGTATCCTTTAGCCTTAGTGATTTTGCTGGATTCTTTCCCAGATTTCATTACATTTTGTATATAGAAAACGTGGGACATTGAATAAATTAGTTGTAATTTCACTTTTGTTACTAACTTATTTCTTATTTATTTTCTTTAACACATCGAGTCAAGTATATACTCAACTACAAAGTTGAATACAAAGGGTGAAAAAGGAAATATTTGTCATATTATTAATTTAGGAAGAAAAGATTCATTCTCTCACTATTAAAATATAGTATCTCCTGTAGAGTGCTTGCAATGGCTTTTTAATCAAATGTTTGCTTTTCCTGTATCTACAGTACATTTTAAATTTGTTTCTTTAAGTTAACTAAATTTTAGTGTTTAAATAATATTTCCTAGGATGAATTGAACTTAATTGTGACCTATTAATCTATTTTATAAAGAATTGATTTCAACATTTAAAATTTTACATAGAGTTTTCTATTTATGTTTCACAGGGGTCTGCAATTTTTTTTCTCTTCTAATGACATTGTTTGATTTTTATCAAAGTAGTGGCCACATAAGATGAGATGCCAAATATCTTCATCTTGGACAGAACTTTTGTATGTTTGATATTCTTTTCTTTCTCTCTCTCTCTCTCTCTCTCTCTTTTTTTTTTTTTTCTTTTTTTTTTTTTTTTTTTTTTTTTTTTTTTTGTGGGTAGTGGGGATCTAACTCATAACCTCAAGTTTGCCAGGCAGGCACTTATGCCACTAAGCTGAATTCCTGGCCCTTATTGTTTCTTTTTAAAATGATTGCTAGAAGTCAAAAGTAAAACCATCAGAGCTCATAATTTCCTTAATGGATAGTTTCAACTACAACAGCAATGTGTTTTATAGAGAGACTTTTTTATATTATCTTTCCTTGAATAGGCTTGAAAGTTAAATCTTCCAAAAAGTTTGTCCATTTTAGCTATTGAATCCAACTGTTCATAATATTCCTCTTTGTTAATACTGATATATATATCAACTACATTGGGCTGCATAGCGCCTAGCATGTTAGTAGAGTGCACTTCTGGTAGTGCTTCGATTTCCGGATGTCATAAACTGAGCAACTTGCTTTTTGTGCCCTTCCATTGTGATGAACACACCACGGCCTAAATTCCTTGACACTGCGAACCAAATTAAACTTGTTTTCCTTTAAGTTGAGGGTACTAAGTCTTGTTTCTAGTGACAAAAGTTGACTAATATAGAAAATAGGTATCCAAAGGAGAGTCTTGGCTGTCTACACCTGACCACTTGCTTTAGAAACTTTTCTGAAAAAATTTTTATTTATTTTAAAGAAGACCAAACAGAATAGAACTAATTAAAACAAACCAGTGTAAGAGATACTAAAAACCTTGTGAAAACAACAATAGTTACCATAATGTTTTTTGATGTCTTCAAAAGAGCTGCTGGTTTTACTGGGATGAAAGATGTCAAAGCTGTGGTGTCAGCAAGGCTTCCACCTATATTTCAAAGGAAGGCCAAGAAGACCAGGGTGAGGAGCCCCTGAAAGGATTGCACATGAAGCCAAAGGTTCAAAGGAGAGCCTAGGAATTTGGAGATGCCAGGATGGTGGACCATCACCTGCCTACATCTACAAACTATGAGTACAGTGTGGAATAAAATTGACAAGGCCATAAAAGTAGTGCCACCAAAGCCTTTTAGGTTTTAACCACTACACACCCCAGATATTAGAACAGAGCTACAGGGCTTACTGCTTGCACTTCTGGGTTTTGGTGTAGCTTTGGTCTGATGCTTTTCTAGTCCCTATTCTTCCCTTTTGTGATGGGAATGTTAAACATGTCCCATTGTGCCTTGGGGTAATATAGCTCTTTGGTTTTATTTTTACCAAGGTTCTCAGGTAAGAGATTGCTTTGAGTTTCAAAATAGATTTGGACATTGGGAAAGTTCTGGGATTGTTGAGACAGGGATTGTTAAGAAAAGGATTATACTTTTTCAGTTGTATTTGGGATAGTTTTATCATATCAGGGAGAATTATGAACTTGCCATTATTTTACTTGGAGATTAATTATGGTTTATGCTGATGTGTTTGGGTGTAAGATTGACACGGGGTAGATTATGACCATAAATCCTGATAAGTGAAGTTCATTGTATTAATATGGTGCTATTCTGGGTATGTCAGGGGAGTCATGAAGTCAAGAGCCTGGCTAGTCTCCGGTTCCCTTCTCAGGCCTCTCTGGGACCCTCTTCTTCAGCCCTGCATTCCTGCTAACCTGAACCAAGCGGCTGTACCCCATCATGCTTCTCCATCATTGCGTTTTCCCCTTATGTCCTCAGTCCATGAACTGAATTCCTGAAACCGTAAGCAAACTAAACCTGTCTTCCTTTAAATTGTGGGTGGTGAGCAGTCTGCCCTGCAACATGAAAACTGAATAAAACACCTTGTGTTGTGACCCATTTACTGCCTCGAGAGTCTGTAAACACATCTCTTATGGTATTCCATGATACTGTTAATTTGTGTGTACACTTTCATGATCAGTCTAGTTAGAGCTGTGACTATAATAATACATCTCAAAGACCTAAATTTTCTTTCGTTATTTTTCTCTGTTGTTTTGCTTTATATTTCAGTAATTTATAATTAGATGCTTTAATTTTTTTATACTTTAAATTTAATTTGATGCTTGGATTTGCATTTTTTGAAATGCAAACAAAACTCCTTGATTTAAAACTTTTCTTTAATTAAATACAAGAAACAGAACTGTAAATTTCCTTAATCACTAGTTCAGGAGTACCTAACAAATTTTGAAAAATTATTTTCTTTTATTTTCTTAATGTCTTTTCTTTTTTTCTAATTCAGTCAGATTATTTTCTAATTCTTACTTCAATTCAATATGTTTTGGAAAAACTCCTAACAATTTTCCTCTCACTGATTTTATTGTTTATGCTATAATCAAAAGTATAGTTTTTTAAATTCTCTTAAATTTGTGATACTTGTTATGACCCATTTTAAATGTTTTGTATAAATGTTAATTTACAGTTAATATCACTCTGTACATAGTTAATTTTGTCATTTTTTTCTTGCTTTTTATTTTTCTCATATCTTCTTTATTGCCTTCTCTTTTTCCTCACTTGCTTTACATATATTTTATGATTCCACTTAATTCCTTAGTTTGGCTCATTAGCTTTTAAAATTTTTGTAACTGTTTACGTTTTAGAGCATTCAACTTTAACTCAGTCCATCCTGTTTTCAAATGTTATCACATCATTTCACATACACATTATTGCATTATACTTTAATTTCTTTTTGGTCTTTTATGCTATTTTATTCATTCTATATATAAATATGTTACACACTCCACAATGCTTTGACTTTTGGTTTAAAGGGCCTATTATCATTTAGAAAACATAAATAATAATGTTCAGGAGGGCCATAACAGTTTTATAGGGTTAATGATCCTACAATACTGAATCAGGATTATTGCATGCAAAGACTGCTTTTAGTTCCGACTCTGTGTCTCACTGATAAAGACTGGTATAGACGATGTTACAATACTTAAAAGTCATTTTTAGAAGCAAAGTAGTTGCCAGAAGTCTAAAAATTTAACTGATAATAATGAACATTCTTAATTATATTTATTATACAATTATTCGGATATTGACTTATTAATTCAAATGAAAAACTACTTTGGTGCTGAGATTCCTTCTCTTTAGTGTTTATTCTTTAATTTGTTTGCTGTCAGCTCATAAAATGGATAAGATGAAAAAAATGGATAAGATGACAATGGTGTGATATTAACTTTTTATAAGGAGACCAAAATACTAAATATATTCCATTATTTTGGATAAAAATAGAATCTTTCATCCATTGTTACATTTATATTTAGCAAAGAAATTTGAGTGAAAGATTTTTCTTACTGGGAATAGATTTTTATTTATTTTATTTAGTTACCCCTATATAGACAGAATAAAATCACATTTTGACATTTCATGTTAGCCTCAGCATAAAGGACCTTTCATAGTTAATTGATGTACTGTGTGAGCAAAAAATTTCAGAAATAAATATGTTTTCCTTGTCTTTTTTTGTTTGAAAGTAAATTAATAACCATAATGGGTCCTGTGACCAAGAAACTGAATAAGAGCTTTGATGTCCATTAGAGCCTGTGCTTCACTGGCCGCTCTGTTTCGTATCAGCTGCCGTTCCATCCTGCACCCCACTCTGGCCATCACAGAGCAGATCTGCTCTTCTGCTTGCCCAGAATCACAGACACAGGACTTTGCACTAAGAAACTATTCAACAATTGTTGTTTCAGTAAACTTAAATATTGCTTGGGATGGAGAAATAGTGTGTGGTAAGTGGGAAGGACTTCCAAGGTCTGCTTAAAGGAAGGCTTTGGTTTAGTTTGTACAGCAATTCTAGGCAGAGAGCCTCTTAACGCTTTGCTATTGCTGATGGTGGCCCTGATCTGTTCTGGCACTCCTAGAAGTCGTGGGGTATCTTTGGATCTTTGGTGATTTAAATAAATGGCCACAGTTTTCAATATTCTTTCCATAGACAAGTGGCATCTACCTCTTTTCTTCTTAAATTTGGCACACTTATAACTCATCAGGATGACAGATTTCAGAGGAAGTGAGGCTGAATGATTTTTGAAACTGGGTCAAAAAGAAAAATCTTGGAAACCAGGTCAAAGAATGACACATTTTCCCCATTGTTCTCTGGTGCACCGGGGGAGCCCTGGACTACCAGGTAAGGAGTCTAAAGACTGTGTGGCTACTATACTGTAAAGCAGTACAGGCCAAATGGTCAGAACTGTGCGTTGCCAATCCCTGTAGAGATCTCAGCTGAAATCAGCATGAACGCAGTCCAGAATATTCCCAAAGCCAGACATCAGGTCATCCTCAGCCACTGTGGTTTACAAGTTGAGTCTTTCATAGAACAGAGAAAAGCCATCTTCAGTCCAATCTGTTTGAATTCCTGACCCACAATATCCAGTAGCAATATAAAATAGCTGTTTAAAACTAAGAACATTTGTTGTAATTTGTTACGCCTTAACAGTAACTGGAAGTCTTTTATTAATCCTTTTCCTGAGTTTGGAGACTAGCCTAATGCTTTCAACAAAAGCTGCGATTGTTACATTCGTAGGATTATTTGGATAATTACCACCTGTCTAGCTGGCTCTCAGATATTAACACATTAGGATTTTCCAAGAAGGAAACCTCCAAAATAAGTCAGTTCATCAATATCAGAACATACCGAGACAAGTAATTCTTTCAGTGATCAGAAAATGAGTAAATTATACCTATTTTGACACTTCAATTTTAGCCTAATAATTTATAGCTTATCAATTTTCATGATATATTTTAACTTATTTCCTAAAGGATGCTTTGACTGTGATCCATGATTGTAGGTGACAAAGAGCACTAATGTGGTGTCTTCTCAAGTGAATAAGGACTGATGGTATCTGATGACCATCAAATTCAATTACCCAATGAACAGCTACAATTCTAAGTCCTCACAAAACCCGCAGGTCATTCAGGTTTCGTCTTTACATGCCAAGTTGTTCTGCTATGTGAACCCCTCATTACCTACGAATCAGCAAGTTTTCTGTGTATATATCAAATAAATTTTAGAGAAGTTATTGGTTAGAGTTCTCTGGAGGAAAAAATGCAGTAGAATACATACATGTTAAATTGGTTTACAGGATCAGAGGCTGGGTATGATGGTAGTCCCGGGCGGAGAGCTGGTGGGTTCCGTGGCTGCTCATCCAAGGGGCAGGAAGCTTGAGAACCAGAGTAGTCAGGACCATGTCAATGTCAAAAGGCTGGAAAACAAGTCTGAGGGCTCCAGTGACAACAGCAGAAAAAGATACAACTGCTTGGTGGAGTAGTTATTGTGCAGGCCGACTTCATCCTTCCTCACCTCTTCATTCCACATGGGTTGGAATCCTGTCGAATGGCACTGTCCATAGTCAGAGTCTTCCCTCTCCCCTACATGGCCGTCATTCCTGGAAACACAGACACACTCAGAAATGTTCTTTACTGATCTCCTGGGTAGCTATTGATTTGAGATAAATTGACAATCAAGAGTAACCATCACAGAATTTATTTTAGTGTGTAGCTTTATTTTAGTACTTAGCTTAATGTGCACCCCATTTTAATTTCAATATGCAGCAGATTTTGAGGTTTGCTCAACTGTCATTCAGTGTTTAGAATTTTACTGTGGGAAACACTTCTTCAATGTTGAAAGCATTATTAGCCTTCTGTAACTATAACAAAATACCTGAGATAGTCAATTTTAAAATAGAAACAGTTTATTCTGAATTATAGGTCTGGGGGTTCCAGACCATGATGATTGATTGACTTCATTCCTCTGCACCTGTCGCAAGGCAATCCATCATGATATGAGCATGTAGAAGAACAAAATCACTTACAAGATAAATCTGGAATCAAAGAAGCAGCAGAAAGGAACGTTATCTACATTTCTCTTGGGGGACCCACTAGCAGGCACTTAAAGACCTCCTGCCAGACTTTACCTCTTCAGGTTTCCACAATTTCCCAATAACCTCATTGTAGAGACCAAGTCTTTATCACATGGGCCTTTGATCAAAGCTACTGTACAAGTTTAGCTATTGTTCCAAGGCCTGCTATCCATTACTCAGTGAAAAAGCATGAGCGTATACATAGGGCTTTAAATGGAACCAGGTCTAGGAGTTGCTGGGATTGGTCCTTTCCTCTAAGTAGTAGAGCATTAGAGTTGAAATCTATAGTTTAATATGGATGCAGTTACAAAGTCCAGAAATTTAAAAACATTACTTTAGAAGAATTAGGTGCCCAGATTTACACTGAATGAAGACAAATATGTGTTTTTTAGTGTTTAAAATTAACCTATTTTCCTTTTATAAGATTACATTCTTTTAAATGTGACTTGAAATTTGTTTTAATAAAATTTATAAAAATAGCTGCTCTATACAAAAAGGTAAAAATCACATGAAAGAATCGTAGGTAAAAATTTGATAAATTTTGAGTATCTTGGAAGGTTTAACAATTAGGTTTATTCTGCAAACATCAATTTGGAAAACTGATTAAAAATCAGGGTATATTAAAATTTGAGCTTAGTTGCTAGACAATGATTCAAATGTCAGGAGAACATTTTCTTACACTTGAGGCCCTATAAACCATAGAAGGATAAAATAGACCCTTGATTCAAAACATTCATAAGTTATTTTTGAACTTAGAGGACAAATCAAATGTGCTTAATAAAGTGGTAAGTATGGCAAATAGATACATTTGATCCATGTGCTACAATTTAGTGCTTTCCAAAAGCCAAAATGAAAGATAAAGCAAAACTCTGGACACAAGGAATATTTTGTTTATTTGGGAATATTGGCCAGACCAAAGCAATAAATATCTGACAATAATCTGGAAAAAATATTTGGCTGTATCCGGTGCATCAGTCCTTACGGAATTAATGAAAGAAGGCATTCTATTGGAGTCTCTATAAACTGCATGTGATATTAAAAAGATTCTGATACTTCTTTTAGTTCAGAAAAATAATTTGCTATTTTAACTGCTTTGAGCTAACATCAGTTTGAAATAATCTGACTTCCTCCTTTATATTTGCTTTTATGTCATGAAAGTTATAAAGAGGATTTACTGTCTTTTATTATTAAAACTGTAGCTCAGATTCTGGCAATTGTATTTCCTAATTATGCCGGTAGGAAGGCTTCTTATCTAGGTAGTTTACTTGTGAATAATGTTCTTTGTGCTGCTTCTGTGTTGGACAAGTTAGATTGCTTCTGACATCAGGCAGCAGTAAATTAGCTTTAAACCTGGCTGTGCTCTAGAAGACTGAAAGATTTATTTGTCAACATTCTTGCATTCAGATGAAAATAATTTCCTTTAAGCCTGATTTGCTTTTTACCTGAGGTATATGCAACTTTTATAATTTCAAATCCTCTTATGCTTTTCATTAATTAAGCAGGCAAACTACACTTTACCTCAAGATATAAAATTTATTTCATTTAACATTCCTTTTTGCTTTATTTAAAATGATACTGATTAACTTTGTCCTTTTATGATAAATTATACTTGTCTAGGAAATCTGAAATTGACAGGTGCAAAAGTAAGTTCTAGAGCATAATGTGAAAAGATTTCAGTGATAACTGTCACATTTCAAGTAGATACCAAAAAAGCAAGAGGTAGGAAACACAACTGTAGAAACAAAAATAAAATCTTACAGAGGAAGATAATTTTGATGAAGTGTGATGCATGCCAACATGCAACTCATTAAGAGCTTTTCATGGCATGACTGGTAGGTTTTGAAAGAACACATGCAGGAAATAAAATCTGATGCTTTGTATGGAAATACTGACCTTACTTTAAAATGAACTTCTCTAAGTGACTGATTTTAAAACATAGAAAATACAATAGTAGGCCCCTCCTTCTCACCTGTATGACCTCTGCAGCTGAAGGGAGCCTTGGTCACCCCTCCACCAGAGCAGAAGTCCTTGGTGCTGATAGGAGTGTCAGCAACCCCTTCTACCACCTGCAGTACCTTGGTGGCTGGCAGGGGTCTTGGCAACCCCTTCCCTCACCTAAAGTACCTCAGCAGGCTGGCAAGAGTTCTTTGAGTCTTCCCACCAAGAAAAGGAACTCCGTAGGTTTGCGCGAGCGTTAGAGCAACTTCCTTCCAAAGAGAGGACCTTGGTGAGTTGCTAAGAGTTTGGGGAGCCCTTCTTCCATACTGACAACTCTGGGTGTATTGACAAGAGTACCAGGGAGGCTTTCTTCTGCCAAGGAAACTGGTGAGTCTGTAAGAACCCCAAGTGACACAGTAGGGTCCCAGTTGGGGCACACACTATGAACAGGTGGGTCCGGTAGTCTGAACCAGTCTGAAGCTGCAGTAACACCAAGAGTTAAGGGTTCACACACATCAATACTCCTGGGCTAGTCAGCTAAGCAAGAAGACCCAGCTGGCTGCACAGGAGGAATTCAGGTGCCCCCCCTTGCCGCACCGTAGGACCCAGCAGCTGGTTGGACATCAGCCACAGTAGTACCCTAAGATACCCATGATAGACTGTCAGGATTAGAATGGTTCAAAAAGACCAAAATAATAACCAAGAGGTGAAAATGACAAAACAAAATAAAATCTCAAACCCCCAGCCCATCTGGAAGGAGTATAGGAGACACTAAAACAGCGGGCATTGGAAGTGATACACTTGAAATTTCAGAAAAGAAGGAAAGTGAAGTAAAGAACCAAATCCATGAGTCTGTAGAGGAACTTGGACCAGAAATAATCTCTTAGGTAAAGAAAGAAATGACAACTTTAATGAAGGAGTTGCTCAGCATAGCTAGAGAAGACATAGTTAAAAAAGTAAAAGAATATGTAAAAACAATGGAAACCTTGAATGAACAATACAACAAAGAAATAGAATGAATGAAACAGAGTCAAAGAGATATCCAGGGAATTAAAGCTCCATTGAAAGTTTGCAAAACTGCTTGAATGAAACTGCAGATAGACTTTCAGACTTGGAAGACAGGTTACAGGTAGTGATCATGAAAGAAAACAACTATTAAAAATCACATGGAACCATGAAATGAGAATTCAACAGCTCTAATATGATGCAAAGAAAATAATATAAAACTGTTAGGTGTCAATGAATCAACACAAATTACATAAAATAATTTTTTACAGAAGTGATAGCAGAAAACTTCCCAAACATGGGGAAAGGATCTGGCATGCAGATAAGCAAAGCAAATAGAACTCCAACTAGCCGTAAACAAAATAAATCTATACCTAGACATATAATCATCAAGATCCTAGACATTCAGCACAAGAACAGAATATTAAAAGCTGTTAGAGAAAAGAAACAGATCACCTGTAAAGGAAAGCCATCAAAATCATATCAGACTTGTCAACAAAAACTCTCAAGTCAAGATAGGCTTGAAGTATTTCAAACAATAAAAGAAAACAAATTTCAATACAGATTGCTGTATCCTGGGAGACTATCTTTTAAAATAAATGGAGAAATAAGATACTTTTATGACAAAGAACAATTGAAGTAATTCATGTCACCAAACTAACCCTAGAGAGAGTTCTGAAAGACAGACAAGGTAGAGATAAAAATGACCACAATTCCCAGATCACAAAGAGAAAGAACCCACCAGGAAGGACAAACAAACAAAGAAAGGGGAAAAGCAGGGAACTTGCAGCAGGAAGAGAACATAACAAAAATGAGCCAGCGCATACCAATTACAGCCATCTTAATAAATGGCCTCAATTAACCAATTAAAAGAAATAGATTGACAGAATGGATCACAAAACAAGATCCAACTTTATGTTGTATATCACAAACACATCTAACTCAAGAAGAAACTCATAGACTTAAAGTCAATGGCTGAAAAACAATGTGCCATCTTACAGGAGCCCAGAAAAATTCAGGGTAGATATACTGTTTGCAGAGCATGTGAACTTCAAACCCAAAATGATCAAAAGAGATAAAGAAGGTCACTTAATACTTATTAGGGGGGAAATACAAGAGGAAGAGATAGTAATCATAAATATGTATGCACTAAATAGTATAGGACAAGTAGTAACAGGCATGAAAAATCAAATATGCAATAACGCAATTGTAATGGGGGACCTTAGTATCCCAATGTCACAAAAAAATCAATCAACTAGACAAAAAGTCAGTAAAGAAATTACAGAACACAATCAAACAAATGGATTTAGTATTTTTTAGAGAGTATTCCATCAAACAACTTCAGAATATCCATTCTTCTCCTCTGCACAGGGGGTATTCCAAAAAATAGACCATATATTAGTCCATAGAGCATGCTTACGTAAATGCAAAGGAATTCAAATGCATATCATCTGATCACAATGCAGTGTAATTGCAAATTAATGGCAAAAGAAATTGCAAAACCTACAAAACACAAGCAAATTAAATTAACACCCTCCTGAACAATGAATGAGTCACAGATGAAATTAAAGAAGAAATTAAACATTATCTACAAATTCAGTGAAAATTCAAATACAACATACCAGAACCTATTGGATGCAGTGAAAGTGGTCCTAAGAGGGATATATAACCACTGAATTCCCACATAAGGAAAGCAGAATGAACACAAATAAACAATGTAAAGTTGCACCTCAAACTTCTAGAAAAAGAAGAACAAGTCAGTCTCAAAGCTAGAAGGGTAGAAATTATAAAGATCAGCAAAACTTGACACAATTGAGAATAAATAAACAACACAAAGAGGTAATGAATCAAAGAGTTGGCTCTTTGAAGGAATAAACAAAATTAATAAACATCTAGCCAACTTTAGTAAGAAAAGGAAAGAAGAAATTCAAATTCATACCATGAGGAATGAAGAGGGTGAAATGACTATAAGTCCTGTGGAAATTCATATCATCAATACCTT